>NC_067401.1:404013114-404329721 GCF_016432865.1 Antechinus flavipes | reverse complement strand
ATCTATTTTCTAGTTTCATTTTTTTTTCAATCAGATATTTTATGTTTTCTTCCAATTTTTCATTTTTTTAAAGTTTGTTTGACTGATTCTTGAGGTTTCATAAAGTAGTTAGCCTCCTTTTATCCCATTCTAGTTTTTAATGTATTATTTTCTTAAGTTAGTTTTTGTATTTCTTTCCCCATTGGTTTAATTCTACTTTTTAAGTTGTTTTCTCCAGTGGATTTTTTTTTAATTTGGTCAATTGTATTTTTTAAGAAATTGCCTTCTTTTCCCAAGCTGTTGACTCTCTCTCATTTTTCTTCTACTTCTCTTATTTGCCTTTTTAAATCTTTTATAATCACTTCTAGGAAGCCTCTTTAGGCTTCAAACCAGTTCATATCACTCTTTCAGGTTTCCTCTCTGGATATTTTGTTCTCACCTGAGTTGGTGTTTTGATCTTCCCTGACACTATTGTGGCTTTCTCTGTTCAAAATTCTTTCCTGTTTCTTGCTCATTTTCTTTCCTTTTCAATATTTCCTCTTTTGTGACTTTTTGGGTAAAAATCTGCTCCTGGGTAAAGTACTGTCACAAGTTTCCTCTGCAGCTCTGAGAACAGGGACCCATTGTGTTTGATGTTTTGCTCACTACAGGGAGTAACTTTATTTGCTCTTTCCAGGAAACAGCCTAGTTTCCAAGAATTTACCTTCTAAGCTAAAACTAGAGGTCTTTCACTGATCTGTCTCACTACTAATGTGCTATGTTTAAACCTCTTACTAACTTTCCCAGAATCCATCTGAGCTGGATTAAACACCTTTTTTTTACCCTAATAAGATTGATCTTGAAATTTTTCCAATCTGTCTTGAGCTGGACAGTGGTTTCGTTCCATTAGACACTGTTCAGAGGCTTGGTTTCATGTCATTTTTGATTAAAACTTGGAGAGCTTGAGCAACTTTCTGGCTTCATTCTGCCATTTTGGATCCACTCTTGAAGATTTTCCTTATTCATTTTTTGACACTAAAAAACAAATATATTGGTGAGAAAATAAGGGGAAGGAAGATTTAGAGCTTTAACTATAATGACATGTTTATTGTATTCAAGCCAAAATTTGATTAGAAAGGTGATTATCAGTAATAGTTCAAAAATTTGATAAAATCATAGAGAATATGCATAGCTAAAATAGTCTTTTTATATAAAAGAAAGCATCCACAATATAGATAGTTCTTATGATTTAGTAGCAAAGAATGTATCTTTGTCAGGTTGCATTATTAGTTTTCTGAAACTCTATTCACTGGAACATAAGCCTAATCAATCAAGATATACTCTGATGGTTAACTCCATGAAAGACTTAAAACACCTTGAAGAAGTTCTTCTTATTTCGAGTTTTACAAAGCTGGACATATAATAAGCATGTCATTATCTAATACATAGTATATCATCATGTAATGTACATATAATTTATAAGTAAATAAATATTATGTGCAATAATAAGTAAATATTAATAATAACTATTATTAACAAGTTTGAAATACTTGGACAATATTATCAATATTAAAGGTCATGAAGAGCATTAACTAAAACAAAATAAAAGAAACAGAACAAAAAAAATCTATTTTTTAAATTCTCCAGAAGATGAAATAATACATCAGTATATATATATATATATATCCTTCTTTTTTCACAATCAGCTCGCCACATTATGATTAAGCATCTTTATCTTGAAATTAAATTTTTTCATTAAGTATTCCATTGTGAATATCATAGTCATATATAATCCCTTAACAACAAATTATTTCAATACTTTGTTTTTTTCTCCCACATGTTAATTTTGTATACCTGCTTAAATGCCTTTTAATTTAATCAAATATACATTAAACTTTTTTTTCCAGAAAAATATATTCTAATTTAAAAAAAATCAAGAAGCATTTATTTAAAAAATGACAACTATGTACCAGGAACCTGAGGATGTGATGGACTTTTCTTCAAAAGGGTGCAGCGGATTGGAAATGAAGAAATGGCTGACCGGGAAACAAACTTTCAATTGAGTCTTTGGAAGGAGTTTTTTGCTCTGCACTCTAGTCCTCCATTCAGAGGAAGAGGCTACAGAGAATACAGATGAGTGAAAGGATTAAGGTTTATGCAATCTCACAGGTTGGTGGGTTTCTGTTAATGACATTTCATATGTTCAAGTGGAATCTTGGATATATAACATTTTTTCTATTCACATACAATTAGCAAACTTCTTTAAATTCTTTTTAGTTTTCATGGCATTATATTATATTGCACTTCCTTACATAATTCTCTATGCTTCCTTTTTGTTATCTGCACTTGACCCATTCCTTTCCACACAATTTTAACTGTGAATATTTATGAACATTTTATATTTAGCTCTCTATGCTTCTTGTACCAAATCTATTTCTCTGGAAGTTCACCCATCTATCTCATAACTTCAGCTATGTCAGCTAAGTCTGTATGACTTCCATGCTGACATTATAATCTTTTAGTATTATAATGTAAATAATATTTGTCATCTTATAAATAATTTATAGTCATTTTTTAACTGCAAGAGATTTTCAAAGACATATAGTTAAACTTTGATCCACCCTGGGAAACCCTACTATTAATGCCTTTGGCAAATAGTGATCTGACCTCTGATGAAAAGATCCAGGATCAGGGAACTCATTGTATATGAAGCTGCTCATTCCATTATAAGAAAGATTTTATTTTAAGAAAATTGTCATATCGATGAGACAGACTTTATTTGTTTCAAACATTACAAATTTTTTATTGCCTTCTGGAATATAGAATCTATAACCTATTTCCGAAGATTATGTTCATATCTACAAATGTAATTACTATATTTCAACAACATGTAATGCATATATGAAAATAATTTCAGTTTTCTTTTTTTATATGATTAAATTTAATTAGTCTCCCTGTATTCCTTGGAAGATTCTGATTCTCTATAGAATAAATCAGCTAACTTATCCTATAACCATTTTGTTGTTGACAATCCCCTGATTTTTTTTATTTGAAAGAATGATTCTATTAAACACAACAAAATCCACATCTATTTAGCATAAAGATTACATTTTTGCTTTGCTATAAATTTTCATACAGAAATCATATTCAAAGTAAGACATTGCTATTGCTTAATAAAGTCTGTAATTTGTCTTTGGAGTCATTAATATTTTCAAAGTTATTCATTTAAGAAAATCACCAATTGCATATCTGGGACAAATTAATGCATAGTCCCTTCTTTTTCCTTCCCATCATTATGTCATTTTAAAATAAACATATTCATGAAACTTTTAAAAATAAGGTAATTTGTTTAATATCTAATATTTTATTTTTTCCAATAACATAAACACAATGAACATCACTTTTAAAAGAAAGAGTTCCACATTTTCTTACTCTTTTCCATTTCCCACATTAAAAGAACAAACAACTTGACTTAGGCTACACATGTCAATTATGCAGAAAATATTTCCTTAATAATCATGATGTGAATGAAAAAACAAACCAGAAAAAAAAATGAGAAAAATCCAAAAAATAAAATATAAATATAAAAATAAATATTTTCACTGGCATTTGCACTTTATCAGTACTTTTTTTTAGCATTAAATATTATTTTTTCATCATAAGATCTTTGCAATTGTATTAGATAAGTATATTGCTAAGTAAAGCTTGGTCAATCAGTTGAAATTAACATTGCTATTAGTACATGCAATATTTTTCTGATTTTGCTCATTTCACTTTGATTGAGTTCACATTAATCTTTACAGGATCTTCTGAAAACATTTGTTCAACAATTCTTATAGCACAATAATATTCCATTACAATCACATACCAAAACTTATTCAGTCATTCCATAATTTATGAATATCACTTCAATTCTTGGCCATCACAAAAAGAAATGCTATAAGCTTTTAAAAAATAGATATTGGTCTTTTTTTTTCCTTTTTTCTTCTTAGCATATCTCTAAGATACAGATCTAGTAATGCTATTGCTGGGGAAAAGATATCCACAGTTTTGTAATATGTTGGTTAGTTTAAAATTGCTCAATAGCATGGTTTGATCAGTTTACAACTCTATTAACAATATATTAGTGTGCCAATTTTTCAACATCCCCTCTAACATTGTCTTTTTTTTGTCATATTACCTGATCAGAGAGGTGTGAGGTTATAGCTAAAATTTGTTTTATTTCTATTTTTCTAAATAAGTGTATTTTAGAATGTTTTATGTGACATTTTTTGTTAGCTTTATTTTTCTGACAGTTGTCTGTGCATATCTTTGGACCATTCATTAATTGGGGAATGACATCTTCTTATACATTTGATTTGTTTCTCTATTAGCCAAATGAGGCATTTATCAGAGAAATTTGCACTACATTTTCCCCTTGTTCTTTTGTCTAATTTTGGATGCATTGGTTTTGTTTATGCAAATTTAGTGTAAATAAATTTATTCATATATTTTATAATGCTTTCTATTTTTTGTTTGGTCACATAATCTTTTCTTTATAGATCTGAAATGTAAATTATCCCATGTTCCCTTAATTTGTTTATGATGTTTATGTCTAAATCATGTACTTATTTTGAGTTTGTCTTGGTATACAGTATGAGATATTGATATACACGTAATGTCTATGAAATTGCTTTCTGATTTTCTCAGCAAATTTTGTCAAGTTGAATTTTTGTCCCAAGAGCAGGATTTTTTTGTTTTGCCAAACATTAAATTAAAATGGTCATTCAGTACCTGAAAATAATTACTAAAAAGAGGGCCAATATGTTGTACTTCTAGCAATTATCAAAGAAAATATAGAACTGGAGAGTAAAATATATACTGACAAAATCCACAAGTAACCTACAGAAAAAAGATTCTTCAAATTAAAACTTCAAGAAACATTGTAGCCAAATTCCAGCAATTATAGATCAAGGGGTGGGGGGCAAATATTGTAAGGAGTCAAAATGAAACAATTCAAATATAGCACAGGAGTCTAAAACCTGTCACATTAAAGCATCAGAAATAATGGAATATGATGCTTCAGAAGGCAAAGGACCTGCAACTACAACAAAACAATGACCTGTTCAAAGAAATTGAGCATAATCCTTTAAGGTAAAATTAGTCTTTCAAGAAAATGGAAAGTTTTCAAGTATTCCTGGGGAAAAGACAAAAGTTGAACAAATAATAATAATAATTCTTGACATGATTTAAAGAATAAAAAAGGTAAAAAAATAAAGAGAAATATAAGGGATTCAAGAAGACTAAATGGTTTATATTGCTACATGGGAAGATGATACTCATAATTCTAAAGAACTATTTTACTATTAATTCAATTTCAAGCAATATAGACAATTTCCCATATGATCATTATGAGGGCATCATATAAAAATTAACTAAAGGGAGAGAAAGAGGACTGCACTGGGCAAAGAAAGAATAAAAGCAGAAGGAACAGAGAGGTAAAACATTTTAAAGTATCTTACAGGAAGAGATACAAAGTACTTATTACAGTGGAGGCAAAAATGGGAGGGAGGATAGTGGAAATTGTTTGATCTTTCTCTTTCTAGAACTGGTTCATAAAAGAATTATCACATGCTATCAACTGCATATATAAATCTAATTTACCCCATAGGGAAATAAAAGGAAAAGAGAGCAAGTTCAAATAAACATTTAAAACGAGACAGTCCTGGCACTTCCGCTCATAAATGGCTCTCCTGTCTAAGTCTCCGGGTATAATAAATAAGACACAAGCAGGAGTAAGTGCTTCACTGGGTGTCCAGAATTTGAGAATATCTTCTATCACAATAGGTTATCATGCAAGGTGAAAGATTCTAACAAATATTGTGACATCTCAGTCAGTAAGGAAGGTCTCTTGGGCTTGATATGGACTTGAAGGTTACAGTCCACTATGGGTCAGCTGGCACAAAACTGTCCCTGTGTTGTCAGCTGGATGAATGTAAAGACTTCTCTTGTCTTTTCCATGGCTCAATTTCTTTTATTCCACCTGACTTTCCACTTTATTAAAAAAAAATTAGATCCTCTCTGGTCCCTCATGGTCCCTTTTATCACAAAGCATCATAGTGCTAACGATTTAGAAAGTGAACGTGATTCTGGTTTCCACAGGGACTTTGGCACTTCACCTGTGTGTTGGGTACAGGATCCCTGAGAAGCGAACAGAGCACCAGATTTCTGAAATTTGAGCAGATACTAGGGCAAGAAAAGGGAGAGCAGATTGGGGGACATAATAGAAACACAACACGGGTAAAAAGGGAAAGAGTGAATAAAAAAAGAACAAACAGGCAAATAGAGTGAAAGGAAATACACAGTTAGAAATCATAATTGCAAATGTGAATGAAATATAGCAGTAAAAAGCCATAGAAACCTAGTGTTTGATAATTCCCAAAGACTCCAGCTTTTGGGATAAGAATTTATTGTGTGGCAAAAATTCCTGGGGAAACTGCAAAACAATATGGTAATATCAATATAGACCAGCATCTTACAACATAAGATAAAAATGCATAGACACCTAATTTAAACATAAAGAGTGATTAGGGGAGCAGAGATTAGTTTATCTGGCAGATTTATGGAGGGAAAAAATGATTACCAAAAGAAAAAATTGAAAGCATTATGAAAAATAAAATAAATAATTTTGATTATTATTAAATCATTTTTGTACAAACAAAACCAATACAGCCATGGAGAAAGATCTGCTGTAGTCTAAAGGAAAAAACCCTATATCTAGTGTGGAAAACTTTGGCATATGTACTCTTGGGCACCTGAGCATCCCTTTATAATACTACTGTTGCCAATCTTCCCTCCACTTTCTGGTGTAGTATTATAAAGGGATGCTCAGGTGCCCAAGAGTACATATGCCAAAGTTTTCCACACTAGATATAGGGTGGAGAAAATGACAGTATAAGAGGGATTTTCAGTTGTCATGGAAACATGAGTAAAAGATTGACTTTACTCTGATTATACTTAAGATCTTAAAATTGTTAAAACCATACTGATAGACCTATTAACAGGCAAATAACTGGGTCAAATGCTCATTTACCTACTTGCAAAGATATGATTGCACATTTGAGATTTAAAATAGTAAAAAGCAAAAGGCTAGGAAACAGATTTTATAGTAAATATCTTTGACCAAGGCCTCGTTCTCAAATATATAGAAAATTAAATCAAATATATAAGAATAAAATGCATTCCCTTATTAATAAATGGCCAAACGATATGCCCAGATATGAATAATTCCAAGCCAGTTATGCTCATATGAAAACTAAATGGCCTCAAGTGCTTTTAATTTAAGAAATTCAAATTAATGTAACTCTGAGGTACCTATTTCATAGCTATCAGATTGATCAACAAGACAAAATATATTATATATATATATATATATATATATATATATATATATATATATATATATATATATATATATATATATATTTATATGTATATCTTTACTTTTTGTGATGATAATATATTGGCAACCAAGGGAATGTTTACTGGTTGGGGAGTGTCTGAATAAGATGTGATATCTGAATGTAATGTAATACTATTGTGCTATAAGAAAAGATGAGCAGGATTTCAGAAAAACCTGGAAAGAGATATATGAACTGTTGCAAAGTGAATTTAGCAGGATCAAGAGAAAATTGTGTACAGTAACAGAAATAATGTGTGATGATTAACTATGAATGACTCAGCTCTTCTCAATAATACAAGGAATCAAGACAATTCTAAAGTACTCATGAAGGATAATGCTATCCACATGCAAACAAAGGACTAGTGAACTCTGAATGCAGAATAAAATATACTAGTTAGTGAAATACAGTTAGATTCTTTAATAGAAAAAATATAACCTCAGGGAGTTGACATCATAACTTGCTTTCTGATTGGATACTGTAATTGTGGAGTTTTGATGATTTTGTCTATTAAAAGAATTTAGCTAAAAATTCTACTAGAGACTTCTACCTATCTATAATAAAGTCCATTTAAACAAAAGACCTAAACAAAATTAGATAGTCCATTGCTTCAGGGAGTAGCTAGTATATAGGAGTAGAGTATTTCAGATTCTCTCCAAATGCTACTCCTTATTATCAAAGACCTGGAGATCTCATTCAGCCTCCATCATTTCCCCATTCTAACTAATGAGATCCAAAATATTTTGGGCTGAGGGACAAAGGTTTTGTTATTTAGAATTGCTACCTGCTGAGATGAGGTATAGAGTTGCCCCTGTTTTCGAAGTCCCACTAGGGATGATAAGCTTGAGTCCTCAGTAACTGGTTGATGTGGTAAGTGTTTTGTTTTAGTCCAGTGGTTGATCACCAATTGGAGAAAGATCTGCTGTAGTCTAAAGGAAACAAACCTAACCAGAAAGTGGAGGGAAGATTGGCAACAGTAGCATTATAAAGGGATGCTCAGGTGCCCAAGAGTACATATGCCAAAGTTTTCCACACTAGATATAGGGTGGAGAAAATGACAGTATAAGAGGGATTTTCAGTTGTCATGGAAACATGAGTAAAAGGTTGACTTTACTCTGATTATACTTAAGATCTTAAAATTGTTAAAACCATACTGATAGACCTATTAACAGGCAAATAACTGGGTCAAATGCTCATTTACCTACTTGCAAAGATATGATTGCACATTTGAGATTTAAAATAGTAAGATATTACATATTTCATACTCATTTCTTCAACTGACCACTTGCTCTGATTTTAGATAATTTCTATAAGAGGAAAAAGCAGGGACATGATTATGGCAGAATAAAACACCCTTCACTCTGCTTGACTTTAAATAAAAATCAGAGTTGACTGCCAATCAAGCAGTAATAATTCTTCTTCATAGTCAGACAGAGGAATAATCAGACAGGAAACCCAGGAAAACTGAGTCAAAAGGATCCAGCCTTAAGGGAAGCTTAAGGTTGTCTTCTCAGCTTTTGGTCACTTACTGGGTCTGTATATTAAGGAAATCATAAAGGAGGGAAATGTGCAAAAATGCTTGTAACAGCTCTTTTTGTGCTAATGAAGAATTGGAAAATGAATAGATGCCCATTAATTAGTGAATGGCTAAATAAGCTGTGATATATGAAGATAGTGGTATATTATTGTTCTATAAAAAAAGATGAACAAGCTTTATTTTAGAAAGATCTGAAAAGATTTACATGAACTGATGCCAAGAGAAACAAGCAGAACCAAGAATATACTATACACAATAACAGCAAGAATGTGGGATGATCCACCACAACAAAAAGATTTGGTTCTTCTCAGTACTTCAGTGATCCAAGAAAATCCCAAGAGACTTTGAATAGAAAATGTCATCTGCATCTAGGAAAAAAGAATTCTGGAGATTGAATGTAACTTAACACAAGCTATGTTTACCTCTTTTTTTCCCCTCTCCCTTTTTTTCCCTTTTGTACTGGTTTTTCTTTCCCAGTATAATTAATAAGGCAATGTAAATCAAAAATAAATAAGTGAATGAAATATTAAAAAATAAAATTTACACTTCCATATTCTTTGTTTTTCTCCCCACTACTGAGCAGGCATGCAATTTCATATAAGTTATACATATATCTTCATGCAAAATATTTTCTATAATTGTCTATAAAAGACAACTGAAAAAAACCTTCAAAAACGAAGTAAAAAAAAATGTATGCTTCAGTCTGTATGCAGATACTAGAGATTCTTTCCCTAGAGATGAATAACATTTTTCTACATAAGGTTTTACAGTGAAATATTGGATCATTTTATTGATTGGAATAACTAAGTCATTCACATTTGTTCATTTAAAATATTGCTGGTACTTTGGACAAAGTACATCTCTCACTTGGCATAAACACAAGGGAGTCTTTCCAGGTTTTTGTGAGATCATAATCCTTGTCATGTCTTTTAGCATGAAAATATTCCATTATAATCATATGCCAATTTTTTCAGCCATTCTCCAATTGATAATTGTCGCCTCAATTTCCAAATTTTTGCCCCCAGAGCTATTATAAATGTTTGTTTATATAGATATTTTTCTTTATTTTTAAAATTTCTTTTACAGAACTAATAACCTTATTGCTAGGCAAAAGAGTATACATGATTTTAAATCCCTTTTGGCATGCTTTCAAATTGCTCTACAGCTGTCATGGATGTATCGATTCACAACTCTACCAACAACGCATTAATGTCTCATTTTCCCCACATCCTCTCTAACATTTGTCATTTTCCTTTTCTGTTCTTCTATTAGCCAATATGATATATGTGTAGTAGTATTTCCACATTGTTTCAACTTGTATTTCTTCAACCAATAGTGAATTAGAGCATTTATTCATATGGCTATAGATAGGTATGATGAGTTCATCTGAAAAATGTTCATATCTTTTAATTACTTATTAATTAGGGAATGGTCTTAATTTTTTATTTTTTAATTTGATTGAGTTCTGTAAATGTTTGAATAGTGAAGCCTTTATCAGAATAAAAATGCTTCACTTTTTTTAGTTACCCTGGCTAACTGTACCTCCCTCCCCCATTTATTCCGATATCTCTCTTTCACTCAAAAGTATTTTGCAATGGTCTACACTTATACTCTCTAACAATTTGATCTTTCTTCTCTCACCCATCCTTCTCTTATTCCCTTGTCTTCTAATTTTCTTGTAGAGTAAGATGACTGTCTACAACTAATTGCAGGTATATGTTCTTCCTTCTTTGAACCAATTCTGATAAATAGTCCCTCATATCTAGCTCTTCTCTTCATAGTGAAAGCTTTTACTTGACTCTTTTAGGTGTAAGATTTTACCTCATTTTACTTTTTTCTTTCCCTTTCTCCTAATGCATTCCTCTCTCACTCTTTAATTTTATATTTTTAAAGATATCAACCCTTCATATTCAAATCACTTCTGTCCCCTCTATCTTTCCAATTGCCATTATTAGAAAATTCATATAAGTTTCTCTGTAGGGATGTAAATAGTTTTATTTTATTTAGTTCTTTATGATTTCCCTTTTCTGTTTCCATTTTATGCTTATGCTTCTCTCGAATCATGTATTTGAAAATCAAATTTTCTATTCAGCTTTGGTCTTTTCATCAAGAGTGCTTAAAAATCCTCTACTTCAGTGAATTTTGATTCTTCCTCTCCCCTGAAAGATAATATTCATTTTTCTTGGGTACATGATTCTTGATTATAATTCTAGTTCCTTTTCTTTTCAGAATATTATATTATAATTCCAGTGATCCTTTATGTAGAAACTCCTAAGTATTAGGTTATCTTTACTGTGGTTCCATGATATTTGTCTTTTTGTTTGTTTGTTTGGTTCTCTCTCTCTCTCTCTCTCTCTCTCTCTCTCTTTTTATGTGTGTGTGTGTGTGTGTGTGTGTGTGTGTATGTGTGTGTGTGTCCTGGCTGCTTGCCATATTTTCTTCTTGACATGTGTGATCTAGAATTTGGTATAAAAGTCCTGGGAGTTTTCATTTGACCTCTTTCAGGAATTTCTAGATTTCTTTATTTTTTCTATGTTACCCTCTCTTTCTAGAGTATTAGGGAAGCTTTCTTGGTAGTTTCTTGAATGATGACATCTAGGTTTTATTTTTTGATCATGGCTTTCAGATAGTTTAATAATTTTTTAAAGTGATCTCTCCTGATTACTTTTCCAGATTAATCATTTTTCCATTGAGATATTTCACATTGTCTTCTATTTTATCATTCTTTTATAAATTGTTTCTGTATTTTTCATAAATTCATTAGCTTTCATTTGTTTGGTTCTAATCTTTAAGAAATTATTGTCTTCAGTAAAATTTTATACTCATTTTCTATTTAGTCAATCTGCTTTTTAAGGCATTTTTTTTGGCTTTTAGTATTTCTTTTATCTTTTAGCCTAGTATGTTTTTAACGTATTATTTTTTCAGTGTTGTGCATGTGTTTGTGTGTGTGTGTGTGTGTGTGTGTGTGTGTGTCTTTAACCAAGCTGTTGACTTGTGTTGCATGATTTTCTTGTATCACTCTCATTTATATTCATATTTTTTTTAGCCTCTTTTATTTGATTTTTACAAACTCTTATGTCTTCCATGGTCTGAGACTAAAATCTATTTTTCTTGCTGGCTTTAAACATAAGAGCTTTGACTTTGTTATCTTCTGAGTGTATGTTTTGATCTTCCTTGTCACCATAGTAACCAGCTATTGTCAATTTTTTCCTGTTTGACCATTTCCTTAGTTTATTACTCGATTCTTGTTAAAGTAAAGCTCTACAGAGTAAAGGCCCCACTGTCCCATGCTTCAGATTTTTATACAGTTGTTTTTAGAGCTACTTCTGAGGACCTGTAAGTTTTCAGTTCTTTCAAAGTGGTATGTTTTAAGAAAATGCATATTTACTACTCTTCTGACCTATGTTCTTATCTATAAATGATCACAAACATTTTTTTAATTTAATTTTATTATTATTACTATTTTCCTGGGACTGTGCCTTTGACCTGCCACACCTAGAACTGTGATCTATATAGTAGTTTGAGCAAAACAATAAAGTCTTGCCTCAGTGTTAGCAAAGAGCTCCCTGTAATGTTGTTTGAGCAGTTGTTTCATCACCTTATAGTCTGTAGGCTGAGATTTCTGGAAGCAGCTTTTGCCGCTGTTGATTGAGTGAACCACGAGGCTTGGTCTTGGTTTACTGGGGCCCAGACTGCATTGATATAACTTGTGCTAGAATATACACTCCATTCTCAATCAGGTACAGCAGACTTTTGCTATTAATATTCTTAGTTTTCTGGGTTGAAAATTTGCTTTCCTCCCTCTTTTGTGGGTTATATAATTCTGGACTTTCTTTAGAGTTATTGCTTAAAGGTATTTGGAGAGGGTTGAACAAAAAAGTTTAGGCAGTACCTTGACTTTACTCCTCTATCTGGATTCTAATTCCTTTTTTTAAATGATGTTATTTTAAAAAAAAAATTTTTTTTGTGTATGTGTGCCTCCTTTGCCACACTCTTGACTCTTTTAAAAAATATTTTCTTGAAACACTCATTTCTTTTCCCAATGTTCACTCAACTTTTAAAATTTGATTTTTAATATTCTTTTAAAACTTGATCAGGACATTTCAAATTTATCTTCAGCCTTTGCATGTAGTTGTGTTTGACAGTGTAGTGGTCTTTTTAGTTTTTACTTTGCTCTTCCCTGTCATCATAGTAACATTCTATTACTATGTCTTTTGTTATTCTTATTGTTTGTTCATTTTTCCAATCTATTTCTTAACTTTTTAATTGATGTTTTTCTTACCCTTTGCTCTGACATCCCGAGGGCACTGTTCCAGGTTTTAAAGCATTTTTTGTTGTTGTTGTTGTTGTTGCTGTTGTGGATGGTGGTGGTGGTTGTATGTATGGTGGGTGGGTGAGGATATGTGTGTGTGTGTGTGTGTGTGTGTGTGCTAATATTTTCAAAGCTTTTCATGGAGTCTACAAATTTTTAGTTCTTGCAAGATGACATAATCTGCTGAGATATGTGATCACTGCCATCCTGGACTGTGGTCTTCTTTGTGAGTGACCAAAAGTACTTTTTATTTTTTTTCCCCTGCCCTGGACCTGTAACTGTGGTCTCACCTCTTGCTAGTGTTTCTCTCCAGCTGCATGTGAGAAATGAGTATGGGCAATGCAACAGAGTACTGCATCCAGTACCAGTAATGGTCCCATATACTTCCTTTTTTCCATTTTTCCTGTGCCCCTTAAATCTACTGCCTAATAGCTCCAGATGTTGCTGTTGCTGATTCATTAACTCCTGTAGTCTGCTACTTGATTGTTCTCTTAGAGCCTGTGCTAGTGTGACCTGCATTCTATTCACATCCTCATAAGACATTTTGCCAGCCTTCTAAGTTATCTTGGGCTGGTTGATTCTGTCTTTTTAAAATTCTTTTTGACAGGGAGAGAGAATAAAGGTAATATGTTATTTCCATTCAAATAAATCACTCATTTCTTTTTCCCAGTGTCTTATATCCACTCAGTCCAATCCTAAAATTCTCACCAAATCATATTGAAATAGGTTTTGTGTCTATCTGTTTCATGCTGTTACTGTTATTACCATTCCAGTTTATGTCCCTAAAACCTCATTTCTGTCTGGTTAGGGAAAGCAGGGTAGGTGGGTGGTGATGCAGAGCAATAAGTGAATTGGGGTGGGGGATATTTTGTGTAATAAATGTTGTGTAAACATTTATTAGAAGCATGGAACAATCAATGATTTAACATGGTATGAAATGATCACGTCTCTACTTTCTAAATAAATTGCATTGCAGTAAGGGGATATTCACAGTCTGCTGCTGGCTTCCTTTCTCATTGAAAAATGCAACAAAAATGTGTGTTTGATCTCATTATAATGAACTGAAGAGAGCAACTGTTTACCAGAATTCCATATACCTTGAACATTGTGTTTGTGAGTTGTTAAGAGGAATATGCAATGCGGAGTTTTATAAATGTTCCCCAAATGATAAAATCAGGAAAACTCAAATATTTGGCTATAAATAACTATATCATTTAAATCAATTTAAAGTCTGAGATCCTGGAAGTTTAATCAGGGATAATTCATTCTGAGTCAGCCTGTTTTTATTAAAAAACAGGACTAGTATCACTACCTGATGAAGTTATTATTGCCTGTTAAAAGATGATTTATACGAGGGTCATTTAAAATTTCCCTCATATTTTGTAGCTTTAAACAGGCTGGTATACATATATACAAAACCTCTGGTCAATTGTTCAAAACTAGATAAAGAAAAAAATAGACATCTTTCAATCAACAAACATTTATTGGCTATTAAGTAGCAGAATTTGAGCAAAGGCCTGAATTTAGAAATGTAATATTCCTAAATCGCTTGCTTTTCAAAATCTAACTTGTAGCTAGTGGGATATAATATTTTCACAAATAAGACAGTGTTAGACATATATTTAGCTAGATACAACAAAAACATAAACAGTGATGGAATAGTCATAGCAATGATAAAGATCAGAAAAGGCCTCTTAAAAGAACTTGGGAAAAAAGATCAAAGTAAAAATCAGATACTCCTTCCTGTCTGCAGTTATATACTTTGAATTGAAAAATCTCCCTTTGAAAGGTAAAAATAAACAATTAAATATACAAAAAGAAAAAAAAATCAAATTTGAAAATCACACTATCCTTTACAACTTGCTTTTAACAGATAGAAACAATAGTTTTATTCCGATTTTATGCCTCTAGACATCATATAAACATTACATATTTGTCTGATTTCATGGGTTACTTTGTCAGACATATGCTATGTGTCAGAATAACAACTAATCATGAAGCATTATTTTTAAAATGACTATGACTATGCTTCTAATATGGATGGCAGTATTAAAAGAATGAATATTTGGCTTCTGGCTTATGAAAATTACAAGTATTAAACATGAGAGAAAGAGAGAGAGAGAGAGAGAGAGAGAGAGAGAGAGAGAGAGAGAGAACTATCTTATAAACAATGTGCCATTATAATACTGAAACAGACTGGAGGACAATTAAACATTACTATGATGAAGAATGTGTCTTTTGTATCAAACAAAAGTAATGGGACGTAGAGTAGGTTAAATTCAACATCAAAATCTTATGGAATTAAAACAGGGGTATACTACTAAAGAGTTTTAAACTGTGGGAAGAAGAGGTCAGTGTTAAAAAATATGTAATACTTGGAAGGTAAATATAGATGATATTTATAAAGGGAAAATAACAAAATTTTATTGCATGTGGCTTTATTGTTGCACACGGATTTAATACTGGTGTTGTTTTATTTAAAAGATAAATAACAAGCTGTGACATTATTTGCATTAATATATGAAAATTTCATTTTATGTAGCACTTTAATATAAATTGTACCATATCATTTTCACACTAACTTTTTAAAAAAAGGTTGTTACTACTATTCTTTTCCTGAGGAGATAATTAAGGCCACAATATTTATTTGAATAGATATGTTGTAGCTATATATCTAGATAATAAGAGAATATCAACTTTCATTTATATTAAAAAGCTTCATGAAAAATCTCTAAGTTTATTTATAAGAAAAAAGAGGAAACCAAAAGTTGTAGCATGATCATAAAACAATCTTCTGAATATTGTCATGGTAACTATAACATATTAGGACTTAACAGAAGGCTTATATCTTCTATGGGATGTTTGTAGAAGGGCTACACAACAACTGGAAAACATGAGGAAGCATTTATAATGTTTAATCTGATTAAATCTAAGTCTCATTGGTGAGACGAGAGATGCTCAGCTTTAACATTTCAACTCCAGATATTATTGCTCTATAAGGAATGACCAGCAGGATGAATACAGAGAGGCTTGGAGAGACCTACATGGACTGATGCTAAGTGAGATGAGCAGAACCAGGAGATCATTATACACTTCGACAACGATATTGTATGAGGATGTATTCTGATGGAAGTGGATTTCTATGACAAAGAGACCTAACTGAGTTTCAATGGATAAATGATGGACAGAGACAGCTACACCCAGAGAAGGAACACTGGGAAACAAATGTGAACTATTTGCATTTTTGATTTTCTTCCCGAGTTATTTTTACCTTCTGAATCCAATTCTCCCTGTGCAACAGGAGAACTGTTCGGTTCTGCAAATATGTATTATATCTAGGATATACTGCAACATACTTAACATATATAGGACTGCTTGCCATCTTGGGGGGGGGGGTAGAAGAAGGGAGGGGAAAAAACGAAACATAAGCGAGTGCAAGGGATAATGTTGTAAAAAAAAAAAATTACCCTGGCATGGATTCTGTCAATACAAAGTTATTATTAAATAAAATAAAATTAAAAAAAAAAAAAAAACATTTCAACTCCAGGAGGAAAAGACAGAGGATGAATGTATAGAAAACATTGTATCCAAAAAGAACCTACAGCTTTTAGGTCAAGGTTAAATGGAAAGTATAAACGGCCATGAGAAAATTGATAAAGACAATATTTGAATGTATAAATAATAGAATGTGCACAAAAATTACATATAAAAGTTAAAAGGAAGAAAATTGTCCAAAGCAATTAGTTCCTCAAGTTACCTTTTTAAATATAAGCATAAAATGAAAAAAAAAGTGAATTTTTCAATTTGTGTAAATTACTTAATGACCATGTTCTCAGTCTTAGCATATGTGTTAGAAATTAACATAAACTGGACTTCCGGCCAAGATGGCGGAGAGGAAATACACTTCTGTGTAACCTCCGTGCTTTTCTCTCACTATTCATTTCATTTCATGCCTCTGAATTAATGCTCGACTGAAAAAAAACCATACAATTACTTACCAAGAGAAACCATCCTTGAGACTCGTCAAGAAAGGTCTGTTTTTGCGCGAGGGCGGGGACGGTATTTGGAAGCAGTCTGCGGGCAGCAGCTGCAAGCGACAGCACAGATAGCAGCTCAGAACCCGGTAGAGCGGAGAGGGGGTGGGGCGTGATCGCAGCCGTCTCTGCGGGGAGAGCTTTGCTACAGGAGCAAGTCAGCAGCCCAGCAGAGAAGCTAAAAACACCGGGGGTGAAGAATACAACCCCAAACAGCTGGAATCTCTCGGGACCTGGCCACCCCTCCCCCACAGTGTCTTAGCCGGCTCGGATCTCAGAGCGCTCGGATCTCAGCGCGCAGGCACCATAGCACAGTAGGACCCGTGCCTCACGAATACCCTGCCCCTCCCCCAAAGAAAGCAGCCTCCATTCAAGGGGTTTTTTTCCTTCTGTTTCTTTGATAGTTTGTCTGTGATAAATAGACAGAATGAGCAAGAAACTGAAAAAGAATTTAACCCTGGACAGCTTTTATACAGATAAAGAGCAGACTCCAAACCCTGAGGAGACTAAAAACAAACAGTCCCCAGGTGATTCCCCAAAGGAGGAGACCTTATGTCCCTCAGCACAGATGAATCTCATGGAGGAAATTAAAAAGGCTCTCACAAGGGAGCTAGAAGAAAAATGGGAAAAGGAGAGGGAGACTTGGAAAAGGAGAGGGAGGCTCTGCAAAAGGAGAGGGAGGCTTGGCAAAAGAGCCTGGAGAAGTCAGTTAAAGAGAGAGTGGATAAAGAAACCAAATCCTTGAAAAATAGGATTGGTGAACTGGAAAACAAAATTGGCGAAATGGAAAAAAATTCCACAGAACAAAAGAACTCAATTGGACAACTAGAAAAAGATCTTAAAAAAGTGAGTGAAGAAAATACCTCACTGAAAATCAGGGTCGAACAATTGGAATTGAATGACTCGAGGAGACAAGAAGAATCAGTCAAGCAAATCCAAAAAAATCAAACAATGGAAAAGGATGTGAAATACCTTCTGGGGAAGACAACAGACCTGGAAAACAGATCCAGGAGAGACAACCTGAGAATCATCGGACTTCCAGAAAAGTATGATGAAAAAAAGAGCCTGGACACTATCTTCCAGGAAATTATCAAAGAGAACTGCCCAGAAGTCATAGAAACAGAAGGTAAAATAGACATTGAAAGAATTCATCGATCCCCTACTGAAAGGGATCCTAAAATCAAAACACCAAGGAATATAGTGGCCAAATGCCAGAACCCTCAGGCAAAGGAAAAAATACTGCAAGCGGCTAGAAAAACCCAATTCAAGTATCAAGGAGCCACAATAAGGATCACCCAGGATCTGGCAGCATCCACATTAAAAGATCGAAGGGCCTGGAATATGATATTCCGAAAGGCTAAGGAACTTGGTATGCAACCAAAAATAACTTACCCAGCGAGATTGAGCATCTTTTTCCAGGGAAGAAGATGGACATTCAACGAAATAAGCGAATTTCATCTATTTCTGATGAAAAAGCCAGAACTTAACAAAAAATTTGATCTACAAGCACAGAACTCAAGAGAAATCTAAAAAGGTAAAGATTAATCTTGGGAACTATATTTCAGCTGTAAAGATGTATAAAGAATACATGTATACCTTGTTCTAGAAACTAGATGTGGAAAGGACATTGTACTAGAAAAAAGGGAAAGTGGGGGTACTACATTTCATGAAGAGGCAAAGAAAACCTAGTATATCTGAGAGAAAGAATGGAGAGGGATGAATATAGTGAGTATTTTACTGCTTTCAGAATTGGCATTAAGAGAAGAATTTTAGACATATTCAATCTATGGTGAAACTTCTCCCACCTCATTGAAAAGTGAGAAGGGAAAAGTGAAAAAGGAAGGAATAAGCTAAGTGGAAGGGAATACGGTAACTGGGAGGGAAAGGGGCAAGTTGGGGGGGGGAACTCTAAGGGGGGGAGGGATACTGAAAAAGGGAGGGCTGTGAGAAGCAAGGGGAGCTCACAAGCTTAATACTGGGAAGGGGGGTAAGGGAGTAAGAAGGGAGAAAAGCATAAACGGGGTTAACAAGATGGCAAGTAATACAGAATTGGTCATTTTAACCATAAATGTGAACGGGGTAAACTCCTCTATAAAGAGGAAGCGGTTAGCAGAATGGATTAAAAGCCAGAATCCTACAATATGTTGTATACAGGAAACACACCTGAAGCGGGGTGATACATGCAGGTTAAAGGTAAAAGGTTGGAGCAAAACCTACTATGCTTCAAGTGAAGCCAAAAAAGCAGGGGTAGCCATCCTGATCTCAGATCAAGCTAAAGCAAAAATTGATCTAATCAAAAGAGATAAGGAAGGGCACTATATCTTGCTAAAGGGTAGAATGAATAATGAAGAAGTATCTATATTAAATATATATGCACCAAGTAGTGTAGCATCTAAATTCTTAAAAGAGAAACTAAGAGAGCTGCAAGAAGAAATAGACAGTAAAACTATAATAGTGGGAGATCTCAACCTTGCACTCTCAGAATTAGATAAATCAAACCACAAAATAAATAAGAAAGAAGTCAAAGAGATAAATAGAATACTAGAAAAATTAGATATGATAGATCTCTGGAGAAAATGTAATGGGGACAGAAAGGAGTACACCTTCTTTTCAGCAGTTCATGGAACTTATACAAAAATTGATCATATATTAGGACATAAAAACCTCAAACTCAAATGCAGTAAGGCAGAAATAGTGAATGCATCCTTTTCAGACCATGATGCATTGAAAATTACATTCAACAAAAAGCCAGGGGGAAGTAGACCAAAAAATAATTGGAAACTAAATAATCTCATACTAAAGAATGATTGGGTGAAACAGCAAATTATAGACATAATTAATAACTTCATCCAAGAAAATGATAATAATGAGACATCATACCAAAATGTATGGGATGCAGCCAAAGCGGTAATAAGGGGAAATCTCATATCTCTAGAGGCCTATTTGTATAAAATAGAGAAAGAGAAGGTCAATGAATTGGGCTTGCAACTAAAAATGCTAGAAAAGGAACAAATTAAAAACCCCCAATCAAACACTAAACTTGAAATTCAAAAAATAAAAGGAGAGATCAATAAAATTGAAAGTAAAAAAACTATTGAATTGATTAATAAAACTAAGAGTTGGTTCTATGAAAAAACCAACAAAATAGACAAACCCTTAGTAAATCTGATTAAAAAAAGGAAAGAGGAAAATCAAATTGTTAGTCTTAAAAATGAAAAGGGAGAACTCACCACTAACGAAGAGGAAATTAGAGCAATAATTAGGAGTTACTTTGCCCAACTTTACGCCAATAAATTCGACAACTTAAATGAAATAGAAGAATACCTCCAAAAATACAGCTTGCCCAAACTAACAGAGGAAGAAGTAAATATCCTAAACACTCCTATCTCAGAAAAAGAAATAGAACAAACTATCAATCAACTCCCTAAGAAAAAAACCCCAGGACCAGATGGATTTACATCTGAATTCTATCAAACATTTAAAGATCAATTAACTCCAATGCTAAATAAACTATTTGAAGAAGTAGGGATTGAAGGAGTCCTACCAAACTCCTTTTATGACACAGATATGGTACTGATACCTAAACCAGGTAGGCTGAAAACAGAGAAAGAAAATTATAGACCAATCTCCCTAATGAATATTGATGCTAAAATCTTAAATAAAATATTAGCAAAAAGATTACAGAAAATCATCCCCAGGATAATACACTATGACCAAGTAGGATTTATACCAGGAATGCAGGGCTGGTTCAATATTAGGAAAACTATTAACATAATTGACTATATCAACAACCAACCAAACAAAAACCATATGATCATCTCAATAGATGCAGAAAAAGCATTTGATAAAATCCAACAGCCATTCCTAATAAAAACACTTGAGAGCATAGGAATAAAAGGACTTTTCCTTAAAATAGTTAGGAGCATATATTTTAAACCTTCAGTAAGCATCATATGCAATGGGGAAAAATTGGAACCTTTCCCGGTAAGATCTGGAGTGAAGCAAGGTTGCCCACTATCACCATTATTATTCAATATTGTATTAGAAACACTGGCCTCTGCAATAAGAGTCAAGAAAGAGATTAAAGGAATTAGAGTAGGCAATGAGGAAACCAAACTATCACTCTTTGCAGATGATATGATGGTATACCTAGAAAACCCCAGAGATTCTACTAAAAAGCTATTAGAAATAATTCATAATTTTAGCAAAGTAGCAGGATACAAAATAAATCCCCATAAATCCTCAGCATTCTTATACACCACCAACAAAATCCAAGAGCAAGAGATACAAAGAGAAATTCCATTCAAAATAACTGTTGATAGCATAAAATATTTGGGAATCTACCTACCAAAGGAAAGTCAGGAATTATATGAGCAAAATTACAAAAAAGTTTTCACACAAATAAAGTCAGACTTAAATAATTGGAAAAATATTAAGTGCTCTTGGATAGGCCGAGCAAATATAATAAAGATGACAATACTCCCTAAACTAATCTATTTATTTAGTGCTATACCAATCAGACTTCCAAGAAAATATTTTAATGATTTAGAAAAAATAACAACAAAATTCATATGGAACAATAAAAAGTCGAGAATCTCAAGGGAATTAATGAAAAAAAAATCAAATGAAGGTGGTCTAGCTGTACCTGATCTAAAATTATATTATAAAGCAGCAGTCACCAAAACCATCTGGTATTGGCTTAGAAATAGATTAGTTGATCAGTGGAAAAGGTTAGGTTCACAAGACAGAATAGTCAACTATAGCAATCTAGTGTTTGACAAACCCAAAGATTCTAAATTTTGGGATAAGATTTCATTATTTGATAAAAACTGCTGGGATAACTGGAAATTAGTATGGCAGAAATTAGGCAAAGACCCACACTTAACACCACATACCAAGATAAGATCTAAATGGGTCCATGACCTAGGCATAAAGAACGAGATTATAAATAAATTAGAGGAACATAGGATAGTTTATCTCTCAGACTTGTGGAGGAGAAAGAAATTTGTGACCAAAGATGAACTAGAGACCATTACCAATCACAAAATAGAAAATTTTGATTATATCAAATTAAAAAGCCTTTGTACAAACAGAACGAATGCAAACAAGATTAGTAGGGAAGTAACAAACTGGGAAAACATCTTTACAATTAAAGGTTCTGATAAAGGCCTCATTTCCAAAATATATAGAGAACTGACTCAAATTTATAAAAAATCAAGCCATTCTCCAATTGATAAATGGTCAAAGGATATGAACAGACAATTTTCAGATGAAGAAATTGAAACTATTACCACTCACATGAAAGAGTGTTCCAAATCACTATTGATCAGAGAAATGCAAATTAAGACAACTCTGAGATATCACTACACACCTGTCAGATTGGCTAAGATGACAGGAAAAAATAATGATGAATGTTGGAGGGGATGCGGGAAAACGGGGACACTGATGCATTGTTGGTGGAGTTGTGAACGAATCCAGCCATTCTGGAGAGCGATCTGGAATTATGCCCAAAAAGTTATCAAACTGTGCATACCCTTTGATCCAGCAGTGTTTCTATTGGGCTTATACCCCAAAGAGATACTAAAAAAGGGAAGGGGACCTGTATGTGCCAAAATGTTTGTAGCAGCCCTGTTTGTAGTGGCTAGAAACTGGAAAATGAATGGATGCCCATCAATTGGAGAATGGCTGGGTAAATTGTGGTATATGAATGTTATGGAATATTATTGCTCTGTAAGGAATGACCAGCAGGATGAATACAGAGAGGCTTGGAGAGACCTACATGGACTGATGCTGAGTGAGATGAGCAGAACCAGGAGATCATTATACACTTCGACAACGATATTGTGTGAGGATGTATTCTGATGGAAGTGGATTTCTCTGATAAAGAGACTTAACTGAGTTTCATTGGAGAAATGATGGACAGAAACAGCTACACCCAAAGAAAGAATACTGGGAAATGAATGTGAACTATTTGCATTTTTGATTTTCTTCCTGAGTTATTTTTACCTTCTGAATCCAATTCTCCCTGTGCAACAAGAGAACTGTTCGGTTCTGCAAATATGTATTGTATCTAGATATACTGCAACATATTTAACATATCTAGGACTGCTTGCCATCCTGGGGGGGGGGGAGGGAGGAAGGGGAAAAAACGAAACATAAGTGATTGCAAGGGATAATGTCGTGTAAAAATTATCCTGGCATGGATTCTGTCAATACAAAATTATTATTAAGTAAAATAAAATTAAAAAAAAAAAAGAAATTAACATAAACTATATTTGGGAATCAAATGATAGGTCTCATTTTCAAATGATAATAGAAATAATCAATGAAAATTCTATTAGATGTATTTCATAATCTTAAATATTAACAAAATTATAATGTAAATGCTAAAACAAGATTTGAAGATGTTATTAGATGATTTAAATCTTAAATTTTATACTGGTAAATTTCTTGAGATCAAGGAATATATTCATTATTTCTCCTAAAATATAGTTGTCCACTAAAATATATGCCAGCTAAAATGCTTGCTGATTAACTAAACATGGAATCCATGTTTGGTAATTTTCTCACAGTTGAGCCACTTGGCAGAAATTATTTTAAGAATATTTGAGAAGGTTTAACATCTGTAGGAAATGATTGAATTTTGTTTTCTAATCCTATTTGCAATTTTCTTCCTCTTCATTAAGAAGGTCAGATCACTAACATTCCTATTTATTATTTTTTAAATTTCTCCCCCCCCCCGTCAAATACACTTAGGTGTCCTATTAAAAATAATCACCATGTACAGAAAGATTGTTTTCTTTCACAGCATGTGATCCTGGATTCTTCCCACACACAAAGATATACTTCTCCCTTTTTAGGGAGTAAAAATGGAAACACCAATAAATATTGCCTTAAAATATATCAGTCTTAGGCATTTTCTATTTGTTTGCATAAAACAATCTTATCACAATCTCCATCCAGTACATAAATATGTTGTACTCAAACCCAGATTCCCTAATTTTACCATGATATGGTATGATAATACATAAGATAGCATATATATGCATATATATATTATATATATATATATATATATATATATATATATATATATATATATATATGTTGTGATCTAGTTCAGATGGATCTGAATCGGTCCCTGTTCGGGTGCCAAAATGTGGTGAGCTTTTTCTTCTCAAAATGCAGCCAGTTTAGAGGCTTGGAGCCCTTCGGATGTCTCCAAATCCAAAGGTTCTGTCCTTCAGCCTCTGCCTCTGCTTTCTTCAGCCTCCAACCAACACAGAGATGGAATGTCTCTCTTGTCTCCTTCTGGGGAGCCCAGCCACCAACTACAGTGGTGTGAGATGAAGATGAATCTGGTTGTCCACTGAACTCTCACTCGTAGCTTTATCCTCTGAAAACCCTTCGTCTGCCACCAGAGTTGCTCCTCTCGAGTCCAGCTGAACTTTCTTCTGCGACCAGCCAGCCAAGAGGAAATAATGTATTCTGCCATAGAGCCCTCATTGCTGGCCTTTTATCTGACTTTTCTGAGAGAATGGGATTATGGGTTTTCTCCCATAGTGCTCTCTGGCCCAACGAGCTTCAAGGGAGGTGTGAACTCATTGAACTCCAATGAGTAAAGGTGTGAACACAAGACTTGTATTAATTAGTTCTACTTAGTACCTTGTTTCAGGTTCTGCCCAAAACATCTTCTTGTAAGATTAGATCAACTTTAATTAGTTAGCAGTTAGCAAGGATTCCAACATCTATCTATCTATCTATCTATCTATCTATCTATCTATATATACACACAAACATCACTATATAAAAACTATATAAATATATGAACATATAATTATAACTACATAAAATGTTTGTGCATGTGTATATCTGTTTATCTATCCTCCTACTACTGACTATACTAAATAAGAATATACTTTGTTATTCATTGTTTCCATTAAACTTTTCCTAAGATCTTAGTTGAAATTATGCTTCCCTGTGATCCCTTGAATTCAAATATTGATAATTCATTTATCTTATTTATCTTTTAATTCCATTAGGATCAATCATTTTTATTCCATTATCTCAAATTGTTATTATTTTTTTTTTTAATTTTATTAATGGTCCAGCCTTAAAAACTATAGTTTTCTACTTTCTTTTTCCTTTTAATTATATTTAAGTTTCCATTCCACTCTGGGAAGTTCTCACAGTTTTTAGCATAGTTAGTTTTGAGTTCATTTTCATCTTCTTTTAAACTTTAGTATTCACTATATCAGAATTTCTTATTTTTTCACTCTTTGTCATAATTTTCTGATGATATATGTTTGAGAACTTCCTTGAGAGCATATCTTTTAATTTGTATTCTTTTCTGCCTACCCTCTCCCACTTTCTTTTTTTTTTAAGATTAAGCCAGGTTATTACAAATGTATACATTTTGTTTAGTATTAATATAAAGACATTTGATCAGATTCTAAGTGATCTCTCTTATATGTCATTATTATTATTATTATTATTATTAATTTATATGGAGAGCTGTTGCTGCTGTGGCTGTTGCTAATGATGATTTGAATGGTGACACATCAGTATTTTTCTTCCAGTCATCACTGCAGTCCCAATTCCTTTTGGAAGCTAAAGCTTCTTCTCTTGCTTAGGTTTTTCGTTTGTTTGTTTGTTTCTGAGCAAAGTAATCAGCCCAGGCAGTGGTTGCTCGGGATTCCAAGATATAGTTCATGTTCTGTACAATCTCATTGACAATAGCAGCATCTGACTCAGATGTTTATAGTTCCGATTGCTTAGATAGGTAAGTTTAAATTTTGCCTGACTTGGGTTTTTTTCTTCAGCAAGACAGCAGGTACACAGCAGGTCAGAATCGATTGAAATGGTTTTCTGTTTAATCCACAACTTTGTGCTGGCTTTTTGGTTAATGGCAGGGTCTATCTTCACTGTTTTAAGATATACTTAGCTGCATATTCCTCATGAATCTGAATTGGTGAATTGTCTGAAAGATCTGTAATGGTGACTGGGCAGCATATCCTACTCTGTGGCAGAAGCTCTTCTGAACTGCCTTCCTCTCAGAAGTATTCTGTCAAACAAAGCAGAACTCCAAAGTGCTCTTGCTCTCCAGACCACATTCTAAGTCCCCGAGGTCACTGGGCTCACTCTGCTTCTCCAGGTATTAATGAGGACTTCTGCGAGCCCTTCCTATGCTTCAGTGGCTTCTGTAAAATGTCCTTCTTGGTGACTTTCCTATTGTCCACCTGAATAAAGGAGAATCCATGAGCAGCATTTATTCCAACAAAGAGTGATTGGTTGCAAGACCAGAAGATGAATACTTCTCAAACAAAGTCAAAGTACTCAAGCCAAATTCATGAATGGGCTCATTGGAAACCAGAGGAGAGAAATCTGTGTCAACTTCACCATTGTCCTTAACAATATGGAGACAATTAGCACTTGATGTCATAAGTTTTGGTTCTAGTACTTTCCTTGTATACTGACATCAGATTAGGCCGATTAGGTCATGCAACTTTGCATGTACTGTCATTGCTAGCAGTGGGCTATAGGCAGCTATAGATAATTCTGGTTTTGGTTGCAGTGATTCCTATGTGACCCTTACCATCAAATCTGGAATACTCACTAAAAGAATGTGCACTGCTCTGGGCCCAGGGAAAGAAGTGATGGCTTCCCAACACTTGAAGGCTTGATTTTGAAGTTCTTTTTTTTTCCCCCAAGCAATTAGCTGAGCTCCTCTGAATAAGAAGTGTTTCTTTTTTCCCATGGGACATTCTTGAATTTTTTCGGATTTTGTCTTTCTTTTCAAAGTTGCTTTAATTTTTGAGTGTCTTCTGTGTCAAAGTCCCAATTTGAGGTAATGTCACAGATTTGGCTTAAGCAGCCCTGAGTTTCAATACTGTTTCCTGGTATTTCTGAGCCATCGTCTCCAGGCACCAAAGGTGGATGAAACTTTCCAGATACAAATCATGATCAATCAAAACCATCTCACACATCCCCAAGTCATTGCTGGATACATGGGATTGCTGGATATCAGCCAAGATCATTGGGCAGTCCAAGAAAGCCATTCTTTATGGAGGTCAATTTCCTTAAAAGTATACTTCTTCATATTGTTAAAGAGATCCCTTAAGTTGATCTTCCTATGAAAAATACACAATTAGTTCCTAGTCAACTCCCAAAGACTTTTTAGTTCAGTAGAACTTACAGAACACATTGGTCATCACAGACGATTTCTGGCTAACTGTATATGCTGGAACCATTGCTTCTTTAATAATGAAGCACATTCTTTAATATTCATTTTGGAATTCTCAGAGCTGAACTTCTGGAGGTGGGAGGAGGGTTGGAATTTCGGCCAGGTATGTACTCCCAACACCTTTCTGCTCCACTCTTAGGAGCTATTCCCCTGCCCTACACCAAGATCAGATTGGCCCCATAGCCCGACATCTTGAGTCATGGCTCAGAAGCTCAGGCATAGCACAGTGCCCTGGAATGGCATCCCTGGATTTCCTATGACACCCTGACCCTGACCCCAATCACCCTAGGAAGCCCTCCCATCTTCTTTGGCACATTTTTTGTTGTTTTAATTTGAAGGTGATGGACTGGGTTTTGTTACAATCACTAAGAGTCATTGTGCCAAAATACTCTTCTCATATATTTGCTATTAAGGTATTACAAGGATCTGTGACATTTTAATTCACTGATAAGTGTATCATATGGGAGTTAAAAAGAAGAGAAACTTTAATTAGTATGAAGTAAATTTTACTTTTGGAAAAATAATTATTCAAAGTGCTTGCCTTCAAGTTAGATAAAAATTAATTTGAAATTCTATTTATAATATATGAAAATTTAAATTTAGAAACAAAATATTAAAAACAAAATAATTATCTAATACATATTTAGTAAAAGTAAACAAATTGTATTTATTAGTTCTAATTATTTTTAAGAAAGACACTCACACCCCCCAACCCCTCCCCCACATATATATATATAATCAACCATCCATACAGGTATGCTTTAAGACCCTAAGTGATTTAGAATGTAAATGAAACTCAAATTAAATTAACTTGAAAATATGTTTTCCTAAGAGAATTTACTCTATCATGTAGATTCATTTTTTTTTTCCCAAGACAGATGTGTCATCACAAAAGACTTAATGGAATATACTGATATTATAAAATATTCCTATTAGGAATCTAAAACAAACAAACAAACAAACAAAACATCCCTAATGTTTAGGGAAGCCAACTTTATCTTTATGAATCATTGTAAGCAATATCTAAAGTAAATAACTTTTCAAAGTCCCTCTTTTATAATGAAGTAATGGTTTTTGAAACTATTTCAATAAAATACTCGATAACTACTTCTGCCATTCTTAATTGATGGACATCTACTTAGTTACTATTTCTGAGCTAATACAAAAAATGTGCTAGAAATATTTTCATACTTGGGTAGTTTTCCTTATTATTTGATCTCATTGGAGTATGTGCCTAGCTTTGTTGTAATTGGATCAAAGAATACTCACAGTTTAATAAACTATGGGACATATTTATAAATTGTTTTCCAAAAAAAACTCATTGAAAGTTCTACCAAAAATGTGTAAAAATGTCATTGTTCATAAAACCCATCTAACTTTTGTCATTTTCCTTTTATTGTCTATAAGATGAATTTTAGGTAAAACATTTGTATTATTTAATTTTAGTTGCTTCATTAAAAGATACTTAGAGAATTGTTTACATAAAAATCTCTCTCTCTCTCTCTCTCTGTCTCTCTGTCTCTCTGTCTTTCCCTGTCTTTCTCACTCTGTCTCTCTTGCGCTCTCTCTTTCTCTCTGTACATGTGTAAATATCCCTGCATTTTTCACTTAAGAACTTCCTTTCCATTTATCAGTTGGGAAATAGCTTTTAATTATTTAACTTGATTTAGTTTCTTATAGATTTTAGAAGGAGGGATGCAGTTCCTTACTCCATGTTCCTCTAAAATGTTTATATCATCACCTTCCATATCTATATTAGGAATCTTTTTGTAATTTATTTTGGTTTCAAATGTAAAATATTCCTCTTTGCCTATTTTTTGTCAGATTATTTTCCATTTTTTCCCCCAACATTTTTTGTCAAATACTGAATCTTAATTTCAGTAATTTAAATTGTTGGGTGAATTGGATATTGTACTATACTAGGTTTCTTTGATCTTTTATATTATGTGCTTTAATCTGTTCCACTGATCAGTTTCCCTATTTTTATGCCAGTACCAAAATCTTTTAGTATTTATTAAAGTATATTATGAGACTTAATAATGATAAAACTCTTTCCCCATCTACTTTTTAAAGATTTTTCTTAACATTCTTTGTTTTTCCAAGTAAATTTGATAATTTTTTTTGTTTCTATAAAGTAACTCATTCATATTTTGATAGGCATTGCATTGAGTAAGTACATTAATTGAATTATCATTTTAAACTTATTTCCCCTTTCAATATCTTTTGTTGTTATTGGCAATATGCTGGTGGTTTCTGCAGATTAAATCTGTAACTTTATCAAATTATTTATCCATCACAACAGCCATGGGAGATAATTAATATCCATATATATGATGAAACAATTAGAAAAGGGTTTATTGACTTTTTTTAGGTAACATGGCTAGTGTCTGAGGTCAGATCTTCCTTGATTCTATGTGCTGTATCACCTTTCTTGAAATCTTTTCTATATGATATCTAGACTTTCCTTGTTATGGTCTTCAACCTAGTCAAAAATTTACATTAGTTCCCTTTTTCTCTCTTTACTAGATGAGTTGTTTTTGAAGTAAGATACTTAGTATTTCCTTTTGGAAATTTTTCAGTTTTTTTTGATATTATTTTAATGTATCTTTTTGTACCATATAATGGTTAACTTATGTTTGATCCATTCTAATATTCAGGGAATGTGTTACTTGGGTAAAGTTTTGTATCTCATACACCAAATTATCAACTGTCTTTCCAAGTCTTTTATCTATGACTCTCTCTCTTTTTAACTCTATACTATAGTATTTTCATTTTACATATTAATTCATTTAAATTTTATCCTTTTTTTTTTTTAGAAATTTCAATTGATGTGGCCAAAGTATATTTTCCATGTAGTTTTTCTTATACTTTTAATTATTATTATTATTTAAAAATTGGGTGAGGACCAGATTCTGTGCATGACTGGTAATACTGACATGACCTTCTATGGTACTGAGTTGTATTAACTGTGATCCTATTCCTACCTTCTTAAGCTATTATATCCTGCTTTTTTGGACAGATGCATCTGTGATGCCTTCTCTGTGTGATAGGAATAATAAGTCTTAATTTATAATCTATCCTTTTTACCAGAGAAACATTGCTGGGATACTTTTTCTGATTCTGAGGTTGAATTCCAAGGATTTTATTTTAAACAGAAACTTTGAAGTTATCTGAAATCTCCATGGGTTTAAAAAAATCTCACATTTAAATAAATTTTAGAGGAAATTCAAAATGTAAGCCCATTCAAGCAATCAGATTTTCACTGAAAAAATTTGTATGTGTTAAGATTTGGTATAACATTTAAATAAGCATAAATTATCTACTATTCCCTTTATTTCTGGTGTTGTTTCATGAAAGTAGCCATGACTTAACTTAAAGTAGACTTCCCCCATAAACCTTACCACAACCAATGAGGATTTACTTCACTAAGGATCAATACGGAGGTTATCAAACATGGTGAATGCATTCATGGTTACCATCAATACACCAGTTAATAATTAATATAAATGTAAAAGAAAAAAATGAAATACGAGAGAGTATGTGATCCAATAGATAGACTATTGAGACTTTGAAATACTAAAACCTGGATTCAAGTTCTGCATTACCCAGCTGGATAATGGTGCACAAGCTTTCAAGTGGCAGACAACTCTATAATGATGGTCCTCAAAAATGTATTAATGGAGGGAATTTCCATATATTATATATTATCCATTATACAAAGGATCACAGATTGGGAAAAAAAATCAACTAATATTATGGGAAAGGAAAACATGATTTTTAGTTATAGAAATAGAAACAAGCCAAAGTGTATTTAAGACAAGATTTTCAGGTAAACTGAAGAAGAAGAAGAAGAAGAAGAAGAAGAGTTGTATTGTAAAATCATAATTTCTAAATGTCCTTTTTGGGTGAAAATTCAATCCAATTGCTATAGTGTTATTTTGGTCTAGTAATAATGGATCTAGAAACAAGACAAACATTTACCAATCTTCTTAAGCTATAAATAAAGTAATTGGTATAACTATGGAAAGATAGTTTCTCCTTGCTTATGCTAGAGATGAAAAATGATTTTGTCTTTTTCTATCCCTTCTACTTCAGTAGACTTGGAATTCTGTCTGGTTATCTAATGAGAACAAAGTTTCTACTTTTACAATGAAATCATATTTGTAAGAGAAGCAATGAGAGTAATAACCTTTAAAATAAATCTGCTAAAGATAATCAGCATTATAGCATTTCTTCAAGTAGGCTTTTTTCTTCATAATATAGCCATGCCCTTTAGTCAAGATTTTCCTTTTACCCTTCAAACAACTATTGCAAAAAATAGATATTGAAATGCTATTATTAAAATTGCCTTTAATTAAATAGAGTGTCTTCAAAAGAATTTTAGAAACACTTTATTATCAAAGAAAATACATTGGATAAGTTCAAAGTATTTTTCACATTGATTCCCTATCACATTCCTCAGTAAACTTTAAAAGTTCTTTCTTACTTTTGAAAAAAAAAGTATTTAATCTGTAAATCATCTTTTCCTCCTTTTTTTCCCCCCTGAGGCAATTGGCATTAAGTGACTTGTGCAGGGTTACATAGCTAGGAAGTGTTTAGTGTCTGAGGCCAGATTTGAACTTAGGTTCTCTTGACTTCAGGGCTGGTGCTTTATCCATTGTAATACCTAGCTGCCCCATCTTTTCCTCTTTTTAAATCTTATTGGGAAGCAGTTGTGAAATAATCATTTTTTAAAAGAAACTATATTATATTCATTCATTCATTATTTTCTCTTAACAAGTAAGGCTTACTGAGAGTATAGACAAAATTTGATTCATAGAAATTATTTGGTAGTTTCTATCATTGCCTTCAAACTAAAAAAAAAAATAGATACATATACTATCTTCACAAAGGATGATATTTACTAAAAAAAAACAGGTAATAAGATAGAGTAAGAACATAAGTCAATTAAGCTCAATTCAACAAATGCAGATCAATTATTGATGATAGAAATGCAGCATGTTAAGTTGTATTATTAAAACAGAAAACATGGTAGTTCTCTTTTCTCAAAGAGCTAAAACACAATTGTGAAAAAAAAATAGAATACAAAGAAAAAGTTGAGCTAGATAACTAGATTTTATTTCCAACTTTGTCATTAGGAAGATGAGAGTTTGTATAATTGACTTAAATTCTTTGTGTCAATTTTCATATCAACAAGATTAGGTCTTTGGAATGGATATAAAAGGTTTCTTTCAGTTGTAAAATGCTACAAATTTCTCCATTTTTTTCACTACTCCCTAACTGATGGCATTCTTACATAAACCATCACTCTCTCAAATGTGATCCCACCTTTAAAAAGTCATAATTATTACAGGAAACAATGAAGTCTTTTTTGACTTTGACTTTGAAGGATTTGAATAGATCTAAGCTGTTTGTATTGGTTTATTTTGTTTGTAATGACATCTTAAAATTCCATACTGCATTTCACATTTCCAAAATTGTAGAGGACTGCTATAACTCTGTCACTTGAGGACTTGATAGGGATTTGGAGAAACTAGGGAGGAATGGTTTTTACTTGCAAATGAAAAAATAGCTCTTATCTCCATTACACATGAGCGCTTAACTTAAACATGCAGGCCCAACAAAACTAAAAGAAATATCAAAAAAAGTGATAAGGCAGATGCAGAAGAGTAAGCTTGTGACTCTGGAGTACCTGTCAGTCTTCAGAAACTAGGACCAATAAGACAGCATGGATAGCAGGCAAGGTAAGATAAATTTAATTAAATTGGAATGGCTGTCTAAATGGAGCAGGATTCATGAAGGTGAATAAAAAGTTTGCTGGATTACGTTTTAGGATGGGCTTGATTAGTTTAGTTGGTGTGGTTATAAAGATGGCCTATCACTTTTCCAACTATACTGCTATACTGACTTTGCTAATTTGTTGGTATATATATATATATAGTCTTGAGGAAAAAAAAAGTTTTTCCTGTAAATATCCTATGGAGAATTATTTTCAAGAAAAGGAACAAGTTCCAACAAATGGATTTTACATTATTTTAATTAGAATGCAGATTTTTTTAGCAAAGAGATTATTGTTTCTCTATTTGTTCATTGAACACTTAGTTCAGTACATGGCATATAGTTAACACTTAATAAGTTCCAGGTAAAAGACTGCTTGAAGTAGACTGATTTACTGGATAGGACACTAGAGGAAAGAGTTCAAGAGATTTGGTTTCAAATTCTATCTCAAACTTGGAAGATTTATAATCCTGGACATGTCATATTTTTTTTAACTTTTTATTGATAGAACTCATGCCAGGGTAATTTTTTACAGCATTATCCCTTGCATTCACTTCTATTCCAATTTTTCCCCTCCCTCCCTCCACCCCCTCCCCCAGATGGCAAGCAGTCCTTTACATGACATGTCATAATTTTTTACCTGTTTTTTCATCTATATAATAAAGATATTAAATTAATTAGCCTTTCACATCCCTCACAACAGTAAATCTATGTTCACATGACCTTAGTGATTCAATGATGTTGTTTATAGAGATCCTGGTGAAAAAGAGAAGACAAAAAGGTGGAAGTATATCTAGAAACAGCATATCAAAATACCCTCCACATCAATGAAAAGGTTCACAGGGAAAATTAGATTATGTCAGGAAAAACAGAGGACTTGGCAAGTACATAGAGTCAAGGAAATAGAAATTTGATGAAAATTCCACTAAGTATAAGACACTGTGCTAAAAACTTTTAACAAATATTTTCTCATTTGATTTTGACAACAATCCTGTAAAGTAAATGCTATTAGTAATATTTTATTGGTTCATATTCTTTTTATAGACTTTGAGTTCTCTGAGCAAGAACTATTGGAAAAAAGAAGCTTTATTTGAGGACCGGTAATGTGTTTTTATTGTAGCCTTGTCATTGGAACCTTTGACAAATCTTTACAGGACTTAATTTTCTAATTCTTACTTTTTTAAAAAATAAAAGTTAGTTTAAATGACCCTTAAATTTCCTTCAATGTCTAATACTAACTATAATTTTTCATCTAAATTTCATCTGCTTTCTTTAAACATACATTTGTTTAATGTTAAAGCTCATTCAAATAGTATGTGCATATATATATATATGTATGTATGTGTATGTGTGTGTAGATATGTGTATATATATGTTCCATAAACATATACACATATGTCTAATACATTTCCCCTTTTCTTACAAAGAATCATTCCATATTAAAAAGAATATCTATAACATCACTTCTTGCATTGATGAAAACATTGGAAATTAAATAAATATGCATCAATTGAAATAGTTAAATTAGCTGGGGTCCATGAAAATAATGAAATCTTAATATGTCTTAAGAAATTAAAAATTCAGGTTAGAGAAGTTAAAGATTATTCATATGAACTGATATAAAGGAAAGTAAACAGAGCTAAAAAAAAGTACAGAATGATTTCAATTAAATAAAAAATAAAAAAAAATGAGAAACACATGATTATTTTTAAAAAGTTAAAGAATTAATTATAAAATACAAGCAAAGAAGACATATAAAAAATAGTTTTATTTACTAATTCATTAAAGTGGGAGATAAGTCAAATATCTGGAACATTGACCATTTTCTATGTATTGAATAGCTTTCCTCATTTTTTTTTCTTTCTTTCCTTATTAAAGCACATTTTCATTTTTTAAAATTTTGTTTAGTATTTTACTTTCCCCAGTTACATTTAAAAACAATGATTTCCAAATTCCCTACCTTTCTCTTTTTCCATCCACCTCTTGAGAAAGCCAAGCAATTTGATCATGCTTAGTTATGTAAAACATTTCCATATTAATCATGTTGTGAAAAAACAAAAAAACAAAAAAAACAAACAAAAAACCACAACTCCCCAAAAACAAAACCATTGCAAAAAAATAAATAAATAAATAAGTTTTAAAATTAGAGAGCTCTTCTATCTCTTTTCAGATACCACCAGTCTTATCTATAGGATAACATTTTTCACTGTAAATCCTTTGGCTTGGAAAAAATGTATCGCAGACTATAAGTATTTCAAAGTTAAACATTTTACAATATTGCTATTACTTTGTACACAAAGTAAATATTTTATATCCACTCATATAAGCTTTTCCAGATTTTCCTGAGAGCACCCTGCTCATTATTTCTTATAGAACAATAGTATTTCATCATAATCACATATTTTACTAAGCTATAAATACATAGTTTACTAAGCCATTCCCTAATTGATGGGACATTTATTTATTTTCTAATTTCTTGCTCAAGAAAATCTCTTTCTCTCTCTCTCTCTCTCTCATGCACACTTATGGTTATGTGTGTATATATATATATATATATATATATATATATATATATATATGCATATGCATACACACATATATGGATATGTATAGCTACGCAGAGAAGCTGTATACATGGATATATGCATGCAGGTACGCATAAACATGTATAAACAAACACATGTATGTATATAGCACATATAAATCTATTTCTCTGTGTGTATGTATACACATATATGTGCATACACATACACATAAACACATGAACATACACACATACAGGAAAAGGAGAAACACATCTCCCTTTATTTTTAAAAATATTTTTTGGAATATAGAACTTTGCTAGATCAAAAGGTGTGCATAGTTTTAAAGTCCTCAGGACAGAGTTCCAATTTGCCCTAAAGAATGGTTGAATCAGTTCACACTCCACCTACAATGTGTTAATGTGTCATTTTCTCCATATCCTTTCCAACATTTGTCATTTTTTTTTCTGTCCTATTAGTCAATCTAATAGGTATGTGGTAGTACTTCAAAACTGTTTTAATTTACAATTCTGTAATTAATAGTGAGAGCAATTCTACATGGCTAAAAATTGCTTTGCTAACTTTATCTGAAAACTGTTCATATCTTTTCCTCATTTTTCAATTGGGAAATAGCTCTCATTTTTATAAATTTCACTTAGTTCTCATTTGGGAAATAGGGTCTTTATCAGGGAACCTTCATTTTTTTTCCCCTAGAGTTATGAATGCTTAATGGATTTTCCTCCAACCTTTCCATCCTATCTCTTACGCAAAACAGTTTTATTTCTGACTATTTGCTCTCTCTTCATCACCCCACCTACTTCTCATCTCTTTTCTCTCCCACCTACTTATAGAGTACAATACATTTCTATGCTCAGTTTTGGTTATGCTATTCCCTCTTTGATACAATTATGATGAGAGTAAGCTTCCATGACTCCCTCTCCATCCACCATTTTCATCTAGTATATTAAAAAAAAAATCCCTCACGACATTTCCTTGTCTTTTTAAGTGAGATAATTTACCCAATTCTATCTTTCCCTTTCTCATGCTCCCATGCATTCCTTTTTGGTACTCCTTAATTTTAATTTTGTTGGATATGAGCCCTTCATTTTCAAGTTACACCCATGCCTTCTGTCTATATAAATTCCTTTTAATTTACCCTAATAATGATAAAGTTCTTCTGAATTACAAGTACCATCTTCCCATGTAGAAATATACACAATTTAACCTTATTTTTTCCCTTCTCTTGAGTCTTTCATTTGCAAGTCAAACTTTCTATTCAGTTCTTGTCTTTCCATTAAAAATACTTGAAAGTCCTCTATTTCATTAAGTATCAATTTTCCCTCTGAAGCACTATACATAGTTTTGCTGGGTAGATGATTCATTGTAATTCTAGATCTTTTACTCCTATGCAATATTATATTATAAGCCAACTGATCCTTTAATGTAAAAGTGGTTAAATCTTGTGTTATCCTAATTTTGCCTCCATAATACTTGAATTGTAGCTTTCTGGCTGCTTATAATACATTCTTCTTGATCTGACAGTTTTAGAATTTTCCTATAATATTCCTGGGAGTTTTCATTGTGGGATTTCTTTTAGGAGATTATTGATGGATTCTTTTATTTTTCTCACTTAATTTTTTTTCCAATTACATGTCAATATAGGTTTCAACATTTGCTTTTAAAAGATTTTGAGTTTCATTTTTTCTCCCTCTCTTCCTTCTTTCATTCTTAACTCATAAGAAGAAGGGTAAAGCAAGGATACACATTATAACCACTACTGTGTAGTGCCTGGGCTAGCTTTCTGGAGGATCTCTGGGCAAGCCTTGGTCTTAGGTGGAGAAGGCAGGAGAGCTACCATAAGGATGGTCAAGGATGGAATCTGAGATCCAGCTCGAGCAAACACACCCTGGTCTCCAGTCCTCTCAGCCCTTAAATACCTTAGCACGATTACATCACTATAGCACTCTAAGCATATGCCAACCTTAGAATCATTACATCACCATATCACACTGAGTATATAGCAACTAAAGTGATTACATGATTACATCACACTAAGTATGTGTGAACTAGAGAACCATCACACATCCATCACACCAAGTTAACACCCTGCTATAAGTATCTTTTCTTCAAGTATACTTTGTCAGAGTTCTTCAATATCTGTGGTCCTCTACACTATTGCTCAATATAGTACAGTAGTTCCCCAGCATTCATCTGCTTTGAAACTCTTTGGATTCAGTATTTAACACATTTCAAGGAAAGAAAAAAAAACACAGTGGAGTTCCTGACATAATCAACATGAGGAGATGTGAGAGGAGCAGCAATGGTAGTAGTGGCAGGAACAGCAATGGCCAGAGCTCAGGTGGAGACTACAAAACTCATTAAAAAGTACAATTGATTAAAAGGAAAAGGAGATACAAGAGCTCAGGGAGGAAAATAATTCCTTAAACATTAGAATTGAGTAAATAGTTAATAACTTAATGAGAACTTTAGAAATCATAAAACCAAACAAAAAGGATGAAAAAAATAGAAAACAATATGAAATATATCATTGGAATAACAATTGACTGGGAAAATAGATCTAAGAGAAAAATTTTAAATCATTAGATCAATTGAAAACTACAATTCAAACAAATAAACAAAATCAAAATAAAACAAATCAGACATCATCGTTCAAGAAAATATCAAGGAAAATAGCCCTGATATTTTAGAAACAGAGGATAAAGTAGAAACTTAAAGAATCCACAAATCAGTTATGGACTGATTTAAGTATTCTAGAGAACAATTTGGAACTATGACCAAAAGGCTATCAAACTCTTTATATCCTTTGAACCAGCAATGCTTCTACTGGCTTTGTATCCCAAATAATTCATAAAAAAGGGAAGAGGATGTCTCACAGTTAACAGAAATATAGTAGCTTTTTTTTGTGCTAGAGAAGTATTAGATATTAGATAAGTATAAGGTATTAGATAATGGCTATCAATTGAGGAATGGCTAAATAATTTGTGGTATTTGAATGTAATAGAATAGTATAATTTTTATAAGAAATGATCATCAAGCTGATTTCTGAAAAACACAGAAAAGCTTTCATGAAATGATGCTGAGCAAAGTGAAAAGAATCAAGAAAATGTTGTGCACAATAATATAAGACTGGATGAAGATCAACAATGAAAGATATTTCTTCTTAGCAATAAAGTGATTGAAGATACTTTTGATAGGCTTGGAATAGAAACTGCCATCTACATCCAAAGAAAAAATAATGAAGACTGAATGCTGATGAAAGCATTCTATTTTCATCTTTTTTTTTCTTTCTTCTGATTTTTCTTTTTTTTTTCTTTCACAGCATGAATTATATGGCAATTATATTTAAAATTATTGCATATATATAATATATCAGATTGCTTGCTGTATTGGGGAGGGGACAAAGGAGAGGAGAGAGGGAAAAAGAATTGGAAACCAAGATTTTATAAAGGGGAATGTTGAAAACTATCTTTGCATGTATTTGGAAAAATTAAAAACTGCTAAAAAAGAATTTGGATGCTGTATCATTTTCTCAATATATGACATTAGTTCATTGTCTATGGTTCCATTTAGCAAGATGTAGTTTCCTTATTTATCTCCTTTAATTAGATTTATTTTTACTTTTGCTTTGTCTGATATTGGGATTGCTACCTCTGGCAATTTTTTTTCCCTACTTAAGCTTAAGATTAATATATTCTGCTTCATTTTATTTTTTACATAGGATCACTTTATTTACATGATAATCACTCTTTAAAATTTTCTGAGCTCTTGAAAGAAAGTAGATTGTACAATGAACAGATCCTTAAGCCTGGAGTTTGGAAGATCTTTGTTTCAATGAATGTTCAATCTCTTTTTTCTTATATAATATGCTATTCCAACATCTTTTGTTATTTTTCTGTTCCATATGTGTCTCTTATTAAGAAAAATCTATGTATAGATAGATACAGATATAGATATAGATATATACACATGTATATTACATGAGATAGAGATGCAGAAAATATATATCTCTATCACTATAGTTCCCCATAAAATTTTATATATATATACATGTTTACAAACATATATACCCTAATCTATCTTATCTGCTTTTGTGTGTTTTTTTGGTTGTTGTTGTTGATGCAGGGGCTGTTGAGCTCATTACTTTCACAATAAGAGTTATGATTACTGAATATTTCCCTCCATATTAATTTCTTCTGTTTGATTTTGTTTCTCTGTTTTTATCCCATACCTCATAAAAGCTATACTTTTTTTCTTTTATCCTCTACACATCATAGTTTCTTCTTTGACAAGATAGACTCCTATACACAACTGGATGTGTAGATACATTCTTCCTCTTTCTAATGAGACTGAAGTTCAAGCTTTGCCCACCTCACTATAAATTTCCCCCTCCAGTGAAAAAGCTCTTCCTCATGTGCTTCTTTTATGTGAGAAAATTTCCCAGTTCTATCTTTTTCATTCTCTTTCTCTTTAACTTTATTAAACACTACATTATCATAGTCATTTAATAAGATATGATGTATATTTAATCTCTACCACTGATTCACTTTTTTCTTATATGGCATAAACTTATTTATATCATTACACTTTGTATAAGTTTTTTAGATCTGAAAGAAGGTAGCTTATATAGTAGAGAGATCATTAGCCTAAAGTCTGGAAAACCTGTGTTAAAATCCAATATCAGGCACTTACTAACTGGGTGAACTTAGGCAAGTTACTTATAATCTTTATTTCATGTATAAAATGAGCTGCAGAAGGAAATGTTAAGTCACTCTATTATCTTTGCCAAGAAAATTACAAACGGAGTAACAAAAAGTTTGACATGGCTGAAGAACAACAAACTTGCTATTCCATGTTCCTTCATTTTTTTTTCATTTATTTGTTTCATTGATATTTTTGATCTTTTGTTCTTGCAGATGAATTTCATTTTCATTTTTTCTTACTCTAATATTAAAAAAAATAATTTGACTGGTATGGCATTCAATAGTTAAGTTAATTTAGGTAGAATTATCATTTTCATTATATTGGATTGGTTTATTCATGAGGAATTAATATTTCTCCAATTATTTATATCTGATTATTCATCTTAAAAGTATTTTCTAATTGTATTTCTATAGTTCCAAGGTTTGTTTTGGCAGGTAGACTCACAAGTGTTCTATATTGTCTACCATTATTTTAAATGTAATTTTTCTTTCTAATTCTTATTTCTGGGCTTTGTCAGTAATATATAGAAATGCTAATGATTTATGTGGGCTTATTTTATATTCTATAACTTTGCTGAAGTTGATTATTTTGGTTTTTTTTTTAACTTAAAATTCTTTAAGTATACCATCATGTCCTCTGGAAAGAATGATTCTTTTCTCTCATCATTTGCAATTCTAATTCTCTCTTATTGCTATAGCTAACATTTCTGGTGCAAGACTGAAACATAATAATTATAATAGGCATCCTTGCCTTACATCCAAAATAATTGGAAAGGCTTTTAATTTATCCCCATTACAGATAATATTTGCTTTTGGTTATATCTATGCTATTTATCATTTTATGGAATTCTTTACTTCTTCCTCTATTTTCTGGTGTTTTAATAGAACTGTAAATTGTATTTTGTCAAAGACTTTTTCTGCCACCATTGTGATAATACTATTCCTATTGTTTTTGTTATTGAGATGGGGAATTATGATAATTATGTAGATATTTTCCTAATATTATACCAGTCCTGCATTCTTGGTATAAATTTTACCCAATCATAATTTATAATCTTTGCAATATAGTTCCATAATGTCCTTGCTACTCTTTTATTTAATTTTTTTCTCCTACATTGATTAGGATAATTGTTCTATTGTTCTATTTCTCTAATTTAGCTCTATCTTGTTTAGTTATCAATACATTATTTGAGTCAAAAAAGGATCATGGTAGTTCTCTTTCCTTGTCTATAAGTAGATATTTAGTATTCGGATTAATTGTTCTTTACCTGTTTGGTAGAGGTATTCTTATGAATTATTTTTGCTAATTTGATTTTTGCTAATTTTTCCAGTCTATTTCTTGACTTTGAATTTTGCAGTTGGGCTCTGTCCACCTGGTTAGAAGGGGCTATTCCAAATCTCAGGCTTTTTTTACACTGATGTTTTCAAAGCTTCTAAATGTCTGAAAATGTTTAGAAGCTCCAACATAGTTTTATATGGTTACTGCACTCCTGGTCTGAATTCTATTCTTTATCTAGGAATAATACCAGTTTCACTGCAACTGCATTGACTGATGCTCTTTTTGTTTCTAGAACTGTGACATGAGCCCTTGCTCCATTGGGAGAGACCAAAAGTACCCATCTCTGCCCCATAATTGAAACCCAGAATTGTTTATAGCCAATACGATTTCCAATGAACACAAAATTACCTAGTGCCTGCCATGGGGACCTTGTGTTTTCTTTATCATCAAGTCCCTAAGTTTTTTTTTTTTTTTTTTTTTTTTTTTTTTTAACAATTCTGGATTGAGATTTCCTGAAGCTGTTGCTTCTATTTATGGTTGCTGTTGCTTCTGTTTCTTATATACACTTCAAACAGATTTTCACCCTGGTGTTCAAACTCTTCTGCAAATCTTCTAAGATTTTTAGGCCAGAAAAAAAGTCTCATTCTATCATTTTTTAAAAATTGTTCTATGTTATAGGCCAGAACTCTGTACTTAAAACAAGGATTCTTAAAAGGTGGTAACTCAGTGCAATTGATAAATATAATGGTTATCCAGTTTAGCATGGTGATTAATAGTTCTCTAAATTCAGTATGATTGATTTAATCTTACAACAAATAGGTTTTCTAGTGATATATTGATTGGTTTATACTTAGAATAGAGCCTATAAGCCAGGGAGAGCAAGAGCCAGATTCATTCCATTTTCCACCCTTGTGGTACCTGGAAGCTGAAGTACAAGCCTCAGATCCAAAGAGATTCATTCATCCCATCTCACAGCACCCTGGTGGCAGGCTCTCCTTCTTAGTTTCTCCACTAAAACCAAGACTCTGGAAGTCCTCTAAAAAAGCTAGCCTGGGCCCCAGGCAAGGAAATTAGATTGTGAAGGAGATAATATAGGATTTGGACTTTAACACCTGGCTGTTTGTGGTATTAATCTGCTGAAAGGAAGGCTACTCCAAGATCTCCAGAAAACCAACCAGAGCATTACAGTTCTACCACTCCAAAATACAATTTGAGGTGTTATTTTGAAGTATTTAGGAAAGAGATATTGAGAATTTTCAGTAGGGTTTCTACATCCATTCTACCCTAAAACAGAAACTCTAACTAATATGATATTAATATGATTAATAATATGTATTCAAGTATGTGAGAAATTATAATATAATAACAGGACCAAATTTGATTTAGTTGGTATTAGATAAAAGAATTCAACCAATAGTTAAAGGATCTGTAGAGGTAGCTTTTAGTGAGCTATAAGAAACAATTTTCTGCCAATCAAATAAAATAAATTGCGTCAGCAGAGTGTATCTTTTACCACTGAGCATAATCATCTATCAGATGGAGTTTGAATTACCATCAATTAACTGAGTCTTATTAATAATTCTTTCTCTTTCAGAAAATTAACTCAAAGAGATTTGTTCTGACTTTAGGTACCATTGCAGATAGAGAGAGAGAAGATATTTTAAAAAAAAAGTCTTATTTGTGTCTCCATAAGGATTAGGCTTTGTTCCTGATTAAGTGGCATCATAATATATGTATTCTTGGGGTGGTGACCTGGGAATTGTTGCATGAAAAAAGGTCAGAAGATGTTTGAGTGGCCAAAGCCTTAATCACACAACCCAGTTATGGTTCTGCTTGCTGGGGAGTCAGAAATATAGAAAGGATGTATGTTCACTGGAACTAAAGAAGTGGAACTAGTGAACCTCTGATTTATTTCCTTTTTTAAGGTTCTAGATTATATAAAGAATAGTAGATACATCTGGCACCTGTCCCATTTCAATATACTTACTGAGGAATGTGACATATTAATTTTTATGTTATAATGAATAATATATATTTTATTTGAATCATTTTCTAATATTTCATAAAATGTTGCCAAGTCAAAGTTTTCCTATATTATGGGCCAGAATTCTGAACTTGAAACAAAGAATTTTTACAAGGTACTAAGTCAGTGGAATTGATAGAGACAATAGTTATCTAATTTAGCATGGTTCAGTATGATTGATTTAATCCTACAAGGAGATGTCATGGGCCAGGACTTGAAACAAGTACTAAGTGGAATTGTGGACACAATGGTTAAATCTAGTTCATAATTTATTTAATCCTACAACAAATAATGGTTTTTGTAGTGATATAATTATTGGTGTATACTCAGTGTGGGGCATATAAGCAAGAAGCTCTCAGGGCCAGAAGGACAAACGCACTAGAAGCTCTCAGAGCCTCAAGCAAGGTTCACCTGGGGAGATTCAGAAGCCAGAGAAGGCAGGTGGGAGCTCAAGCTCTCAAAAGAGCTTGAGAGAGAGAGAGATCTCTAAGAAAGCTAACTGGGCCTCAGGAAAGGAGACTTGGAAAGAGTTAATAAAGGATTTGGACTTTATCCCCTGGCCACATTTGTGGTGATTACTCTGGACTGAAATGAAGACTGCCTCCAGAGACCCCAAGAAAACCTCCACAGAGAAGATTAAATTTTAGAGAAGAATATTACAGCTTTAAATAATGACAAAATGGCATAGAGATATCAGCTATCTATATTTTGAAATAAATAGTTACTTGAGGTGCCTGAAAAGTCTCTCTTTTTGAAGGTCAAATTCAACTTATTTGTATTTCCATGGGTCAAAAGTGTTTTAAAATACATCATTCACCTTGGTGATTAATGTATGGCATATGTGACTGTGACCTCAAGGACTTCAAGGATAGTAATTTTGGAAGTATTTTTAATTAATTTTTTATATGTTTATAACACTTTGTCAGGAATCTGGACTAATTATTAGTATAAGAATTGAAATATGCATACTTTGGAACTTATATATTTTTACATTTTATCCTTTATCTTTTGTCATTAGACAATTAGAAGGATAATGATAAATTTTCTGTTATGTGTATTTTTAAAAGGACTTTAAATATGGCAATGTTTCCTGAAAAGGAATGGATCTATAGCTATGGCATTTCAAACCTCTTCCAGAGGAAAATGAGGAAGATATATTTTTATAAATGGGGTAAAAGAAATCTTAACCAGAGAATACTGTGGTATATGCAGCTGCAGTAACTGAATTCTAATTTTTCAAATCTGGCACCATGACAAAACTTGAAAGCATATGTGCAGATGTTTTCTAATTAAAATAATATGATTCCTTCAATATTATATACCCTGGTCTCTTGCCCTTTTTGTCAGATTTTTACCTTGTTGCCTACATTATGATATAGTTTGGCCCATAATGTTAAAGCTTTAAGGCAATAAGCAACAGATTCTTTTTAAGAAAAATGATGTTCAGGGTAATGAATATGAAATAATAGTGAAAGTGATAAAAAGATAACTGTTAAGAATGCAAATTTCATAAATTAAAACACCTGAAAGTAAAAAATATATTTAGTTTTGTAAACTATTGTTACCCATCTCGTCTTTTGCAATAGTAAACATTAGAAAAGGTTCTTTTCATGGCTGTAAAGTAAATTTGCCTGAAGTAAATCAATGAATTGATAGTGATTTAACTTGCTCTACTTTTAGATTCCAAGACCCATATCATGAAGTCATAAATTTACATCTGAAAGAAACATAAAGAGATGTCTAGTCTTCTAGTCCAAACTTCCTCTACCCAAAGGAGTAAATAAGATTCCAAATAGTTGATTTTCCTAAAGATTTACATATAATATTGAATTAGACCAGAATTAAAATCCAGTTATTCTTATTCCATATTCAATATCCTTACTTCATTAGTTTCTTGTAAGGCCTGGTTTTGCTTGTTTCATTTTCTTTTCATTTTTATTAAAATTGTGATTTTTTTTGGTACTGAGGACCCCCAAAAAAGAAACACTCCTTATCACCAAATCAATATCTGCATTGCAATCTATAATCTTAGAATACTGCTTGGGGAATTGAAAGCTTAAATTACTTGTCAAGGTTAGGTCATATATTGGAAGAAGGATTTGATTTTGATTCTGAGACAAACTCTCTTTTCAATAATTCTTGTTGCCCTTTATTTTACACTTGGAATTATCAAATGTATAGATTAAATTTCTTCATATATTAATAATAAATGCCAGTTCTCAGTAACTAGTGCTACATATGGTATAAGTAATTTCACACTAGGTACAGATCGTACTAAATGATTTTTGCAGACACTTCCAGCCCTCAAATTATGTAATTAAAATAATGTTACAACTTCTACTGCATTTCATCATGGGTCTGCATGAACTTTGTACTACATTTCTAGGAGAAGCAATCTGTATGTAAGATCATACATGTGACTCTTTCATAGCCAGGGAATACTCCTACAAAAGTTGCACAAGCTGTTCAGTTACAGTAAAATATTTACAAAGATAAGCTATTAAAACTATTTTCAATCTGACAGTGACCCTAAGTTTTACCAAAAAAGCTAAGTGTCTTTCTACTATCATTTTAAAATCCTCAACCCTTTCTTTTGACTCCTGCTCTCCCTCTTCTACCCCTAGTCCTTTATAACTTCTAGCTGTTTAAGGCTGTTCTTCTGAGAGATCATTCCTATTTTGCAGGAAATTCTTTTGAAAATTAATATACATTACAGGAGCATATATCCTGTGGGACATATTGTTCGTTTGAAAGAAGATTATGATATTGGGCAATTATTAACATAAGTGAAGGAAATAAAGGAAATTTCACTGATAGAATTAATTTATCATTGGAAGGCAGTGGGACAACTGTTTGGAAACAAGGGCATATTCTTACCATCTCTCAAGTCAAACTATGTAGATAACAGTCTATTCTACCATTGTATAATATATCTTCTCCTTTATACTTTTGTAAGGTGTAAGGTTGAATACATGAGAATAGATATGCTATCATAGAGATTAAATTAGAAAGGAGAATTTTTATTTACCATAATAAAACTATTATTTCAAGATCCATTTCAGTTTCAGCTCTTTTAGACTTTCTCCTAGGATAAATTAATGTGGACTAATTTGAACATATTATTAACTTCATTTGCACCTTGCTCTTAAACTAAGAGACTTCCTTATATTAATAATGATTCATTATGTGCTTGTGATGAATCACCTGCCTTGCAAGTCTTCATATAACCTGGACTTTTTTTTTTTAATAAAGCATTCTATTGTCATTGACTTTTCAAATCACAGAACCCTTTAATTACACTTGACTAGTGTAGGACATGCATAGATATCTATGTCACAAAAATAACAATTTTTCTCTTTGCAAAATTCAGTCAACTTGTCTCCTTCCAAGCATTGTTTCTCTCTCAGTAGAGGTTAAGACACTATTGAAAAAAAAGGCTTAAATGAAAAATATTCATTATTATCTCCAAAAAATCAAAATAATTGATTCAGTTGTGGGAAAGAGGGAAAAAAAAGTTGTTGTAAAAATGTTAAAATACATCTAGAGGATCAAAATTGAAGGAAAAAAATATCACTTAGACTTTGATTTTTCAATCATTTGTGTAGATATGATTTGCTTATCATTTGTTTCATAATTTAACTTAATGGGTGAAATAAAATTTTTGTTTTCTCTTCATGCCAAAGGTTTATCAGAAGGATTTTACAAATATTTTCATAGTAGATATTTGTATTTGCCCTAGGGTTTCTGGGGAAACTGAACCTTTTAAAACATAGAGAAATTGAACTATTAATAAGGTATTCTGAAAATGAAGCTTGATATTTTGGGAAATAGACATTTTATAGTGTGGAGAAGTTCAAAATCTCTGATTCTGATAAATTGGTGCACTATTGGGATGTGATTTTCATTTTCTTAAGAATTTAAAAAGACCAAAGCTCTTTTATTCAGCCAGCTTTCAAAGTATTAGAAAAGAATCATGAGTCAAATGCATACCTGCCAAAAGTGTATTTATTCAGAGAACCTCAGGAGCAAAAGTTCAGTGATGACACTAGGGAACACAGAGACCTCCTGGGCTGTATATCTCCATTCAGGCCAGTCAGGACAAAGACATTTCATAAATTCTATTTTAGACATCGACTTTTTCCATAGATAATCTTTACATATTATTGCCATTTCCCCATCACAAAGAGTTAGTTGAACTGATACTGCACAATGAGATGCGAAAGGAGCCTTGATAGATGGCATCTGCAGAGTCTTTTGGAATCTTTGTCAGCAGGAGAGCGCCATAGATCAGCCAACTCTGGACAAAAATTGTACTCCGCTTTGAGAAATGACTAGCACCATCACTGCATGGCTATATTTCCCTGGTCCTGACTTTGCCAGCAATTTAAATGCACTCACTTGGCCCTCATTCAAAGGGCAGCACTTTGAGATCCAAGAAAACACAGCAGAGCCTATACAGCTTTTTGGAGAATTATGACAATAGTAACAGTCACAGTACTAACAATGTAATTATCATCATAATGATCACAAATATAATGGGCGACTTGACACTGACTCCAGAAGTTCAACTGGATTCCACAAGCATACAGATGTGCTACATTCTCTTTAATGTCTCCAAAAAAGATTTCCAATCCCATTCTGTGGTGAACTTTTGAAGTAATAATTTTATTATTTCATCTATTTATTTTCATCTTGTAATGCAAATGGATTTTGGAAACAGTAATAGTATATTAGCAGGTGTTTATATTGACAAAGTTAAACTTCCAAAAATATACAGAAATATGCTCCTTAACCCCCTTCTATTTTTCCTCCTTTGAATTGTTCTCACTCTTCTTCAACATTGTATGACAACATTCTTTTTGTTGTTAGCAGGTGAAAATCTTTAAATATATTCCTGAGGTAAATCTTAATGGAATGAAGGTAAACATTCCTCCTTTCTTCTTTATTATCTATCATCATTGGTAGGTCTTGAATATTCTTCCTATTTTTAAATAATACAAAATAATACATATGGTCTTATTTTTCAGCATAAGTGATTTAACATTCCTAAATATCATGATGATTTATTTACTTTGAAATACAAAAAAAGATGCCATATCAATCTCTAGAAATACTAAAGTTTGGTGTCTAGAGAGCAATTTAGAGTGTATAAAGTAAATATTGTAAATCCAAAAATATAAGAAAAAATATGGCTTTTACCTCAGTCTAGCTTTTGTACTATATGCCACTTATAAATTCTTTAGAAAATAAGTATCATATATAGTACCTACAATAGTGTATACATAAAGTCTTTTAAGATTGATCACTTTCCCTTTGTCTCTAGTGATTCCCAATTTTTTTTTTTTTGCAATTTCACTGATCATTATCATCTCTACCAGAGATCATATATCTTGACATTATCCAATGTGTGTTCTTACTAAATATATTTGGTAAAAGTGACAGTCCTCATTATGTTTAATATTTAGATGAAGACATATATAAAAGTACATATATATGTATGTACATATATACATACATGCTTTTTTTATTCTCTGCACTTCCTCTAATCATGCTGATCATACTATATATATTTTTTTCAACTTCTCATTCTTATCTATATATTGCCAAAAATCATCATCAAAGTACTTAAAAGCTTCTGAGTTTCTATGGAACAAATGTGGCTTTGGGCTTTTGATTATCTCTCATTCTCACTTCTTGATCAGTCCCCTCTTCTATTATGTCTCTGCCTCTCTTCAGCACATGAAACTGAATTCATAATAATGAATTACCAAACTGCAGCATGATTTCTAATTAATACCTAAGATGAAGTTAATAATTATATCACATGTACTGCAGTGAATCTCTTTCAACTCTTAATGATGAAATTAAATAATTTATCTGATGACAGAACTTTTTTTCATGTTAACTATGCCCCTCCTTGCAATATAAATTATCTTGATGGAAAATGTATACTGGCATATAGATATACAAAAGTTTAACATAATTTTAGGTTAATTTCTTAGGAACTTAGATAAGTTCATATAAACAAATCCAGGAAAAAAAAGATGCTTTAGGAAACCTATATTTTAGTCCTGGAGGCAACATAAAAACAGCTGTATTTATTTCTAACTCTAGTTAGATGACAGTCCTATGAAGCTAATCAACAACAACAAAAAGGTTTTTATTCCAGTCATATTCTTACTCTTTTTTTCCAATTCTATAATTAGTCATTTATTAAACATCTATTACAATTCAAAAATTATTTATAAAGCATCAGTTATGTGCTAAGTGCTTCTCTGAAGGTCAGTGCCCAAAAGGCAAAGAAAAAATTTGGGCCTCTAAGAAATATATAAAGTGATCCTTAAGGATTCTATATAAGGTGCACTCAAAACATTAGGAGTCTCCTCACTTTCCCTTATTAGATCTGGGATAATAATTATAGTCTTCCTATTCCCTTCCAATCATCTTAACAAGTTCATTTTCAAAAGTAAGCATTAATCTTTGTCTTTTTTGAGGGAACAGGGACAACAGGTTAGAAGACAAAGAACAAAGGATAGTCTATTTCTCAGATCTGTGGAGAAGGAAATTTGTAGCCAAAGAACAACTAGTGTACATTATGGAATGCCAAATACATATTTTTTGTTTATATTAAGTTAAAAAGTTTTGTACAAACAAAACCAATGCAGACATGATTAGAAGGGAAGCAAAAATTGGGTACAGGAGACAGGAGAATAACCAGAAAGATGGTCAAAGATAGAATGTCTATCTTCTAGTCCTCGTTAGCCCTTATATAAATTATTGTAATTACATCAATTACAGGATACTGATTATGTTTGAACTTAAGAGAACCATTACATCATCATGCTAAGTACTGAGCATATGTATACTAGAGAACAATCATATCATCAATTCCACTGAGTTAACATCTTGTTTCAAGTATACTTCTCCAGAGTTCTGTACAATTGGGAAAATACTTTTACATCCAATGTTTTGATAAAGACCTTATTTCTAAAATATATAGAGATTTGATTCAAATTTAGAAGAATTCAAGCCATTCCTCAATTGATTAATGCTCAAAGGATATGAGCAGACAATTCTCAGACGAACAAATTAAAATCATATCTAGTAATATGAAAAAAATGCTCTCAATCACAATTAATCAGAGAAATGCAAATTAAGACATCTCTGAAGTACAACCACACATCTCTTGGATTGGTTAAAATGACAGGAAAAGATAATGATGCATATTAGAGGAAAGGTGGTAAAATGGAGACATTTATACATTGTTGGTGGAGTTGTGAAGTGATCCAACCATTCTGGAAAGAAATATGGAACTATGTCCAAAGGAATATCAAGATCTGCACAATCTTTGATTCAGCAGTGTCTCTACTTGTCTGTATTCCAAGGAGTTCATAAAAAAAGGAAAAGGACCCATATGTGCCAAAATGTTTGTGGCAACCCTTTTTGTAGTGGCAAGAAACTGGAAACTGAGTGGATATCTATCACTTGAAGAATGATTGAATGATTTATGGTATGTTAATGTTATGGAATATTATTGTTTTATAAGAAATTATGAGCAGGATGATTTCAGAGAGTCTTGGAGAGACTTACATGAACTTATGCTAAGTGAAATGAACAGAACCAGGAAATCATTATACCTGACAACATGGATTTCTTCAACAATGAGACGATTCAGGGCAGTTTCAATGGTTTTGTGATGAAAAGACCCATCTGAACCCAGAGACAGGACTATGGGGGCTCACTATGGATCACAGCATAGTATTTTCACCTTTTTTATTATTTTTATTTGCATTTTGTTTTCTTTCTCATTTTATTTCCTTCTTGTTCTGATTTTTTATATATATATAGCATGATCATTATAGAAATATGTATAGAAGAATGGCACATGATTAACATATATTGGATAACTTGCTGTCTAGGGAAAGTGGTGGGTGAAAGGAAGGGAAAGAAATTTGGAACACAAGGTTTTGCAAGGGTGAATGTTGAAAATTATCTATGTACATATTTTGTCAATAAAGAGTTTTAATAAAAATTATATATATATATCCCTGTGAAAGGACATATATGACCTCAAGCCCAGCACTCTAAACACTGTTCCATCTAACAACCCCATCGTAATTTTTAGCGAATATTTGCCGTTATCAATGCAATAGGATAAGCTAATTATCTAATGAAATGATCTTTCTTCTTTCTTTGGAGTACCCAATAATACCAACAAGGCCAATTCCCATTTTCTCCATTATCCCTACAGAAATCCAGGGGAGATTATATAAGACTAAAGGGCGTTTTATATTTTCCTTTGCTTTACATCTAGCTTTACAAGATGCCATGGTCAAAGTAATCATGATCAATTGGCCAACTTACTGATGATGAAGCTCTATATTTATATTTAAGCTGGGGAGTAGAAAGCAATTAATTTCTTGCTGGTTCCATATTAAAATTCTTTTTAACACCATATCATTTGATGTAATTTATAAGTTGCTGACAAAATCTTTGAGAACTCAGCATCACTGCTTTATTTGGTAAAGGCTCTGGAATAGTGTTTTATGGGAGAAATAAAAAGTATGTTCAAAATAATTTCACTGAGTAATAGTATTAATATCTGTGGGGATGATTGAAAAGCTTCTTGTGGGATTTGTCACTTGAACTGATCCCTGAAACTAGCTCAGATTTTGAAAAGGAATCATTTTGATTTCCTCTAGCTAGATGTTATAGTGATTTATGATGATAATAGTTATGTAATAATAAAGATATGTCATAGTCAAGTCTTTATTGTTCCTTACTAGTTTTACTAATAGCTAAATGAGGGGCAAAATTTTCTTCAGGGGCAAAATTATCATGAACACTACTGAAAATAATGATGACATTGATAATAAAATATGAATTTAACAAAAACACATTTGAGACATAATTTCTTCTGATATTCATAATAATATGAGGTAGATAGCTTATATACATCTAATTTTATTATACAATTGAGGAAATAGAAGAATATAAAAATTAAATGAATTGTCCAGAGTCACTCACTTAGAAAGAAAAATGCTAGGTTTCAAATACAATTCTTTTAAATCTGAATCCAGTGTTTTTTTTTGTTTGTTTGTTTTGTTTTTTTTTGTTGTTGTTGTTGTTGTTTATTGTTTGTTTGTTCTTTGTCTTGTTTCAGATTTAAGACAACTGAATTCAGTTTTTTTTCCTAGATTAATTTCTCCCTTTCTCCAATATTTTTAGTTAGGTTTATCATTTGGGATTGACAATAAATATAAAATTAGGAAGAAAAAATATATAACTGAGTCAGTTGTGAAGGCTTTGTTTAAAAACCATGTTTAAAACAAACATACTTTTTTTTTTTCCAACTTGCATTTTGGGACTTAAAGCATTATTGTGTAGCATTTGAGTTTTTTAGTTATTTGTTGTTGTTGTTGTTCTGTATATGTTTGAGCATTAGCCAAATAAGGGAAAGACTGTTATACCTTCACCAAAATGCAATGATGAAGGAATTAGTTTGTGGCATGTATTAAGTATCACCAAAGATATTTTCTTCTCCTTTTTTTTTTTTTTTTTTTTTTGGCAAAGTGTTACTTAGCTGGAGGCAATGACTTGCTAGAATAAACATTAGTTTTGGAACACATAGGCAACTTGTAGCTAAGCTTTAGATTTCAGCAATGTTCACTCAATATCTTATTCTTCCAAGAACAGAAATGCATATCCTTGCAAGTAAAGAGAGAATCATTTTCAAATTCTAGTGTTTCTGCCCAAATAGCATGGAAAATCCTTTTCCTATTGTTCATTTTATATAAATAACTTGTCTTTAAAGAAGTAATTTCTCATTTTGTGAATGTGTGTGTGTATATGAAGATGTTTGTGTGTATAGATTTATCTCTTCATCCATCTGCAGATAGAGAATCAACATCTATTTATTTTTATTGGTGATAATATGCCAGCCAATATGCTTTTTGAAAATATCATTTTTCTTTATACTCACATGCAAATACCATGAAAGGTAGATGCTATTATTACCATCATTTTAGAATTAGGGAAATTGAGGAAAATAGAGATTAAATGTTTTATGCAAGTTTGCAAGCCTCATAATTATCAAGCTGTATTTAAATGTCAGGACTACCTGACTCCAGCCTTAGTGCTCTATCCACTGGCCAATCAAGTACCTCCATTTAAATATATTTTCTCTATAGATCTGTAGACATGTTTCTTTCTTTTTACCTGCCTGTTTATCTCTACTAAATACATTGTCTATCACTTTTTTCAATAATGTACAACTCTTTGTGACTCCATTTGGGGTTTCTTGGCAAATAAAGTGATGATTTGCCATTTACTCTCGAACTTATTTTGTAGATGAGGTAAATAAGGCAAATAGCATTAAGTGATTAGCCCAGAGTCAAACAATAACTAAACCTCTGAGGCCAGATTTGAACTCAGGAGAAATCTCCTGGACTTCAACGCCAGCACTCTATTTATGGTGACATAGAGCTGCCAATAGAAAACACTAAACAGACATACATATATACTTTATATTTTTGTGTGCATGTATGTGCATATGTGTGTATATCATAAGGTATGCATTTGATAGCAGTATTAATAGACATGGTAATTATACATGTATGTATGTATGTAAATATATATATACATACATACATATTCTACTAAATATGTAACTGTCATTGGAAGCACTTTTTCAGTTCCTTGAACCTTGGTTGTGCTTAAAAATTTTTTTTAAATATATAAATTTTCATTAGATTTCAAAACATCATTAGTGTTATATTTTGTACTACTATTTCATAGAACTGCTTTTTATAAACTAACTCTGTATTACTATATGATAGAAAAGTTGGTCCAAATGAATTTAAATATTTTGCTTGATAATTGCCATAATATAAATAGTAAGGGTTTTGTGTGATTGAACAAAACTATACAGAAGCAGTATTCTTGAAATGGTAACTGTTATTGGAGTTATAATTAATTTAAGAAGACATGTTTTCAAATGATATTTTGCAGAGATTCAGATTGTCATGCTCCTCTGTTTCTTACTGCCTGGCTCCAGAGTTTTAGGTAGACTGATAGTAATAATCTCTCAATCATGTCTTATTTGAGTAGATTTATAAAACATAGGTACAGAACAATGATGCAACTCTTTTGTGAAGATATTTATTTGTCACTTCCGGCCAAGATGGTGGAGAGGAGGCACACAGCTGTGTAAGCTCCGCATTTTTCTCTTACTATCCATTTCACTACAAGCCTCTGAATTGATTCTTGACTGAAAAAAATCCCACAAATAATTACCAAGAGAAGCCATCCTTGAGATTCGCCAAGAAAGGTCTGTTTTTGCTCGAGGGCTGGGATGGTTTTGGATCAGGCCCAGGGTGTGGGCAGGCAGCTCACAGCCGAGCAGACCGGAGCAGGGGTGGGGAGTGATCACAGCCGTCTCTGCGGAGAGAGCTTTGCTACAGGATTGGATACTTTGCCCTGGCAGCAAGCCAGCAGGCCAGCAGAGAAGCTTTACACCAGGGTGAAGAATACAACCCCAAACAGCTGGAGTCTCTCGGGACCTGGCCGCCCTCTCCCCTCTCCCCCTACAGTGACTCAGCACACTCTGGGATATCAGAGCGCAGGCGCAGCACAATCCTGCTAGTGCCTCACTGCTGCCCCCTGCAGTCTGTAGAGGAAGCTCGGTAACACCACCCCTCCCCTCCCCCAAAAAAGCAGATTCCAAATCAGGGATGATTTCTTTTTCTCTTTTTGCTAGTTTGTCTTTAATTCTTTGACATAATGAACAAAAAAACTGAAGAGGACTTTAACCCTTGATAGCTTCCATACAAAAATAGAGCAGACTCCAAATCCTGAGGAGACTAAAAACAGACAGTCCCCAGGTGAATCCCCAAAGGAGGAGATCATCTGTTCCTCAGCACAGATGAACCTCAAAGAAGTAATTAAAAAGTCTCTAACAAGGGAGCTAGAAGAAAAATGGGAAAAGGAGAGGGAGGCCTGGCAAAAGGAGAGGGAGGCTTGGCAAGAGAGTCTGGAGAAGTCATCCCACTCATTTAAAGAGAGACTGGATAAAGAAATCAAATCCTTGAAAAATAGGATTGGTGAACGGGAAACAGAAAACAGCTTTCTAAAAAACAAAATTGGCAAAATGGAAAAAAATTCCACAGAACAAAAGAACTCAATGGGACAATTAGAGAAAGATTTTTAAAAAGTGAGTGAAGAAAACACTTCATTAAAAATCAGAATTGAACAAGTGGAATTGAATGACTCGAGGAGACAAGAAGAATCAGTCAAGCAAATCCAAAAAAATCAAAGAATGGAAAAGAATGTAAAATACCTTCTGGGGAAGACAACAGACCTGGAAAACAGATCCAGGAGAGACAATCTGAGAATCATTGGACTTCCAGAAAAACATGATGAAAAAAAGAGCCTGGACACTATTTTCCAGGAAATTATCAAAGAGAACTGCGCAGAAGTCACAGGAACAGAGGATAAAATAGACATTGAAAAAATTCATCGATCACCCACTGAAAGGGATCCTAAAATCAAAACACCAAGGAATATAGTGGCCAAATGCCAGAACCCTCAGACAAAGGAAAAAATATTGCAAGCAGCTAGAAAAACCCAATTCAAGTATCAAGGAACCACAATAAGGATCACCCAGGATCTGGCAGCATCCACATTAAAGGATCGAAGGGCCTAAAATATGATATTCCAAAAGATTAAGGAACTTGGTATGCAACCAAAAATAACTTACCCAGCTAGAATGAGCATCTTTTTCCAGGAAAGAAGATGGACATTCAACAAAGTAAGCAAATTTCATCTATTTTTGATGAAAAAGCCAGAACTTAACAAAAAGTTTGATCTGCAAATATAGAACTCAAGAGAAATCTAAAAAAGTAAAGATTAATCTTGGGAACTATATTTCTGATATAAAGATGTATAAAGAATATATGTATACCTTGTTCTAGAAAGTAAATGTGGAAAGGACATTGTCCCAGAAAAAGGGTAAAGTGGGGGTACTACATCTCATGAAGAGGCAAAGGAAACCTATTATATCCGAGAGAAAGAATGGAGGGGGATGAATATAGTGGGCATCTTACTACCTTCAGAATTGGCTTTAAGAGAAAAATTTTAGACATATTCAATTTATGGTGAAACTTCTCCCACCTCATTGAAAAGTGAGAAGGGAAAAGTGAAAAGGGAAGGAATAAGCTAAGCGGAAGGGAATATGGAAACGGGGAGGGAAAGGGGTAAGATAGGGGGAGGAACTCTAAGGCGGGGGGAGGGATACAAAAAGGGAGGGCTGTGAGAAGCAAGGGGTGCTCAGAAGCTTAATACTGGGAAGGGGGGGTAAGGGGGAAAGAAGGGAGAAAAGCATAAACAAGGATTAACAAGATGGCAAGTAATACAGAATTAGTCATTTTAACCATAAATGTGAATGGGGGAAACTCTGCCATAAAGAGGAAGCGGTTAGCAGGATGGATTAAAAGCCAGAATCCTACAATAGGTTGTTTACAGGAAACACACCTGAAGCAGGCTGGAGCAAAATCTACTATGCTTCAGGTGAAGTCAAAAAAGCAGAGGTAGCCATCCTGATCTCAGATCAAGCTAAAGCAAAAATTGATCTAATTAAAAGAGATAAGGAAGGGCACTATATCTTGCTAAAGGGTAGCATGGATAATGAAGCAATATCACTATTAAACATATATGCGCCAAGTGGTGTAGCATCTAATTTCTTAAAAGAAAAATTAAGAAAGCTGCAAGAAGAAATAGACAGCAAAACTATAATAGTGGGAGATCTCAACCTTGCACTCTCAGAATTAGATACATCAAACCACAAAATAAATAAGAAAGAAGTCAAAGAGGTAAATAGAATACTAGAAAAGTTAGATATGATAGATCTCTGGAGAAAATGTAATGGAGACAGAAAGGAGTACACTTTCTTTTCAGCAGTTCATGGAACCTATACAAAAATTGACCATATATTAGGACATAAAAACCTCAAATTCAAATTCGGTAAGGCAGAAATAGTAAATGCATCCTTTTCAGACCACGATGCAATGAAAATTACATTCAACAAAAAGCCAGGGGAAAGTAGACCAAAAAATAATTGGGAACTAAATAATCTTATACTAAAGAATGATTGGGTGAAACAGCAATTCATAGACATAATTAATAATTTCACCCAAGAAAACGATAATAATGAGACATCATACCAAAATGTATGAGATACAGCCAAAGCTGTATTCTTTATGCCTAGGTCATGGACCCATTTTGATTTTATCTTGGTATATGGTGTTAAGTGTGGGTCCATGCCTAATTTCTGCCATACTAATTTCCAATTATCCCAGCAGTTTTTATCAAATAATGAATTCTTTCCCCAGAAGTTAGGGGCTTTGGGTTTGTCAAACACTAGATTGCTATAGTTGACTCTTCTGTCTTGTGAATCTAGCCTTTTCCACTGATCCACTAATCTATTTCTTAGCCAATACCAAATGGTTTTGGTGACTGCTGCTTATAATATAATTTTAGATCAGGTACAGCTAGGCCACCTTCATTTGATTTTTTTTTTCATTAATTCCCTTGAGATTCTCGACTTTTTATTGTTCCATATGAATTTTGTTGTTATTTTTTCTAGATCATTAAAATATTTTCTTGGAAGTCTGATTGGTATAGCACTAAATAAATAGATTAGTTTAGGGAGTATTGTCATCTTTATTATGTTCGCTCGGCCGATCCAAGAGCACTTAATATTTTTCCAATTATTTAAGTCTGACTTTATTTGTGTGGAGACTTTTTTATAATTTTGCTCATATAATTCCGAACTTTCCTTTGGTAGATAGATTCCCAAATATTTTATGGTATCAACAGTTATTCTGAATGGTATTTCTCTTTGTATCTCTTGCTGTTGGGTTTTGTTGGTGATGTATAAAAATGCTGAGGATTTATGGGGATTTATTTTGTAGCCAGCTACTTTGCTAAAATTATGAATTATTTCCAATAGCTTTTTAGTAGAATCTCTGGGGTTCTCTAGGTATACCATCATATCATCTGCAAAGAGTGATAGTTTGGTTTCCTCATTGCCTACTCTAATTCCTTTAATCTCTTTCTCGACTCTTATTGCCAAGGCTAGTGTTTCTAATACGATATTAAATAATAATGGTGATAGTGGGCAACCTTGCTTCACTCCAGATCTTACTGGGAAAGGTTCCAGTTTTTCCCCATTGCATATGATGCTTACTGATGGTTTTAAATATATGCTCCTGACTATTTTAAGGAAAAGTCCATTTATTCCTATGCTCTCAAGTGTTTTTATTAGGAATGGATGTTGGATTTTATCAAATGCTTTTTCTACATCAATTGAGATGATCATATGGTTTTTGTTTGTTTGGTTATTGATATAGTCAATTATGCTAATAGTTTTCCTAATATTGAACCAGCCCTGCATTCCTGGTATAAATCCTACTTGGTCATAGTGTATTATCCTGGTGATGATTTTCTGTAATCTTTTGGCTAATATTTTATTTAAGATTTTAGCATCAATATTCATTAGGGAGATTGGTCTATAATTTTCTTTCTCTGTTTTCAGCCTACCTGGTTTAGGTATCAGTACCATGTCTGTGTCATAAAAGGAGTTTGGTAGGACTCCTTCAATCCCTATTTTTTCAAATAGTTTATTTAGCATTGGAGTTAATTGTTCTTTAAATGTTTGGTAGAATTCACATGTAAATCCATCTGGTCCTGGGGATTTTTTCTTAGGGAGTTGATTGATAGTTTGTTCTATTTCTTTTTCTGAGATGGGACTGTTTAGGATATTTACTTCTTCCTCGGTTAGTTTGGGCAAGCTATATTTTTGGAGGTATTTTTCTATTTCATTTAAGTTGTCGAATTTATTGGCATAAAGTTGAGCAAAGTAACTCCTAATTATTGCTCTAATTTCCTCTTCATTACTGGTGAGTTCTCCCTTTTCATTTTTAAGACTAACAATTTGATTTTCCTCTTTCCTTTTTTTAATCAGATTTACTAAGGATTTGTCTATTTTGTTGGTTTTTTCATAGAACCAACTCTTAGTTTTATTCATCAATTCAATAGTTTTTTTTTTTACTTTTAATTTTATTGATCTCTCCTTTTATTTTTAGAATTTCAAGTTTAGCGTTTGACTGGGGGTTTTTAATTTGTTCCTTTTCTAGCATTTTTAGTTGCAAACCCAATTCATTGACCTTCTCTTTCTCTATTTTATACAAATAGGCCTCTAGAGATATGAAATTTCCCCCTTATTACCACTTTGGCTGCATCCCATACATTTTGGTATGATGTCTCATTATTATCATTTTCTTGGGTGAAGTTATTAATTATGTCTATGATTTGCTTCACCCAATCATTCTTTAGTATGAGATTATTTAGTTTCCAATTATTTTTTGGTCTACTTCCTCCTGGTTTTTTGTTGAATGTAATTTTCATTGCATCGTGGTCTGAAAAGGATGCATTTACTATTTCTGCCTTACTGCATTTGAGTTTGAGGTTTTTATGTCCTAATATATGGTCAATTTTTGTATAGGTTCCATGAACTGCTGAAAAGAAAGTGTATTCCTTTCTGTCTCCATTACATTTTCTCCAGAGATCTATCATATCTAACTTTTCTAGTATTCTATTTACCTCTTTGACTTCTTTCTTATTTATTTTGTGGTTTGATTTATCTAATTCTGAGAGTGCAAGGTTAAGATATCCCACTACTATAGTTTTACTGTCTATTTCTTCTTGCAGCTCTCTTAGTTTCTCTTTTAAGAATTTAGATGCTACCCCACTTGGTGCATATATGTTTAATATAGATAGTGCTTCATTATCCATGCTACCCTTTAGCAAGATATAGTGCCCTTCCTTATCTCTTTTAATTAGATCAATTTTTTGCTTTAGCTTGATCTGAGATCAGGATGGCTACCCCTGCTTTTTGGACTTCACCTGAAGCATAGTAGATTTTGCTCCAACCTTTTACCTTTAACCTGCATGTATCTCCCTACTTCAGGTGTGTTTCCTGTAAACAACATATTGTAGGATTCTGGCTTTTAATCCATTCTGCTAACCGCTTCCTCTTTATGGGGGAGTTTACCCCGTTCACATTTATGGTTAGAATGACCAATTCTGTATTACTTGCCATCTTGTTAACCCTGATTTATGCTTTTCTCCCTTCTTTCCCCTTTCCCCCCCTTCCCAGTATTAAGCTTGTGAGCACCACTTGCTTCTCACAGCTTTCCCGTGCTCTCACTGCCACTGCCCGCCGCCTGCGCCCAATCTAAAACCGTCCCAGCCCTCCAGTAAAGACAGACCTTTCTTGGCGAATCTCAAGGATGGCTTCTCTTTGTAACTATTTGTGGGTTTTTTTTCAGTCAAGCATTAATTCAGAGGCTTTTAATGAGATGGATAGTGAGAGAAAGCATGCAGCTGTGAGCCTCCTCTCCGCCATCTTCAAGGGATAATGTTGTAAAAAAAATTACCCTGGCATGGATTCTGTCAATATAAAGTTATTATAAAATAAAATAAAATATTTAAAAATATATATTTATTTGTCAATATTTGACATGTATTTAAAAAATTAATCCTGCCCCTTGTAGATTATTGCTCATAATTATTTAATTGATTGAAGTAGATTTTTGGACTTTGATCTCTAGAGAGACAAAACAGAATAAATCCATGGGGGAACATGAAATTGAAAATAAAATAGTCTATGGATTTAAATTTGAAATAATAATAATAATAGTTTTTTAACGATGTGTAAAGTTTTGGAAGACCTTTTGTTAAATATTACTTCATATTATCTTCAAATTAACCTGTTATTATTCTAACTTTTCAAGTAGGAGAACTTAGGTAGATATAAGTTAAATAAATTGCCCAGAGTCACAAGCTAAGAATGTGTCTGAAAGTAGATCTGATCTTCGGTCCTAATAACTCCAGGTCAAAGATTTTGATTGAAGATGCAGCAGATATTAAATTAATAAGAACAGAAAATGCAATTGATCCGTTATTCACTGTTTACTTTGGGAATGCATTGTGCTATGAAACAAAGGGGAGAAAAGTTAAAAAATGCATAGTTCCTAACTTCCAGATGTTTACATTTTATGATGGGATGAGATTAAAATAAATATAAATGAAATAGTGATAAGTATACAGGAATACTCAGATTGGGAAACATGGGGGTAAAAAAAGAGTGGTCCTCAGACAGTACTAGTAAGGGAAAAGCACAAAAATAGCCTACCCAAGGAGATTTTTGGAGGGATTTTCTCTACCTACTTCCTGAGATGATGATGGATATTTTCCTTCTAAAAGACTCATTGCCAGCAATACTTTGACCAGTGCTTCAAGAAAAAAAATTAGCTTGTAACACAAATTTTTGAACATTCTTCTATCTAGATTTTACTGAATTTATAAATCTGGTACCTGTAACTTACAGATTCCTCTTCTTGGCCATAGAGGAAAGTACTAAATGCTTGGTGACATAATGTTTAATACACTGGAAATAACAGAGAAGAATCTGGATACCTCCTCCAGAAGCTTGGCAACATCATGACACAACTGTGTATTCATAAACATGTCATGTAATTTCTCTTGGCTTCAACCTACTCATCTCTAAAAGAAAAATAAAATGTGTCATCATTTTTAGGAATTCTTTTTAAATTTTATTTTTGGCAATTGCACATAAAAAGTATATATTAAAAACTGAGTTACATGTTACTTTCCACCTTTTCTTTCCTGCCCCTTTCCTTGACAAGGCCAGTAATTTTATATAGATTTATAAATGTGGAGTCACACAAAATATATATTTCATATTTTAGCCAATTTGCAAAAGAAATCTCAGATAAGAACAAAGCAAGAAAAATAAGGTTACTAGAATTATACTTGAAACTGAATTTATACACCATCACTTTTTTCTCTTTGGCAAATAGAATTGTTCATCACAAATCCATTGGGAATCCCTTGGTTCATTATTTTGAACAGAGCAAACTTATAATATTGTTGTTATTATTTATAATGTAATATGTACACATAGATGCACACACACAAACACACTATGATAGTAAAGGGATTAGGTCAAATGGCATACACAATTTTATAGCCCTTTGGCCATAATTGCAAATTCCTCTTCAGACTGATTGGATCAGTTCACAATTTCACTAATAGTGCATTAATGTCCAAAGTTTTTCACATCTTCTTCACTCTTTGTGATTTTATTTTCATGTCATATTAGTCAATCTGATGTTAGGTGTGAAGTGGCACCTCAGAATTGCTTTACTTTGAATTTTTAAAGACAATAGTGATTTTTCATATGAATATAAATGGCTTTGATTTCTTATTAAAATTGCCTATCTATCTATCTATCTATCTATATACATATGTCTGTTTATCAAATAAAGAACAATTCTCAATTTTTAAAATAAATTTGATTTATTTTATATATTTGAGAAATGAGGCCTTAGTTTAAGAAACTTGCTATAAATAGTTCCCCTTGGTTTTCTGCTTTCCTTATAATCTTGGTTGCATTGATTTTGTTCCTGACTTTCCCTTGGCAGATGGATTCCCAAATATTTTATACTATCAGCAGTAACTTTAAATAGAATTTCTCTTTGTAACTCTGTTGGATTTTGTTAGTAATATATAAAAATGCTGATGGCTTATGTGGGTTTATTTTGTATCCTGCAACTTTGCTAAAGTGTGTATTATTTTTAATAGCTTTTTAGTAGAATCTCTGGGGTTCTCTAAGTATACCATCATATCATCTGCAAAGAAGGATAATTTGGTTTCCTCGTTAACTACCTTAATTCCTTTTATTTATTTATATAAAATAGCTTTTTATTTACAAGTTACATATATGGATAATTTTATAGCATTGACAATTGTCAAACCTTTTGTTCCAATTTTTCCCCTCCTTCCCCCCACCCACTCCCCTAAATGGCAGGAAGACTAGTAGATGTTAAATACAGTAAAGTATAAATCAGATATGCCATGAGTATACATGAGCAAGCCCTTATTTTGCTGTACAAAAAGAATCAGACTCTGAAATATTGTACAATTAGCCTGTGAAGGAAATCCAAAATGCTGGCAGGCAAAAATATAGGGATTGGGAATTCAATGTAATGGTTCTTAATCATCTCCTAGAGTTCTTTCGCTGGGCATAGATGCTTGAGTTCATTACTGCTCTATTGGAACTGATTTGGTTCATCTCATTGCTGAAGATGGCCAGGTCCATCAGAATTGACCATCATATAGTATTGTTGTTGAATGATATATAATGATCTCCTGGCCCTGCTCATTTCACTCAGCATCAGTTCATGTAAGTCTCTCCAGGCCTTTCTGAAATCATCATTTCTTATTGAATAATAATATTCCATAACATTCATATACCACAATTTATTCAGCATTCTCCAATTGATGGGCATCTACCAGTTTCCAGTTTCTGGCCACTACAAAGAGTGCTGCTAAACATTCATGCACATACAGATCCCTTTCCCTTCTTTATGATCTCTTTGGGATATAAGCCCAGTAGTAACACTGCTGGATCAAAGGGTATGCACAGTTTGATAATTTTTTGAACATAGTTCCAAATTGCTCTCCAGAATGGTTGAATGTATTCACAATTCCACTAACAATGGATTAGTGTCCCTGTTTTCCCATATCCCCTCCAACATTCCACATTTATCTTTCTCTGTCATTCTAGCCAATCTGATAGGTGTGTAATGGTATCTTATAGTTGTCTTAAGTTTCATTTCTCTGATTAATAATGACTTGGAGCATCTTTTCATATGACTAGAAATAGTTTCAATTTCTTGGCCTGAGAATTGTCTGTTCATCTCTTTTGACCATTTATCAATTGGAGAATTGCTTGATTTCTTATAAATTAGGTTCAATTCTCTATATATTTTGGAAATGAGGCCTTTATCAGAACCTTTGACAGTAAAAATATTTTCCCAGTTTATTGCTTCCCTTCTAATCTTGTCTGCATTAGTTTTGTTTGTACAAAAACTTTTCAGTTTGATATAATAAAAATTTTCTATTTTGTGGTCAATTGTGATCTCTAGTTGTTCTTTGGTCATAAATTCCTTCCTCTTCCACAGGTCTGAGAGGTAAACTATCCTGTGTTCCTCTAATTTATTTATAATCTCATTCTTTATGTTTAGGTCATGAACCCATTTTGACCTTATCTTGATGTACGATGTTAAGTGTGGGTCGATGCCTAGTTTCTGCCATACTAGTTTCCAATTTTCCCAGCAATTTTTGTCAAACAGTAAGTTCTTATCCCAAAAGCTGGGGTCTCTGGGTTTATCAAACACTAGATTGCTATAGTAATTGACTCTTTTGTCCTTTGAACCTAACCTATTCTACTTATCAACTAATCTATTCCTTAGCCAATACCAAATGGTTTTGGTAAGTGCTGCTCTATAATATAATTTTAGATATTGTACAGCTAAGCCACTTTCATTTGATTTTTTTTCATTAATTCCCTTGAAATTCTTAGCCTTTTGTTTTTCCATATGAACTTTGTTGGTATTTTATTGTTAGTGATATATAAGAATGCTGATGATTTATGTGGGTTTTTTTATATCCTGCAACTTTGCTAAAGTTGTGGATTATTTCTAATAACTTTTTAGTAGAATCTCTGGGGTTCTCTCAGTATACCATCATATCATCTGCAAAGAGTGATAGTTTGGTTTCCTCATTACCTACTCTAATTCCTTTAATCTATTTCTTGACTCTTATTGCCGAGGCTAGCCTTTCTAATACAATATTGAATAATAATGGTGATAGTGGGCAACCTTGCTTCCCTCCATATCTTACTGGGAAAGATTCCAGTTTTTCCCCATTGTATATGATGCTTACTGATGGTTTTAAATCTATGCTCTTGAAAGGAAAAGTCCATTTATTCCCATATTCTCAAGTGTTTTTACTAGGAATGGATGTTAGATTTTATCAAATGCTTTTTCTGCGTCTATTGAGATGATCATATGGTTTTTGTTAATTTGGTTATTAATATGGCCAATTATACTGATAGTTTTTGTAACATTGAACAAGCCCTGCATTCCTGATATAAATCCTACTTGGTCATAGCATATTATTCTGGGGATGATTTTCTGTAATCTTTTTGCTAATATTCTATTTAAGATTTTAGCATCAATATACATTAGGGATATTGGTCTATTATTTTCTTTGTCTATTTTCAACCTACTTGGCTTAGCTATCAGCATATCATGTCTTTGCCATAGAAGGAATTTGGTAGAGTTCTTCATTCCCTATTTTTAAATAGTTTATATAACATTGGAGTTAATTGTTCTTTAAATGTTTGGTAGAATTCACATGTAATTCCATCTGATTCTGGGGATTTTTCCTTAGGGAGTTGTTTAATAGCTTCTTCTGTATCTTTTTTTTTTTCTAAAATGGGACTATTTAAGCAATTTATTTTCAACTCTGTTAATCTGGGAAGCCTATATTTTTGAAGGTAATCATCCATTGCACTTAGGTTATCAATTGTTTTGGCATAAATTTGAGCAAAGTAATTCCTAATTATTGCTCTAATTTCCTCTCCATTGGTTGAAAGTTCTTCCTTTTCATTTTTAAGACTAAAAATATGATTTTCTTTTTTCTTTTTTCTAATCAGATTTACCAAAGCTTTATCTGTTTTATAGTTTTTTCATAAACCAACTGTTAGCTTTATTTATTAATTGAATAGTTTTTTTTTTAACTTTCAATTTTACAAATTTCTCTTTTTAATTTTAGAATTTCAAGTTTAGTCTTTGATTGGGGGTTTTTAATTTGTTCTTTTTCTAGCTTTTTAAGTTGCAAGCCCAATGCATTGATCTTCTTTTTCTCTATTTTATTCAAGTAAGCCTCTAAAGATATAAAATTTCTCCTTATTACCTTTTTGACTGCATCCCCTAAATTTTGGTATGTTGTCTCATTGTTGTCATTCTCTTGGGTGAAATTATTAATTGTTTCTATGATTTGCTTTTTCACCCATTCATTCCATTAGGATGAGATTATTTAGTTTCCAATTACTTTTTGGTCCATTTACCCCTATTTTTTTGTTGAATGCAGTTTTTATTGCATCATAATCTGAAAATTTACTATTTGTGCCTTTCTGCATTTAATTTTGAGGTCTTTATGTCTTAATATATGGTCAATTTTAGGTTCCATGAATTGCTGAGTATAAAGTTTACTCCTTTCTGTTACCATTCAGTTTTCTCCAGAGATCTATCATACCTATTTTTTCTAATATTCTATTTACCTCTTTAATTTCTTTCTTATTTGTTTTGTGATTTGATTTATCTAAATCTGAGAGTGCAAAATTGAGATGTCCCACTATTATAGTTTTGCTGTCTATTTCTTCTTGCAACTCTCTTTATTTCTCCTTTAGGAAGTTAGATGCTATACCACTTGGTGCATATATGTAAAGTATTGATATTGCTTCATTGTCTATGCTATCTATGAAACCTTATAGTTTCCTTCCTTATCTCTTTTAATTAGATCAATTTTTGCTTTTGCTTGATCTGAGATAAGGATGGCTACCCCTGCTTTTTTTTTTTTTTATCACACCTGAACCATGACAGATTCTGCTCCAGCCTTTTACCTTTACTCTGTATGTATCAACCTGTATGTAAATATGTAAACAACATATTGTAGGGTTCTGGCTTTTGATCCAGTCTGCTATTTGCCTCTGCCTTATGAGAGAGTTTTATGATTAAAATTACTACTTCTGTATTTCCTGCCATCTTATTATCCCCAGATTATGTTTTTCTTTTTGTTTCTTTCTTTCCCCTTACCCCTCTCCCCAGTATTAAACTTATGGGCACCCATTGCTTCACACAGCTATTTCTCTTTAGAATCCCTTCCACCCCCTTTGAGTCCCTTCCCCTTTCTTATATCTTATCCTTATTACTCTTTTCCTTTTCCCATTTCCTCTCCCATTTTTTAATGAGATGGGAGAAGTTTCTCTGTAAACAAAATATGTCTATTATTTTCTCTTTGAGCCAAATCTGATGAGAATAAGATTCACACAATGTTCCTCCCCCTCCCTAAATTCCCTCAAATATTATATTCCTTTGCCTCTTTGAGGGATGTAATTTTCCTCTTTTTATCTCCCCTTTTCTATTTTTTTGATACAATCCCCTTTCCACTTCTATTTCCATTTTTTAATTTTATAACAGTAAAATCAAATTATACAAAAACTCTTTATGTATGCCCATAACAGAAATACACTTCTCAAGAATTCTTTTTGTCTTTTATGCTTCTCTTTAGTCCTATATTTGGAGGTCAAATTTTTTGTTTAGCTCTTTATGAATAAATGGAATTCACTTGTTTCATAGAATGTCCATCTTCTTCTCTGGAAGAAAATGCTAAGCTTAGCTGGATAGTTTACTCATGGCTTCATTGCAAGTTCTTTTGCCTTATGGAATATCATAATCCATAATGTGGAAGCTGCTAGATCCTGAGTGATCCTTATTGTGGCTCTTCAGTATTTGAATTGTTTTTGTTTGTTTATTTGTTTATTTGTTTCATTTTGTTTTGCTGGCTGCTTATAATATTTTTTCCTTAGTCTGATAGTTCTGAAATTTAGTTACAATATTCTTTGAAGTTCTATTGCATCTAGGCAGTTCTCTTTGACGATTTCCTGTAAAATACTGTTTAGGCTCTTTTTTTCAAACATAATTTTTAGGAAGTCCAATAATCCTCAGATTATCTCTCCTAGATCTATTTTCCAGGTCTTTTGTTTTTCAAAGTAGATATTTAACATTTTTTTTTTGGTTTTGCTTGACTGATTCTTGATGTCTCACCAAATAGCTCATTTCTATTTGTTCAGTTCTGATTTTTATTATTTCCTTCATTAACATTTTTTATTTCTTTTCATTTATGTCCAATTGAGTTTTTAAATTACTTGTTTTGTTTTATTGATTTTTTTTTCCATTTTACGGTTTTTTTATTGAGTTGTTTTCTTTTTCCAGTTCACAAATCCTACTTTCCCAAGAGTTCTTTATCTTTTCCAATTCACAAATTCTGTTTCCCCGGAAGTTCTTTACCTTTTTCAATCCACATTCCAGGAAAATGTTTTCCTTTGCCTCTTTGAGGGATGTAATTTTCCTCTTTTTATCTCCCCTTTTCTATTTTTTTGATACAATCCCCTTTCCACTTCTATTTCCATTTTTTAATTTTATAACAGTAAAATCAAATTATACAAAAACTCTTTATGTATGCCCATAACAGAAATACACTTCTCAAGAATTCTTTTTGTCTTTTATGCTTCTCTTTAGTCCTATATTTGGAGGTCAAATTTTTTGTTTAGCTCTTTATGAATAAATGGAATTCACTTGTTTCATAGAATGTCCATCTTCTTCTCTGGAAGAAAATGCTAAGCTTAGCTGGATAGTTTACTCATGGCTTCATTGCAAGTTCTTTTGCCTTATGGAATATCATAATCCATAATGTGGAAGCTGCTAGATCCTGAGTGATCCTTATTGTGGCTCTTCAGTATTTGAATTGTTTTTGTTTGTTTATTTGTTTATTTGTTTCATTTTGTTTTGCTGGCTGCTTATAATATTTTTTCCTTAGTCTGATAGTTCTGAAATTTAGTTACAATATTCTTTGAAGTTCTATTGCATCTAGGCAGTTCTCTTTGACGATTTCCTGTAAAATACTGTTTAGGCTCTTTTTTTCAAACATAATTTTTAGGAAGTCCAATAATCCTCAGATTATCTCTCCTAGATCTATTTTCCAGGTCTTTTGTTTTTCAAAGTAGATATTTAACATTTTTTTTTTGGTTTTGCTTGACTGATTCTTGATGTCTCACCAAATAGCTCATTTCTATTTGTTCAGTTCTGATTTTTATTATTTCCTTCATTAACATTTTTTATTTCTTTTCATTTATGTCCAATTGAGTTTTTAAATTACTTGTTTTGTTTTATTGATTTTTTTTTCCATTTTACGGTTTTTTTATTGAGTTGTTTTCTTTTTCCAGTTCACAAATCCTACTTTCCCAAGAGTTCTTTATCTTTTCCAATTCACAAATTCTGTTTCCCCGGAAGTTCTTTACCTTTTTCAATCCACATTCCAGGAAAATGTTTTCTTTTTCCACTTTATAACTTTTTTTCTTTTAGTGAGTTATATGCCTTTTCTGTACTTTCTTGCAGAGCTTCTCTTTCCTTTCCCCATTTTTCTGCTAGCTCTCCTTTAAGATCTTTTGTAATTTTTTTTTCTAGGAGAGCCTTATGTGATGGGGACCAAATTACATACTCATTTGGGGTTTTGTCTGGAGACCATCTGTTATTAGTCTCCTCCACGTTGAAAACCTGCTCTCTTTCTGTATAGAAGCTATCAATGATAAGAGTTCTCTTAACTGTTTAACTCATTTATTTTTAAAAAGCCTTTAGGGTCTGCCTTCACAGCCAGGAGGTTACCAGCTTCCTCTACAGAGCAGGGATAGATAGATGGACAGTAGCTGTCCTGCAAATGGCCTGCAAAGAGTGGCCAAACAGGGGAAGTGCCCTGGTAAGAGCCCCACAGCAGAAGTGTCTCTGCCCCGGGAAGGGCAGCACCACTGCAGAAGTTCTATTGCCCCGGGCAGAGTTCCTCTAATTTATTTATGATATCATCATTTATTTCTAAATGATGTACCTTTTCGATTTTATCTTGGTATTACACTGTGAAATGTTGGACTTCAATTGGCTTCTGTCAACCTGTTTTCTCATTTTCCCCACAGTTTTCATGATTTCTTATTTGAAACCCTTGGATATTTTCCTTTATCAAACACTAAATTGCTATGATGCTTTACTAAATTGCATGGTATATATAATTCACAACGTTTATCTGCTAATCTAATTCTAAATCATTAAAAGATTGTTTTGATGATTAGTGCTTTGTAATAGAATTTAAAATTTGATAATGGTGGGTCACTTTTACATTTTTTTCCATCGATTATTTCATTATTTTAAACATTTTGTTCTTCCAAATTAATTTAGTTTTTTCCTAATTCCTAATTCCTAATTCTATTTGTATTAGTTCTGTTAGTAGGGTACTGAAGGGGTAAATTAATTTAGCTATATTTGTCCCTTATAATTGTTTGAATTTCCCATGAGCATTTACTATTTCTTCAATTGTTTAAATCTCTATCTCTATACAAAGAGATTGGCAATTCTGTTTTATTGTTCCTGAGTTTTCTTGGCAAGTTTACAAGTGTTTTGTATTGTCTACAATGATTTCAAACAAAAATTCAATTTCTATCCCTTGATGATAGACTTGTTGGTAAAAGACAATGTTAATGGCTTACATGGGCTTGTTTTATAACTTGTAATTCTGATGAAATTGTTCATTATTTCAACTGATAATAATAAAGAAAATAAATTTTGCTTTTCAGAGCATAGATTACAATAACCACGACTAGAAGCAGGGAGCCCATTTAGACAATATTTGCAACAATGCAGGTGAGAAATTCTAATGCCCTCAGATAAAGGACTTGCACTCTGAGTAGACAGAAAAGAGTTCAGTTGTGAGAAACATGGTGGAAGCAGAACAGCAAGATTTGGAAATAAAATTGATATCTAATATGAGGAAGAAAAGCTACGATGTCCTTGAAAGCAATAAACATCACAAATCCTAGAGTTCTGATAAAGGTTTCATGTCTAAAATACATAGAAAATTGAATCAAATTCATAAAAATGCAAGCAATTCTAAAATTTGATATGTGGTCAAAGGATATGAACAATTTTCATATGAAGAAATTAAAACCATTTCTACTCAAAAATGCTCTAAATCATTATTGATCAGAGAAATGCAAATTAACACCTCTGAGGTACCACCACAACCTCTTAGAATGTCAAACTTGACAGGAAAAGATAATGATAAATGTTGATACAGCAGTATCTCCATTAGGTCTGTATCCCAAAGAGATCAAAAAAAAAAAAAAAAAGGAAAAAAAAAAAAGATCCACACGTGCAAAAAATTTTGTGGTGCCATAAAATTGGAACCTGAGTAAATGCCCATCCATTGGAGAATGACTGAATAAGTTATGATATATGAATGTTATGGAATATTATTGTTCTATAAGAAACAATCAGCAGGATGATTTCAGAGAAGCCTGCAGAGACTTCCATAAACTAATGCTAAGTGAAGTAAACAGAACCAGAAGAACATAGTACACAGCAACAGCAAGATTATAGGATGATCAATTCTGATGGACATGGCTCTTTTCAACAATGAGGTGATTTAGGCCAGTTCAAATGGATTTATGATGAAGAGAGTCATTTGCACTCAGAGGACTATAGGGACTGAGTATGGATCACAATATCATATTTTCAGTTTTTTGTTGTTGTTTGCATGCTTTTTGTTTTCTTTTTAATTTTTTTCCCTTTTTCATCTGATTTTTCTTGTGCATCATGATAAATTGGAAATATGCATAGAAGAAGTGCACAGTTTTAACATATGTTGGATTACTTGCTATCTAAGAGAGGGAATAGGGAAAAGGAGGGAGAAAAAATTTGGAACACAAGTTTTGCAAAGGTGAATATCAAAGATTATGTATGCATATATCTTAAAAACAAAAATCTTTAAAAAGGGTGAGTTTTGGGGATGGGATGATGCTTTCTATTTGAAAAAGTTGAGTTTGAGATATATATATATATATATTATATACGCACACACACGTATATATGTATGTTAGAGTTCAAATGTTGGAGTTTGTTCTTCTCAGGGCACAGCCGGTTTAGAGGCTTAGAGCCCTTCGGATGTCTCCAAATCCAAAGGTTCTGTCCTTCAGCCTCTGCCTCTGCTTTCTTCTGCCTCCAACAGAGATGGAAGATCTCTCTTATCTCCTTCTGGGGAGCCCAGCCAGCAACTTGCCGCGGAGAGAGGGCTTCTGGCGTAGCTCCACTGAAATCCGTTAAAGTGCTCTCTGCACAAGAGTCGTTCGTCTCGAGTCCAGCGCGATCAGCCAGCCAAGAGGAAAAAAGATGTATTCTGGAATGGCTGTCTCGCCTTATATGTGAACCTTCTGAGAGAATGGGATTATGGGTTTTCTCCCATAGTGCTCTCTGGCCCAAAGAGCTTTAAGGTGTGGACTCCCTTGAGTAAAGGTGGGAACACAAGCCTTGTCTTGATTAGTTCTACTTAGTACCTTGTTTCAGGTTCTGGCCAAAACAACTTCTTGTAAGATTAGATCAACTCTAATTACTTAGCAGTTAGTAAGGATTCCAACATATGTATATATACGTGTGTGTTTGTGTGTGTGTGTGTATATGTATATGTATGTGTGTGTGTGTGTATATATATATATATATATATATATATATATATATGGCTTTGTTTGAAGTGTCCAATAGTAAATTCAAAATTCAGATGGGAGATTATGTGTGCATATAAAGATGTTTGAAACCTTTGCACAGAAATTAAAAAAAAATAATCCCATGATATCATTTGAGATGACTGAAAGAGTATAGCTCGAATTTCTTAAAACTCATTTCTAATTTTTGCAGATTTTTTTTTTGTCAAATACTGAATCACTATCTCTAGAGATAGGGATTTTTTTAAATTAAATAATGATGAACTAGAATAATTGATCTGTAAAACTTATTTACCTATTTTTCAATTACTACAATTTGTTTTTAATAACTGCTGATTTTTAGTATACTGGGATACATGTATACATACATATCTATGCATAAACACATATACAATATTTTTTTGTAATATAGATAGGTTTCCTTTATTCCTATTTCCTTTAATTCTCTTGTGGGTATTGGTCTTTCCATCCAACATGAGTTTTGTTATTATTTTTTTCTTGTTCTATAAAGAAGTTGATTGGTATTTTGGTGGAATGACATGGAATAAAGACATAAATTTTAGTGATATTATTATTTTATTTCTTTATTCTGATGATTATTACTTATTTTGTATGACATAAGATTTTCCTTTGCTTTTTTTTTTTTTTAAATTAGGGCCAAATGCTCCCTTACTCTACTATTCCTCTAATTACTCTTTCTTCCATTCCCCCTTTTCCTTCTATGATATTTCTTTTTTTTTTAATGTTTTGTATAATATTTTATTTTCCCCCAATTTGCATGCTAAAACAATTTTTTAACTGCATGACTTTTTGTGCACATTAATAAGAGATGGTAGGCACAGCATGGAATAATGGAAAGAGTCTTGGGTTCAGTTCTAGCTTCTGACACATACTTTGTGATCATAGGCATTTCAGTTCCACTATGATCCCTAGAGAATTCTCCAAGATTTATCTACTAAGTAATAGATGAGTTATAATCTTTTTTTTATTTTTATTTAATAATAACTATATTGACAGAATTCATGCCAGGGTAATTTTTTTACAACATTATCCCTTGCACTCGTTTCTGTTCCGATTTTTCCCCTCCCTCCCTTCCCCTAGATGGCAAGCAGTCCTATATATGTTAAATATGTTGCAGTATATCCTAGATACAATATATGTGTGCAGAACCGAGCAGTTCTCTTGTTGCTGAGGGAGAATTGGATTCAGAAGGTAAAACCAACTGGGAAAGAAAAACAAAAATGCAAATAGTTCACATTCATTTCAGAGTGTTCTTTCTTTGGGTGTAGCTGCTTCTGTCCATCATTTATCAATTGAAACTGAGTCTTTGTCAAAGAAATCCACTTCCATCAGAATACATCCTCATACAATATCATTGTCAAAGTATAAAGTGATCTCCTGGTTCTGCGCATTTCACTTAGCATCAGTTCATGTAAGTCTCTCCAGTCCTCTCTGTATTCATCCTGCTGATCATTTCTTACAGAACAATAATATTCCATAACATTCATATACCACAATTTACCCAGCCATTCTCCAATTGATGGGCATCCATTCATTTTCCAGTTTCTAGCCACTACAAATAGGGCTGCTACAAACATTTTGGCACATACAGGTCCCTTTCCCTTCTTTAGTATTTCTTTGGGATATAAGCCCAATAGAAACACTGTTGGATCAAAGGGTATGCACAATTTGATAACTTTTTGGGCATAATTCCAGATTGCTCTCCAGAATGGTTGGATTCGTTCACAACTCCACCAACAATGCATTAGTGTCCCAGTTTTCCCGCATCCCCTCCAACATTCATCATTATTTTTTCCTGTCATCTTAGCCAATCTGACAGGTGTATAGTGGTATGTCAGAGTTGTCTTAATATGCATTTCTCTGATCAATAATGATTTGGAACACTGTTTCATATGAGTGGTAATAGTTTCAATTTCATCCTCTGAAAATTGTGTGTTCATATCCTTTGACCATTTATCAATTGGAGAATGGCTTGATTTCTTATAAATTTGAGTCAGTTCTCTATATATTTTGGAAATGAGGCCTTTATCAGATCTTTTAACTGTGAAAATGTTTTCCCAGTTTGTTGCTTCCCTTCTAATCTTGTTTGCATTAGTTTTATTTGTACAAAGGCTTTTTAATTTGATGTAATCAAAATTTTCTATTTTGTGATCAGTAATGGTCGCTAGTTCATCTTTGGTCACAAATTTCTTTCTCCTCCACAAGTCTGAGAGATAAACTATCCTATGTTCCTCTAATTTATTTATAATCTCATTCTTTATGCCTAGGTCATGGACCCATTTTGATCTTATCTTGGTATATGGTGTTAAGTGTGGGTCCATGCCGATATTTCCATTTTAAAAGAGATACATTTCTGTGTCTAATTGTGTGTATATATGTGTGTTCTCATTCTTTATTTTGAACAGATTAGATGCAATTTCTGGTTCAAGTGTCACTTCCCCATCCCTCTCTCATTCATTGGATAGAATTTTATTGAACACCTAAATTAAATAAAACAATTTTCCTAATCTTCCTTTCCTTTCTTCCACCAATCCACCCTCATTCCTCAATGCACCCTTGTCCTTTTTCATGCTTGTTTATCATCATTGAGACAAAATAGGACTATTCCCAAGTCATCTGTTAAATTAGTCTTCCTTTCTCACCCCTAATGAAGATAAGATTTAAGGGATACATGTATTTTCTACATATATTTACAAGTAATTTTTTTTGGTTAGACCTTTATAATGTTGCATTAATATTTACCTTTTTTTAAGGTTTCCCTTAACTTCTATATTTAAATTTGATGTTTTCTAGGAATATCTGTTTTTTCATCATGTAATACTTTCAAGTTTAGTATTTCATTAAAATTCTTCCTTTTTTTTTTCTTTTGATATTTATGCTTAGTTTTGCTGGGTAAGCTTTTGGAGCTGTAAATTTGCATGCTTTACCTCCTCGAACTATTTCTTTAAAACACTGACTTCCAGAAGTTTGAGATTAATACTGTAACTACTCGAAATCTTTCTATCTGTTTTTGGTATTTTCTTTGATCTGGAACTCTAGATTTTGTCTAAAATATTCCAAAACATTTGCATTTTCTAATTTCTTCCAGACACATGTGGTCTTTGTATTTCTACTCTGTCCTTTAGTTAACAAGAAGTCTGTGTAGTGTCCTTTTTAATTAATTAATTATTCTGACTACAAATCTAAGTAGAAATTTCTATTTCTTTTTCTTCTGTATCTATTTTCCAGATAAATTGTTTCTGTTATAAAATATTTTACACATTTTTTTCTATTTCCCTTTTGCCCCTATTTTTCAGGTTTTTTTTTTTTTTTGGGGGGGGTGTTGCTTTTTTTTTTTTAACTTAAAGAAAAATCCACTTGTCTCATGGAGTCATTAGCCATCTTTTCTGTCTGTTCTAATTTTAGGGAGTTTGGTTTTTGGGTAAAGATTTTTACCGATTAGAGCAGGCTCTTAATTATCTTTCTTGTTCTTTTTTCCCACTTATTCTCTCTAGTGACCTTTTTTGAGATAGATCTAAGTTATTTTCTTTTAATTTCAGTAAGGAATTTTGTGCCCAATATTTTTTTGTTTTGTTTTGTTTTTGTCTTTCTTTTTTAGCATTGCATGTAGATGTTTTGGGGTAAGATTTTTCTTTTTATTTCTTTTCTTGACTTTTCTTTCAAAATAATATTTCATGGTGTATTTTATTTAAAATATGATTATTTTTCCTACTTTATTTTTGGCTTCATGTTTTGCCAACCCAACCACTATGTACTTCTGTAGGAAAAGATTGAACTTATCTTTGTTTCTTTCTTGAGGTATGAGGTATTTGAGTATTGAAGTATGAGTATTGTTTTATTCCAGGCTTTCAGGGAAAGGTCAGACTGGAAATGTACAGTGTTGCCAAAAGGGTGTAATCTAGGACAATATCCAATATATTCTGAACTTAGCTAGTTCCTGACTTGGGTTTCCTTCTAAGCAATGGTAGATTTCTACTGAACTCCTCCATTATCAGGCATCTCTAAAGCTCTTTGTAGTCAAAGAAATAGAATTATAGACATTTTGTACTGAAATTAGAAAACTGATTATTCCTCTGTAGGCTATTGACTACTCCAGAAGATATAATTATGATAATGTTCTGCTTCTAGGGTCGTTGTTAAAAAGAAACAAAGAAAAACTTTTTTGTCCTGAACTTGTTCATTGCTCATGACATCTACTGAAGTGTCCAAATTCTTCTTATCCCCAAAGCTATTCCTAAGCAGAGTTCCACCACTAAGTTCACTAGATTTGTTATTGGGAATTGGATAGTGGTCATTCTGAATAAGATTGTGAGATCCTGCTATGGTTCTGGAAAGCCATTTTATTCCTTTAAACAACTTTCTTTCCTCTAGTATAATCAGTACAGCAAGTTCCTGCATTGTCCCTATTCCCTATATTTAAAGACTCCTTTGTTTCTCTCTCTATGTTGACCAAAATTGAGGAAAAAAAATCACTGTGATATTTTGTTGGATTTTATGTTTAGGATTTGTAAAGGCAAATTTTCTCTTTTTTTTTTAATTTTGTTTTATAATAACTTTTTATCGACAGAACCCATGCCAGGGTAATTTTTTTTTACAACATTATCTTTGCACTCGCTTCTGTTCCGATTTTTTCCCTCCCTCCCTCCACCTCCTCCCCTAGATGGCAAGCAGTCCTGTATATGTTAAATATGTTGCAGTATATCCTAGATACAATATATATTTGCAGAACCGAACAGTTCTCCTGTTGCATAGCAAGAATTGGATTCAGAAGGTAAAAATAACCCGAAAGAAAAACAAAAATGCAAATAGTTTACATTCATTTCCCAGTGTTCTTTCTTTGGGTGTAGCTGCTTCTGTCCATCATTTATCAATTGAAATGGAGTTAGGTCTCTTTGTCAAAGAAATCCACTTCCATCAGAATACATTCTCATACAGTATCGTTGGTGAAGTGTATAATGATCTTCTGGTTCTGCTCATTTCACTTAGCATCAGTTCATGTAAGTCTCTCCAAGCCTCTCTGTATTCATCCTGCTGGTCATTTTTTACAGAACAATAACATTCCATAACATTCACATACCACAATTTACCCAGCCATTCTCCAATTGATGAGCATCCATTCAATTTCCAGTTTCTAGCCACTACAAACAGGGCTACCACAGGCCCATTTCCCTTTTTTAGTATTTCTTTGGAATATAAGCCCAGAAGTCACACTGCTGAATCAAAGGGTATGAAAAGCAAATTTTCTAGATCAATTATAAGGAGTTTTGGTGGAGTAAGGAGAGCTCTCTATCTTTTTTTTTTAATTATTATTCTGCCCTCTTGTTTCTACATGGGCACAATAAGTGGGGACTTGAGATATAGAGAAGGATAGAAGAGATGGACCATGAAAAAGGTATTGAACTTTCTCACTAAAGTAAAATTAGAGGTCTTCAATTAAGAGAATATTAGGAATGGGAAGTTTGGGACAATTGTGGAGACAAAAAATTATATATATCATATATAGCCAATAATTGTGTGTGTAAAGAAGATGCATCTGAAATGAAATAATCTAAATTTGAAGTATAAAGTCAAGCAAGCTAGTTTGTGTGACTTCTAGTTAAGTTTAATGACGTGAGTCAGAGATGAGATGGTGAAGATAATGTTGAATTGTGATTTGTCACATAGAAATAAGACAAGAAAAGATATTGAAGAGAAATGGAAATTGTTGGAATCCTTACTAACTGTTAAGTAATTAGATAGGTTCAAAATGGGGAAAATCAGAAAGGAAAGTTAAAATAGGTCTACTGACTTGAGAAATTAATGAAGGCTAGATGGATATGAAATTAAAGAAAGTGTTAACAAGAAGGGGTGGGAACTTTTAAGTTTTCCTAGTTCAAACCAATATTTGAAGCTATGCACATGTGTCTGAGCTAAATCCACAAAAATGCAGATACTGTGGAAATTTATTTTGATGAAAGAACAATTCAAATTAGGACAGCAGCTGTGACTGCCAAATTCTGTTATTGTCGCAGCACCTGCTTTTTGTTGTTCTCTTAGAGACTGCTTTCAGCAGGTGATTCTCTTCAAAGATTTAGATTACATAATATGTTCTATGTAGAACATATTTTTGTTACTTAATCTTGTGATTATATGCAGATGTTCCATATACTTCTGTTTGCCTTCAGGAAACTGTTTCATTGAATGAGTTGAAAAAAAATTTCACAAAATAAGAACTAGGGAAAATCACCCACAGGCTTCTTTCATTAATATTTTAAAGTAAATATTTCTGTCTAATTTGGGAGGGAAAATAAAATTAAGGTTTTTTTTATTTCAAAAAATGGAATTGAGTCGTGTTTGCCTGTGTCCACAAGAAAATCTCTGTGAAAGCAATCAATCAAATTAATAACAGTATTTAGGTACTGTTTAATGAAAATCACTTTGGACTAGTCTAGTAGTTAATAATACCTAATTTCTGTCAAAATGCTTTGCAAATTTCTAAAATTTTTTTTTCTCAAGTAGTTAGATCTTGTTCCCAAAGTCTTTATTTTTGCATATATCAAATATAAAATTGAAGAGGCCATTTCCCTTAAAAACAACAACAACAAAAAAAGGATTGCTTCTTTGGGGTGATTTGTTTTTAATTTGAAGATAATATTATCATAAAGAAATGAAAAAGAAGGGACTTTTGATTTTATCTTGTACAATATTAATATTTATTTATAGTGTATTATATATGTTATGTATTATATATAATATATATTAACATATTTATACACAGTAAAACTGTGTCATAGGAGAAATGACTTGGTTAAAATACAACTAGAAGTGTAAAAACAAACTAGAATATCAGTCAAATGACTAGATTTTCCATTCAAATGTTACCAGAAAACGAAATCATATTATCTTGATGTTGTTTTAAAAATTGCTATAATGTTTGATATTTGACATTATGAAAATTGGCAAATTTGATTATTAAAATAAAAATGGACCCATGATGTATAGGGAAAAAAAAAACAGCAGTTACAGGCAAATATAGAAAGTTATTTGATTATAAATAATAAATGTGTTTAAAATCTTCACAATTTTAATCCTTTCTTATTCTTTTCTCAAAGTTTTGTTTCCTTAAATATTTCCAAATTTAAAGAAAAATATTAATTTTTTTTCAGTTTTAGACTCTCCTCCACCCTACATTTCTCTGCTTGACTGTCCTACACTTATCCTCTGCTTGATAAAGAAAGTCATTTGATATTGATTATATATATGAACATGTGAAATAATGGAAAAAATATTTTTATTATTAGTCATGTGGCAAAATACACACACACACATACACATTAAAGAAAGCATTTTTTAATTTATTTTTAAAGTACTCATCAATTTTCAAATTTCATTTGGTCCCTCTTGAAATTGGATAGCATTTTCCATCATATCCCAAGGTACTTTGTAATTATTTTGTATTTTTGTCTTATTCAGAATAGTTTTTTCATTCCCATTTGGTCATCTTTATAATACTGATATAATTTGTGGTTCTGATATTTTCAATGTCATGAATTCATGTTTTTTTTTTCCTGAAACCATCCCTTTTATTATTTTATCATGCAAAATAGTATGCCAACATAATCATATTTTTGTTCTGAATTTCCCCAATTAATAGTATTTCAATGTCTAATTCTTTGTCACCAAAAAAAGAGGTGTTAAAATATTTTTGCATCAATGGTCCCTTTTCACTTTTCTTTTATTTAATTTGGATACAGATCTAGTAATGGTATTAATAATAGTATTTTGTCAAAGATTATGCAAAGTTTTATAATATATTTATATTTTTTTCTAAGACTGGATGGAACTATTCACAACTCCAACAACAGTGCACTGGTATATCATTTTCTCACAGTCTCTCAAGCACTAGTCATTTTTTTAATTTTAATCAACATAATGGGTTTGAGATAGTATCTCATGGTTTCTTTTCCAAAAAAATATTTGGATAATCAACAATGATTTCAAGCTCTTTTTTTATGTGACTATTGCTAAATCAGATTTATTCTTTTGAAAACTGCTAATTAACTTTCTTTGATCATTTATTTATTGGAGAGTAGTTGCTATTTTTATAAGTTGTCTCAATGCCCTATATATTTGAGAAATGTAAACTTTCCTACATCTTTCTTAATTTGGCTGCATTAATTTTATTTGTGCAAAAACTTTTCCATTTTTGGTAATTCCATAAAAACTCATCCATTTTATTTCCTGTGTTCTTACCTACAACTCTTGAGTCATTGGATTTATCAAAAAATAAATTATTTTGCTTATTTATAATTCTGTATTGTAAGACTTAATCATATCCACAGAAACACCACTTTATTTCTCAGCCAATATCAGACTGTTATTTTGTTGTTATTATTTGATGACTCTATAGTGTAATTTGAAATCGGGTATTGCTAAACTATCTTTCTTCATTTTCCCTATGGTGTCCCTTGATAAACTTAATTTTTCATTCCATTGGATGAATTTTCTTCTTCCAGTTTAACTTTTTTTATTATTTTATCTAGATCTATAAAACAATTATTTGATAATTTGATATGGCACCAAATAAGTAAAATCAGATAGATTTTCCATTTGTATTATATTGGCTTGATCTACCCATTGGAAACTATTATTTCTCAAGTTGTTTAGCATAAAGAAAAAGGAAACTAGCGACTCTATGAGACATAAACAATCAGTCCAATGAAATCAATAGAATGACAAACCAGGAGAAAATGTATAATACATCATTGGAAAAAAAAAAAACAATCAACCAGGAAAAAAGATAGAGAAGAGATCGTTTAAGAATTATTGGATTAACACACTTCTTACATTGGCTAAGATGACAGGAAAATATAATGATAAATGTTGGTGGGAATGTGGAAAAATTGGGAAATTAATATATTATTGGTGGAGTTGAACCATTCTGGAAAGCATTTTGGAACTATGCCCAAAGTGCTATCAAACTTGTTTACTGGTTGATCAAGAAGTGTCTCTATTAGGTCAGTATCCCAAAGAGATTCTAAAAAAGGAAAAAGGACTCACATGGGCAAAAATGTTTGTGGCACCCATTTTTGTACTGAAAAGTGAGTGCATGCTCATTGGTTGGAGAATAGCTGAATAAGGTATGGTATATAAATATTATGAAATATTATTATTCTATAAGAAATTATCAGCAGGATGATTTCAGAAAGGCCTGGAGATATTTAACATGAACTGATGCTATGTAAAGTGAATAGAACCAAGAGAACATTGTACATAGCCACAATATGATTATGTGGTGATCAACTCAATAGACATGGCTCTTTTCAACAATGGTGTGATTCAGACCAATTCCAATAGATTTGTGATGGAGAGAGTCATCTTCACCCAGATAGAGGAATGTGGGGACTGAATGTGGCTTACAACATAGTATTTTCACTTTTTTTGTTGTTTGCTAGCTTTTTTCTTCTTTTTTGATTTTTTTTCTTTTTATTCTGATTTTTCTTGTGCAGCGCAATAAATATGGAAATATGTGTAAAAGAATTGAACATGTTTAACATATTGGATTACATGCTGTCTAGTGGAGAAGTAGGGGGAAAGGTAGGGAGGAAAATTTGGAACATAAGGTTTTGCAACATTCATCCTTGCAAAAATATGTGTGGGGGGTGGATGGATGGGGGTTTCTTATTTATAATCTTAGCTATTTTGTCTTCCAGAATATCACATTCCAATCCTTTACTTCTTTCATATGGTAGCTGCTAAATTTTTGTGATTTTGACTTTGGCTGCATATTTTTATGGCTTCATTATAGTTACTTGGAGTGTTTTCCATGAACTTTCTAATTTGGGAATAGTATTTTTTGGATTTTACATTTTAGGATTGCTTTCAAGTGGTACCAAGTGGAATCTTTCAAATTTTATTTTACTCTCTGATTCTTGAATAATGTAGCAATTTTTTCCAATAATTTCTTGATATATGATGTCTAAGTTCTTAAGTTCTCCTGGTTTGTCATTCTATTGATTTCATTGGACTGATTGTTTATGTCTCATAGAGTCACTAGTTTCCTTTTTCTTTATTTGACTATTGCTCATATATAGCCAATAATTCTTAAATAATCTCTCTTCAACCTATTTTCCAGAAAAATGTTTTCCAATGAGAAATTTTATGTTTCCTTCTATTTTTTAATAATAATTTTTTATTTGTTTTAAAAATGCATGCACACATAGATTTCAGCATTTACCTTTGGAAAAGCTTATATTCTAAATTTTCTCTTTTCCTTTCCCCCAACTTCCTCCCCTTGACATCAAGTAATTTGATATATATTAAACATGTACAATTCTTCTATATATATTTCCACATTTATCACATTGCACAAGAAAAATTAAATCAAAATGGAAAAAATGAGAAAGAAAAATCAAGCAAACAACAAAAGAACTGAACATAGTATATTGTTTCCTTTTGTTTTATCTCCCATTCCTTTGATTTTTTTCAATTTTTCCTTGATGTCTAATGGACTTATTAGTTTTACTTTTCTAATTCTAATTTTTAAGAAATTATTTTCTTTACTTAGTTTTGGTGCCTCTTTTTGTACTTCACTAATTTTGTTTTTACAAGGGCTGCCTTCTTCAATATTTTTGTGCCACTTTTTGAAGCTGTTAATAATATTTTGAAATGTGTCTTTATTTGCTTTTATTTCAAGTATTTTTTTTTCTGTAGCACTGATTTTATTTTTGAATAAAAAACTGTTGTTGTAGTTGTAATTTTTCTAGATTAGTGTTGTTCTCAGATCATTGTGAACAACCATTCTTATCTATAGAATTAGTCCATTTATAGTTCAAATTATTTGCTGAATTTCAAGGAATGTTTAAGAATTTGTATTTGTACTTTGAGAATTTGTCTTTTGCCTCTTTGAAGACAATGCAGTTCTCTCTCCTTTTATACTGACTTTAGTGTCTGACTTACTGTTTTTCTATTTACTACAATTTCTGTCTTCATTTTAGGGGACATAGGTAAATAGATAGACACATGGGTGGATAAATATAGATATCTAAATATGTCTACATATTTATACACACATATATGTGAATAAATGTGTATATTGCATAAATTTGTACATGTGTATTTAAATATACTTGTATCTGTGTATATATGTATTATATCCATCCATGTCCCTATTACAAAATCAAAAACAGAAGGATATATATTCTAAACATGGATTTTTAGGCTAAACACACAAGGTTTTTAAGCTTGATATCAAGCTAGATACTAGCTACATATATTTTAAATTTGAGAGACACCAACAGGTGGTTTGAAATCTTCTCTGTGGTTCTTAAAAAGCAGGATAATTCCTACTGTTCAGGAAGATGTGTATTTATAATTACACATTTGTTTTTTAAAAAAAATAGAATAAATGCTCTCCAAAGTTCTTCCTAGCCTGTACACATTTTCCTACTACAATGTCAATTATATTTTCTAACTGTAAATGTATACACATAACAAAGAATAAATCTAAAATTTATAAAATATGATTTAAAATATGGGCATATATGTATATGTACAAGTACAAGTTTAGGTTTTTTGTCTATTTTGATTCACTAATTTAGTCTACATCTGAAATTTCACCGGTTTAGTAACAGGGAAAATATATTTTTGCCAATAAAAATGAGCAACTATTTTGTGCCTTGTAATAGATTCATAGAGATGGCGGAAATATTAAAAATGACATGCTCAAGGACAAAAGCTAAGTGTGATTCAGAGAGAAGATAAGGACTTTGAAGTTATGGGGGTAGAATGAAGATAGCAGAGTGAAAGAAGAAACTTGCTGAGATCTTGCAGTTTCCCTCAAAAATTGCATAAAATAAAGCCTCTTAATAGAGTCTGATGTGCCAAGGGAAAATCAGAAACTTTATGAGCAAAATTACAAAACACTTTCCACACAAATTAAGTCTGATCTAACCAACTGGAAAAATATTAAATGCTCTTGGATTGGGCAAGCAAATATAATAAAGATGACAATACTACCTAAATTAATCTATTTATTTAGCGCTATACCAATCAGACTCCCCAAAAACTACTTTGATGAACTAGAAAAAATAACAACAAAGTTCATATGGAAAAACAAAAGGTCAAGAATTTCAAGGAAATTAATGAAAAAAAATCAAATGAAGGTGGCCTAGCTGTACCAGATCTAAAATTATATTATAAAGCAGAAGTTACTAAAACCATCTGGTATTGGCTAAGAAATAGACTAGTTGATCAATGGAATAGGTTAGGTTCAAAGGACAAAACAGACAATAACTTTAATAATATAGTGTTTGACAAACCCAAAGACACCAGTTTCTGGGATAAGAATGCATTATTTAACAAAAATTGCTGGGAAAATTGGAAATTAGTATGGCAGAAACTAGGCATTGACCCACACTTAACACCGTACACCAAGATAAGATCAAAATGGGTTCATGACCTAGGCATAAAGAATGAGATTATAAATAAATTGGAAGAGCATAGGATAGTTTACCTCACAGACCTGTGGAAAAGGGAAGAATTTATGACCAAAGAAGAACTAGAGATCACTATTGACCACAAAATGAATTGAAAAGTTTTTGTACAAACAAAACAAATGCAGACAAGATTAGAAGGGAAACAAAAAACTGGGAAAACATTTTTACAATCAAAGATTCTGATAAAGGCCTCATTTCCAAAATATATAGAGAATTGACTCTAATTTATAAGAAATCAAACCATTCTCCAATTGATAAATGGTCAAAGGATATGAACAGACAATTCTCAGACGAAGAAATTGAAACTATTTATAGACATATGAAAATGTGCTCCAAATCATTATTAATCAGAGAAATGCAAATTAAGTCAACTCTGAGAAACCACTACACACCTGTCAGATTGGCTACAATGACAGGGAAAGATAATGTGGAATATTGGAGGGGATGTAGGAAAACAGGGACACTGATACATTGGTGGTGGAATTGTGAACACATCCAGCCATTCTGGAGAGCAATTTGGAACTATGCTCAAAAAGTTATCAAACTGTGCATACCCTTTGATCCAGAAGTGTTTCTACTGGGCTTATACCCCAAACAGATACTAAAGAAAGGAAAGGGACCTGTATGTGCCAAAATGTTTGTGGCAGCCCTGTTTGTAGTGGCTAGAAGCTGGAAAATGAAAGGATGTCCATTAATTGGAGAATGGCTGAATAAATTGTGGTATATGAATGTTATGGAATATTATTGTTCTGTAAGGAATGACCATCAGGATGAATACAGAGAGGACTGGCGAGACTTACATGAACTGATGCTAAGTGAAACGAGCAGAACCAGGAGATCATTATATACTTCAACAACGATACTGTTTGAGGATATATTCTGATGGAAGTGGATCTCTTCGATAAAGAGAGTTAATTCAGATCAAAGATGGACAGAAGCAGCTACACCCAAAGAAAGAACACTGGGAAATGAATATAAACTGCTTGAATTTTTGTTTTTCTTCCCGGGTTATTTCTACCTTCTGAATTCAGTTCTCCCTGTGCAACAAGAAAACTGTTCAGTTCTGCACACATTTATTGTATCTAGGATATACTGTAACCTATTCAACATGTAAAGGACGGCTTGCCATCTAGAGGAGGGGGTGAAGGGAGGCAGGGGAAAAATCGGAACAGAAGTGAATGCAAGGGATAATGCTGTTAAAATAAATTACCTTGGCATGGGTTCTATCAATAAAAAGTTATTTAAAAAAATAGAGTCTGATGGAATGAAATCACTTTTCAGCTCAAAATAGAATTAGAAAACATCAAAAAAAGGTTAGTCTCACTGGTGTAAAAGGGGTGTTCAACCCAGCTCTGACATTTTCTGAGAAAGCTGGTGAGAAGGTGCTAATCACAGCAAATCAGCAATTGAGATCCTCAGTTCTGGCTTATTAGAGCAGCACATCAGTGTGTTAATCTCTAGTGTTAGTTTAGAAGGCAAACTCTGGAAAAACAGGTTGTTTCCTTTTTATTATTAATTTGTTTTTTAATTTTTAACCATATGCAAATGTAATTTTTTCAACATTAGCCCATGAAAATCCTCGTCTTTCAATTTCTCCCCTCTCCTCCCAAATGCTCCCCTAGATGGCATATAATACAATATATGTTAAACTTGGGGAAAATATATCTTAAATACAAAATATACATGCATATTTATACAACTATCTTGTTGCACAAGAAAAATCAGATTTAAAAAATGAGAAACAAAACAAAATTCAAGCAAACCAGAACAAAAATATTAAGTTGTAATCCACCTTCAGTTCCCACAATTCTCTCTCTAGGTGTAGATAAATCTCTTCATCATGACATCACTGGACCTGGACTGAATCATCTTATTAATAAAGAGAGCCATGTCCATCAAAATGGAACATTGTATAATCCCAATGCAGCTATGTACAATGATCTTCTGGTTCTGTGCACTTTAAGTAGCATCAGTTCATGATGCTAGGCCTCACTTAAATAATCCTGTTGATCATTTCTTATAGAACAATAATATTCCATACCATTCATACACCACAATTTATTCAGCCATTCTCCAAGTAATGGGCATCCATTCAAATTTCCAGTTTCTTGACACTACAAAAAGGGCTGCCACAAACATTTTTCCACATGTGGGTCCCTTTTGCACCTTTAAGATCTCTTTGGGATATAAAATCAGTAGAATTATAGAATAAGTAACTAGATTAAAGAGTGTGAACAGTTTGATCACCCTTTGGGCATAGTCCCAAATTGCTCTCTAGAATGGCTTGATCCATTCACAATTCCACCACCAATGTATTAATGTCCCAGTTTTCCTACATTCCCTCCAATAATTGTCATTATATTTTCCTGTCATCTAAGCTAATCTGAGAGGTGAGTAATGATATCTCAAAACTGTCTTAGTTTGCATTTCTATGATCAAAAGTGATTTAGAACATCTTTTCACATGACTATATAAATAGCTTCAATTTCTTCATCTGAAAATTATCTGTTCATAATCTTTGACCATTTGTCAATTGGAGAATGGCTTGGATTCTTATAAATTTGAGTCAATTCTTTATATATTTTAGAAATGAGCTTTTATCAGAACCCTTAAATGTAAAAATGGTTTCCCAATTTATTGCTTCCCTTCCAAACTCATCTGCATTAGTTTTGTTTGGACAACATTTTTTAACTTAATATAATCAATTTTTTTCTGTTTGGTGTTTAATAATGAGTTCCAGTTCTTCTTTGGTTACAAATCCCTTCCTTCTCCATAGATCTGTGAGGTAAACTATCCTATGTTCTTCTAATTTGCTTATATCACTCTTTATGTCTAAATCATGAATCCATTTTGACCTCATCTTGGTATATGGTGTTAGGTGTGGGTCAACGCCTAATTTCTGCCAAAATAGTTTCCAAGTTTCCCAGCAAATTTTATGAAATAGTAGTTCTTATCCCAAAAGCTGGGGTTTTTGGGTTTTTTAAACATTACATTTCTATAGTCATTGACCATTTTTGTCCTGTGAACCTAATTTATTCTACTGATCTATCAGTCTTATTTCTTAGCCAGGACCAAACGGTTTTGATGACCTCTGCTTTATAATATAGTTTTAGATGTGGCACAGCTAGCCACTTTCATTTGCATTTTTCATTAATTCCCTTGAAATTCCATACCTTTTCTTCTTTCAGATGAACAATGCTATTTTTTGTTGTGTTTATATAATTCCTGACTTTGCATTGGCAAGGAGATTCCCAAATATTTTATATTATCTACAGCTATTTTAAATGGAATTTCTGTTTCCCTGGCTGCTCAACTTTCTTGGTAACCTAAAAATGCTGATAATTTATTTGGATTTATTTTTTATACTGGCACTTTAGTAAAATTGTGATTTGTTTCTAGTAATTTTTTTATAGTAGATTCTCTAGGATTCTCTAAATATGCCATTATATCATCTGCAAGAGTGATAATTTAGTTTCCTCATCATCTACTCTAAATCCTTTAATCTCTTTTTCTTCTTTTATTGCCAAAGCTAGGATCTCTCATACAATATTGAGAAGTAATGGTGATAATGAGAAATTTTATTTCACCACTGATCTTATAGGGAATAATTATATTTTGCCCCCATTATATATGATGCTTGCTGATGGTTTTAAATAGATGCTACTGATTCTTTTAAGGAAAAATCCATTTATTCCTATACTCTCTAGCATTGTTAATAGGAATAGATTTTATCAAGTGCTTTTTCTGCATTTATTGAGATAACACTATGATTTCTGTTAGTTTGGTTATTGATATAGTGAATTTTGTTCATAGTTTTCCTAATATTGAACCAGGCCTATATTTCTACTATAAATCCTACTTGGTCATGTTGTATTATCCTGGGTATGACTTTCTGTCATTTCTTTGCTAATATTTTATGTAAGATTTTTGCATCAATATTCATTAGGGAAATTGGTCTATACATTTCTTACTCTGTTTTCATCCTACCTGGTTTAGGTATCAGCATGTCTGTGTCATAAAAGGAATTGGATAGGAGCCCTTCTTTCCTTATTTTTTAAAATAGTTTTTATACCATTGGGCTAATTGTTCTTTAAAGGTTTGGTAGGACACACATGATAATCCATCTGGTCCTGGAAATTTTTTCTTAGGGGTCTGATTAATAATTGTTCTATTTCTTTGTCTAAAATGGAACTATTTAAATAATTTATTTCCTCTTCGGTTAATCTGGGCAACCTACATTTTTTCAAGTTTTCCTCCATTTCACTTATATTATCAAATTTATTGACATAAAGTTGGGGAAAATAATTCTAATTTTCTCTTCATTGGTGGGAAGTTCTCCCTTTTCATTTTTGAGACTAACAATTTGATTTCCTTTTTTCTTTTTGTAACCAAATTAACTAAAACTTTTATCTTTTTTCATTTTTTAAAAATAAAATCAACCCTTAGTTTTATTTATTAATTCAATAGTTTTATTATTTTCAATCTTATCAATTTGACCTTTTAATTCCCAAATATCAAATTTGATATTTAATTGAGGGGTTTTAATTTGTTCTTTTTCTAGCTGTTTTAGTTGTAAGCCCAATTCACTGATCTTCTCTTTCTCTCTTTTATGAAATTAAGCATCATGACATAGAAGATTTCCCCTAATAACCACTTTGGCGGCATCCCAACATCTTTTTATAATGCTCAGTTTAGCTGGGAATTTAATTCTTGGCTACAATTCACGTTTCTTTGCCTTTCAGGATATCAGATTCTAGGCCTTTCTATCCTTTAAAGTAGAAACTACTATGTTCTGGATAATCCTGATTTTGGTTCCTCAGTATTTGAATTGTTTCTTTCTTGCTGCCTGCAATATTTTTCCTTGATCTGATAATTCTGAAATTTTACTACAATATTCCTTGGAGTTTTCATTTTGGGTCTCTTTCAGAAGATGATCAGTGAATTCTTTCAAAGGCTACTTTACCTTCTGCTTCTAAGACATCTGGGCAATTTTCCTTTTGATGGTTTCCTGAAAGATGATGTCCAAGTTCATCTTCTTCTTCTTCTTTTTTTTTTTTTTTTTCATCATGGTTTTCAGGCAGTCCAATAATCCTTATATTGTCTCTCCTAGATCTATTTTCCAGTTCAGTTCTTTTTCCAATGAGGTATTTCACACATTCTTCTAATTTTTTTCTTTCTTCTTTTTTTGGTTTTGTTTGACTGATTCCTGAAGTCTAATTGAGTCATTCACTTCCACTTGTTCAGTTCTATTTTTTAGTGTATTATTTTCTTTATTTACCTCTTTTAGCTCCTTTTGTATTTGGCCAATTGAATGTTTAAATAAGCTGTTTTGTTCATTGCATTTTTTCCCATTTCATAATTCTGTTTTTCAATGAATTGGTTTCTTTTATCTATTTTGTAAGGTGATATATGCTTTTATCATATTGATTTTGTAGGGAGTTGTGTGCTTTTTCCATTTCACTAAATCTGTTTACTAAGGAGTTTTCTTTAGCTAATTTCTGTCTTTCCTTTTCCATTCCCTCTTACAAAGATCTCATTTCCTTTCACAATTTTTCTTCTTTCTTTTAAGATTCTTTTTGAATTCTTCCAAGAGAGCCTTGTGAAATGGGGACTGGCTCATAATCATCTCTGGGGGCTTTATGTGTAGCTGATTTGTCTTTAGGAACCTCCAGATTTTAGGTCTGTTTGCTCTCTGCATAAAAGCTGTCTATGGTCAAAGTTCTTTTTTTGCTTTTCTGCTCTGTTTTTTAAGGGTCATTCCCAAACTAGTTCAGATGCTTAATCTGCTGTTGATCTGAAAGGAAGCTTTGAGGAGATCAGATACAGCCACTCCACCATCTTCTCTATGCTCCAAATCAGTTATTTCCTGAAAATAGCAGAAACATCTACCTCCTGAAAATACAAAGGGTCATTGTGTTCAAAGCCAAGGCTCAAAACTGTATAAGAACCTTGGAACAGCATCCCCTTTACCTAAGGAACAGAGCTTGAACATAAAAATAATTTTAAAAAAAGGAAATAACAAAAGAAAAGGGAAAAAATTAGGAAGAAATAGTAAAGAACCTTGACCACAGAAAGCTATTGTGGTGACATGGAAGATAGAAACACTAAAGCAAATAATGATAAAATTTCCAAAGACGAAATTTAAAAAGGGATATGAATTTTTCTCAAGCCCAAAGAGTTCTCTTGGAAATGCTCATAAATGATTTTAAAAGGCAAATAAGAAGGGTAGAAGAAAAAAATGAGAAAAGAAATGAGAGGTTTTCAAGAAAGAGTCAATAGCCTAGAAAAGGAAGGCAATTCCTTAAAAAAATAAAATTGACCAAATGCAAAAAAAAAAAAAAAAATCACTGTTGAAAAGAAAACATTCAAAAGTAGAATTACCCAATTGGAAAAGGAGATAAAAAAACTAACAAAAAAAATCACACATAGACAATTAGAACAGGTCAAATGGAAGCTAATCTAATCACTGTGAAATATGAAGAATCAATCTAACTAAAAAGAATGAAAAAATGGAAGAATATATATAATTTCCATGTTTTTGTTCTTCTCTTGAGATCAGTGAATTAGGTATAAAAATATAGATAAAAAAGATTAAACTAAAAATCCCCAAGTAAATAGCAAATTAGAAATTCTGAAAATTAAAATTAAGAAAACTATTGAAGTAATTATCAAAACCAAGATTGGTTTTAAAGGGTAAAACAACAACAACAACAACAACAAAAGAGACTTTTGTTACTTTGATTACAAAAAGAAAGGAAAAAAAAACAAATCAAAAATGAAGAGAGTAAATTTACCAATATTGAAAAAGAAATTAAAGCAAAAATTAGGACCTATTTCATCCAACTATATAGCAACAAGCCTGACAACCTAACCACAATGGATAAATATGTAAAATATAAAATTTACTCAGAATAATAGAAGGAAATCAATTTCATAAATAGTCCTATATTTAGAGAAATATTTGAACAAGTCATTAATCAACTTTCTAATAAAAAATCTGCAGGACCAGATGGATTCACAAGTAAATTGTATAGAACATTTACAGAAAAAGATATTTGCAGTACTATGTAAACTATTTTTTAAAATAGGTAAAGAAGTACTGTCAAATTATTTCCATGACACAAATATGACACCAATACCTAAACCAGGAAGAGTCAAAACAGAGAAAGAAAATTATAGACCAATTTCCCTAATGAATATTAATGCAACATTTTAAATAAAATATTAGTAAAAAAAATTATAGCAATTTATCAGGAGGATAATACACTCAGACCAAGTGGGATTTACACCAAGAATACAGTGTTGAGTCAATATCAAGAAAACTATTATCATAATAGACAATATGAATAACAAAATAAAGAGAAATGGTATGATAATCTCAATAGCAGCAGAAAAAGCTTTTCAAAAAATACAGTATACACTCCTAATAAAAACACTCAAGATAATGGCAATAAAAGTACTTTCCCTTAAAATAATAAAATAAAATATCTATTTGAAATCAAGAGCAAGCATTGTTTATAATGGAGAGAAGCTGGACACATTCCCAATAGAATTAGGGTGAAACAAGGATGCTCATTATCACCACTTTTATTCAACTAGAAATGTTGACTTTGGCAATAAGAAAAAGAAATTAAATTAATTGGAAGAGGCAATGAGGAAATAAAACTACCTTTTTATAAATGATATGAGGATACACTAAGTGAATCCTAGAAAAGCATGCAGAAACTTAGTAGAAAAAAATTTACAACTTCAGTAAGGTTGCAGGATGTAAAATAAACCCACTCAAATCAATAACATTTTTTATATATTACTGACAAAGCCCATCAGTAAGAGAAAGAAAGAGAAATTCAATTTAAAATAAAATGTTTGGGTGTTTACTTGCTAAGATAAAATCAAGAATTGTATAAACACAATTCCAAAATGCATCTCATACAAATCGAGTCAAATCTAAACATTTGGAAAAATATCACTTGTTCATGGTAAATACCTGAGCTATTCTAATGATTATAACAATTCTGTCTAAACTGATCTACTTATTCAGTTCCATAACAAAAATTATTTTTTAAACAAGAAAACATTATTCTATAGAACTAGAAAAATTAACAAAATTCATCTGTAAGAACAAAAGGTCAAGTATATCAAGATAATTAACAAAGCAAAACAAAACAAAATACAAGTGGTGGAATTGTGAACACATCCAGCCATTCTGGAGAGCAATTTGGAACTATGCTCAAAAAGTTATCAAACTGTGCATACCCTTTGATCCAGCAGTGTTTCTACTGGGCTTATATGCCAAAGAGATACTAAAGAAAGGAAAGGGACCTGTATGTGCCAAAATGTTTGTGGCAGCCCTGTTTGTAGTGGCTAGAAGCTGGAAAATGAAAGGATGTCCATCAATTGGAGAATGATTGAGTAAATTGTGGTATATGAATGTTATGGAATATTATTGTTCTGTAAGGAATGACCAGCAGGATGAATACAGAGAGGACTAGCGAGACTTACATGAACTGATGCTAAGTGAAATGAGCCAAACCAGGAGATCATTATATACCTCAACAATGATACTGTTTGAGGATGTATTCTGATGGAAGTGGATCTCTTTGATAAAGAGAGCTTTAATTGATCAAAGATGGACAGAAGCAGCTACACCCAGAGAAAGAACACTGGGAAATGAATACAAACTGCTTGCATTTTTGTTTTTCTTCCCGGGTTATTTATACCTTCTGAATTCAATTCTCCCTGTGCAACAAGGAAACTGTTTGGTTCTGCACACATATATTGTATCTAGGATATACTGTAACCCATTCAACATGTAAAGGACTGCTTGCCATCTGGGGGAAGGGGTGGAGGGAGGGAAGGAAAAATCGGAACAGAAGTGAATGCAAGGGATAATGTTGTAAAAAATTACCCTGGCATGCGTTCTATCAATAAAAAGTTATTTAAAAAAAATACAAGGATGGTGGATTAGCAGTACCAAATCTAAAACTATATTATAAAGCAGTGGTCATCAAAACTGGTACTGGGTAATAAATAAAATGGTAGATCACTGGAATAGATTAGATATCCACAATCCAGGACTATAATCCAGGACTATAGTTTCCTAGAATTCAATAAATGCTCAAAATACATCTTTTGGAATAAGAACTCCACTTTTCACAAAATTGCTTGGAAAACTGGAATATAATATCTTAGAAATTCAGCATTGACCTACATCTCACATCATATACCAAAATAAGGTCAAAATGGGCATATGATTTGGGAATAAAAGATATCATAAACAAATTAGGAGAGCAAGAAATAATTGACCTATCAGATCTTTGGAGAAGGAATGAATTTATGACTAAAGAAGGACTAGAGAACAATATGAAAGGCAAAATAGAGAATTTTGATTATATTAAATTAAAATGTTTTTGCACAAAAACCAACAGAAAAAAATATTAAAAGGGAAGTACAAAGTTGAGGGAAAATCTTTTTTTTTCAAAAAGAATAGGTTTATTTAACTTATAAGGATATAATTACTGACAAAATAAGGATAAATGTGATAATTCCATTGCTAGTGCTGGTTCTCATTCAGATTTGTAATGATTTTTTCCCCTACATAGAGACAGTGCTCACAATGGTGGCTAGTTATAAGCCTATGCTATGTGGGGAAATCACTCTGAAAAGGTAAAAAATCTATCTCTCTTGGGGCTTTTTTTCTGTGCTTTTTAAAAAAAAATGTAATAGTTTTTTAATTTACAAGTTATATACATGAGTAATTTTACAGCATTGACAATTGCCAAAACATTTTTTCCTATTTTTCCCCTCCTTCCCTCCCCCACACCCTTCCCTAGATGGCAATACATGTTAAATATATTAAAATATAAATTAAATACAAAATAAGTATACATGTCCAAACCATTATTTTGCTGTACAAAAAGAATCAGATTCTGAAATATTGTACAATTAGCCTGTGAAGAAAATAAAAAATTCAGACAGGCAAAAATGGGAAAAATCTTTATAACCAGTATTTCTGATAAAGATCTAATTTTTAAGTGGTCAAAGGATATGAAAAGACAATTTTCAGATGGTGAAATTAAAGCCATCTATAGCAAATCTAGACATTTGGAAAAATATCACTTGCTCATGGTAGACCCGAGCTATAAATCACAATTGCTTAGAGAAATGCTAAATAAAACAACTACAAGGTGCTACCTCACACTTCGTAGATCACCCAAGATGATAGGAAAAGAAAATGATAAATGTTAGAGAGGATATGGGAAAACTGGGACACAAATGGATGATGAAGTTGTGAAATGAGCAAACCATTTTAAGAGAGCAATCTGTAACTTATTAAACTGTGTATATCCTTTGACCTAGCGTGTCATTACTGCTTCTGTATCTCAAGGAAATCATAAAGAAGAGAAAAGGACTCCCGTGTGAAAAAAAAAAAAAATGTTTGTAGTAGCTCTTTTTGTGGTAGCAAATAATTGGAAAATGAGTAGATGCCCATCAGTTGAGCAATGGCTGAATAAATTTTGATATATGAAGATAGTGAAATATTGTTCTATAAAAATAATGAACAAGTTGATTTTAGAAAGGCTTATAAAATTTTACATGAACTGATTCTAAGTGAAACAAATAGAACCAAAAATACACTATACACAATAACAGCAAAAATGTGTCATGACCAACTGAAAGATTTGGTTCTTAGTGGTTCAGTGATCCAAAGCAATCCCAATGGAGTTGGACAGAAAATGCCATATGCATCCAGAAAAAAAAAATAGTACTATGGGAATTGAATGTAAAATTAGCACTTGCTATGGTCACTTATTATTTTTTTTAATCTCTCCGATGGTTTTTCCCTCTTGTTCTGATTTTTCTCTTTCAATACGATTCACAAAGCAATATGTATTGAAATAAATTAATTAATTAAAAAACAATGTCTTTTAATACTCTGTTCTATCTATTAAAGACCTTTTTTCCTCCCTTTTACATTATTTGCTTTTCTTGTTTTCTTCCTAATATCAAGATATTTGTGCAGTATGCACACACATACACAACCACATTCATACATCTACAAATATGTGTGTTTATGTACATTAGCTATATCTTTTATATATATATACATATATATATATATATGTATGTATATATATATAACTTTTTAGCCAGGGTAATTTTTTACAACATTTTCCCTTGCATTCACTTCTGTTCCGATTTTTCCCCTCCCTCCCTCTACCCCCTCCCCCAGATGGCAAGCAATCCTTTACGTGTTGAATAGGTTACAGTATATCCTGGATATAATATACATGTGCAGAACTGAACAGTTTTCTTGTTGCACAGGGAGAATTGAATTCAGAAGGTATAAATAATCCGGGAAGAAAAACAAAAATGCAAGCAGTTTATATTCATCTCCCAGTGTTCTTTCTTTGGGTGTAGCTGCTTCTGCACATCTTTGATCAATTGAAACTGAATTAGCTCTCTTTATCGAAGAGATCCACTTCCATCAGAATACATCCTCAAACAGTATCGTTGTTGAGGTATATAATGATCTCCTGGTTCGGCTCATTTCACTTAGCATCAGTTCATGTAAGTCTTGCCAGTCCTCTCTGTATTCATCCTGCTGGTCATTCCTTACAGAACAATAATATTCCATAACGTTCATATACCACAATTTACTCAACCATTCTCCAATTGATGGGCATCCATTCATTTTCCAGCTTCTAGCCACTACAAACAGGGCTGCCACAAACATTTTGGCACATACAGGTCCCTTGCCATTCTTTAGTATCTGTTTGGGGTATAAGCCCAGTAGAAACACTACTGGATCAAAGGGTATGCACAGTTTGATGACTTTTTGAGCATAGTTCCAAATTGCTCTCCAGAATGGCCGGATGTGTTCACAATTCCACCAACAATGTATCAGTGTCCCTGTTTTCCCACATCCCCTCCAACATTCCACATTATCTTTCCCTGTCACTCTAGCCAATCTGACAGGTGTGTAGTGATATCTCAGAATTGTCTTAATTTGCATTTCTCTGATTAATAATGATTTGGAGCATATTTTCATATGTCTATAAATAGTTTCAATTTCTTCATCTGAGAATTGTCTGTTCATATCCTTTGACCATTTATCAATTGGAGAATGGTTTGATTTCTTATAAATTAGGTTCAATTCTCTATATATTTTGGAAATGAGGCCTTTATTGGATTTATATTGAAAAGTATTTGCTGATGTAATATGCAATTACATGCATATGCAATTATGTCTTAGTGTAGTAAACATATTTTAACAAGAATAATGAGACCCCATGTTCTACCTTTGTTATTTACCAGATTAGAATGGAAAAAGAAATTTTCTAAGAGGTCATATTTCCAGTGTCACCTTAAAGGCATGATGTTTCTAAAATTTTTGAAGGACATGAGTTCTATCAATCTAATGTAGCATTGCTTTGCACTATTACAGAATACATTAAAATTTCAGATTTAAAAAATCATCTTTTTTTTCTTTTCAGAATATGCAATGAAAATGATCACTAACTTTTATTTACAATCAAAATTGAGATGATTTGATTTCCTACTATACATTGTCATGTCTTATCCAAAACAGTAGGAAGAAATGTGTCTGTCACCCACTCAATATGTCTGGTTTTTAATCCTTTTTTCAACAGAGAAATTCATTATAAACTTGGAAAAGAGATATACATCACCAGGTGAAAATGTAGATGTATTCTACAATTCTATTGCAAGCCAATGTTCCAATATTTTGATATTTTATATTTTTCAGTTCCAAAAGGTATATTTTAACTTGTAAGATGCTAACCTTCCATAAAACTTGTTAGGTATATATTTTATCAGAGTTTGAGTTTGCTACTCAACAGGCAAAATTTAAATTACAAAGAAAAATAAATGCATTAAATACACAAATAAGGGTGATCTCTTGAGATGCAATTAGGAAGAAAATTTTTTTCTTCAGTAATTATTTGATTAAAATGTTAAAGTTACAATTTTCAAAAAGGTATATAATTTCTTTAAATCCTGCTTCAATTATTTTTAAGTGAAAATGAAACAAACTTGTTTTTTAGGGAGATATAAATTGTCAAAAGTATTTAGGGTATTTTTGTATGTGCTGGTCACAACACATAATGACTTCTTCTAACATATTGGAACAATTAGAAGAAAAAAAATTTGCTGAGTTTTTGAACCAGTATCTTAGCTTTTGAGAAACTGGAGTCACTTTTACACCCCAATGAGGCATTATTATTTTTTTTGGATAGTCCCTTTACTATGATAAGTTGCTTAGAAAAACCAAGAAATTCAGTATATAAACAACAATATCTCAGAATATAAGCAAAAAATTTTGTTAGCTTACTGAAACAGCAATTGAAAAGCAAGGTTGTTATGAGCCAGAACTTGAAACAAGGTGCTAAGTCAGTGGAATTGTTAGAGACAACAGTTATCTAATTTAGCATGGTGCTTAACAATTCTCTAGTTTAGTACATATACTTAGTACTTGATATAGTACTACAAGATTCACATCTTTGATAAGAGACCATATAAGCTTGGACAAACTCAGCCAGAATCAGAAGTAAGGAAGACAGAGAAGTGGTGGCAGGCTGCCCTGTGGAGAACACTAAAACCAAGGTCTGAAAGGACTCCAGAAAACTAGCTGAGCCCCAAATGAAGGAGACAAGACTTTGAAGGAGACAATAAAGGATTTGGACTTTAATACCTGGCTGCATTTGGGGTGAATACTGAACTGAAACTAAGGCTGCGTCCAGAGACCCCAAGGAAACCTCAACAAGAGAAGATTACATTTTTTTAATTTATTTTTTAAATAACTTTTTATTGATAGAACCCATGCCAGGATAATTTTTTTTTTTGACAGCATTATCCCTTGCATTCACTTCTGTTCCGATTTTTCCCCTCCCTCCCTCCAACCCGTCCCCTAAATGGCAAGCAGTCCTTTACATGTTGAATAGGTTACAGTATATCCTGGATACAATATATGTGTGCAGAACTGAACAGTTTTCTTGTTGCACAGGGAGAATTGAATTCAGAAGGTAGAAATAACTGGGGAAGAAAAACAAAAATGCAAGCAGTTTATATTCATTTCCCAGTGTTCTTTCTTTGGGTGTAGCTGCTTCTGTCCATCTTTGATCTGAATTAACTCTCGTTATCGAAGAGATCCACTTCCATCAGAATATATCCTCCAACAGTATCGTTGTTGAGGTATATAATGATCTCCTGGTTCTGCTCGTTTCACTTAGCATCAGTGAAGATTACATTTTAAAGAGAATATTACCCAGAGGAGAATTTTTTTTTCATTAGAGAGATAAGCTATATGGACACTTGATAAACCAATTAAAGCACGTACAAAAAAGTACTCCTTTTCCTTTCAGATATTTCTATCTTACAAATCAATAAATTTTGTTTCATATTTGATCATTTAATATTTAGATTTAAACGTTAACAGCTTAAAACTAAACCATGAATTTTGGAATACTGAATATGTGTTTGTGTTGTGTTTAAACTGGTAGAAGGCTAATGGATTTTTCTATTCTAAGTGCTTTCCAAGACTATATTATTCCATAGAAGAGGCATGACCTTGGATAGAGAATACTGTTCCCACTTCAATGAAATTGCTGATACTTGAAATATTAAATTATTTTCAGCTATTACATTTGTAATAATATTGGATTTAGTTTTGGTTTAATGGGGCATTTTGCTAAATTGGAAAGTCCATTAAACAGAGAACCAAGAGACCTCATTTTTAGTTCCTATGATTATTTAATGCCAAAGACTTGGTTAGTTCACTTAGTCAAATTTGGATCAACTACACTTTGATCAATTTGCTTAATCTTTCTAAACCTCAATTTCATTATTCAATTCCCTTCAATATACATTTTAAGACCCTATTTCGGAGCAATAAGTTGTAGTTTTCTTAGAATTGTTTTTTTGTAGAAAAGGAATACTTCAAGGATTTCAGATTATCAGTATAATGAAAGAATTGAGCAACATGATAGTTGTTTGTTTTATTTTATTTCCCATTTATTTATTTGTTTTTTATTTTAACACACAATTTAACAATTTAAGGATTTGTTAGGAGAGAAAAATAAGAGCAAAAGAGAAAAACCATGGGAAAGATGAAAAAAAAAAACAGATAAAAGTAGTAAACATAGCATGTATTGATTTACATTCATTCTCTTTGGTTCTTTTTTTCTGGATGCAGATGGCCTTTTCTGCCCAAAATTGATTGGGATTGTTATGAATCACTGAACCACTGAGAAGGACAAAATCTTTTATAGTTGATCATTGCACATTCTTGCTTGTTTATTATAATTATCCCTTGTTTTCCTAATTTTCCTAATTTCCTAATTCCTAATTCCCTTTATGCTCAAATCATGTACTCATTTTTTACCTATGGAATATGAGATATAGGTCTATGCCTAGTTTCTCACAAATTACTTTCCAGCTTTCCCAGTAATTTTTGTCAAAGAGTGAGTTCTTATGAGACAGAACTTGATTATTGTGTCATGTGTATCTAATCTATTTCTCTGATCCATCACTCTATTTATTAACCAATACCAAATGATATTAATGATTGCTGCTTTATAATATAGTTTTAGGTTTGGTACTGCTAAAACATCATCATTTGTAATGATTTTTTCATTAATTCTCTTGATATTTTTTACCTTTTTTTTACTTCCACATGAGTTTTGTATTTTTTTTCGAGTTCTATAAATAATATTTTGGCAGTTTGGTATGGCACTGAACAAGTACATCTATTTAGACAGAATTGTCATTAATTAGGCATCAAGATATTTTCCCAACTGTTTAGATCTGATCTTATTTGTGTAAGAAATGCTTGGAATTTTGTTCAGATATGTTGTGAGCTTTTTCTTCTCAAAATACAGCCAGGTGATAAAAGTTCAGATCTTTTATTATCTCCAATATAGCCCGGTTAGCTTAGAGGCCTAACTCTCTGCTTGGTTCCAAGAGCTCTCTCCGAATGTCACCAAATCCAAAGGTCTGGTCCTTCAGCCTCTGCCTCTACTTTCTTCAGCCTCCAGCCAGCTCCAGTCTTCATGTCATTCCGGTGAAATCTCGACTTGTAGCGTCTTCCTCTGAAGCCTCCTTCGACTGGCCCATTGGCCTATTTATGCTCCTTCCAGAGAGAGGGATTATGGGTTTTCTCCCATAGTGCTCTCTGGCCCAAAGAGCTTCAAGGGAGGTGTGAACTCATTGAACTCCAATGAGTAAAGGTGTGGACACAAGCCTTGTATTAATTAGTTCTACTTAGTACCTTGTTTCAGGTTCTGCCCAAAACATCTTCTTGTAAGATTAGATCAACTCTAATTACTTAGCAGTTAGTAAGGATTCCAACATCTCCTCCTTTCTTTTGTTTTAAAACATAGGGGGTTTCTGAGGGGGTACACATAAATCCATCAATATGGGCCAGAACTTTGTAACAGATATACATGGTATACATAAATCCATCAATATGGGAGGCATTATACATAATTTACAAAAGCACACAGCAATATAACACAGGCTAGTGGTAATGTAACAAATAACATGAATCAACATGAAAATTTAACTACTGCAAAAGTCTCATCAACAATCTTTCATCTCAAGAAATCCAATGATTCTTGCAATTGCTTAAAAGAAGATCAGACTTGTTGTTGTGTAATTATTGTCTTGTATGCATTTGAGAGAAATAAATATATTCAGGCTTATGATTTAAGAGATCAACATCTTGTGAATATGTGCCTGACAATTTCTTCTTTAAATATTTAATTTTAAAACGGGAAATAATGAAGTTTGGTCATGGCACTGTATATAATGAAGCAATACTACAGGTCATTATTAATTCAGAAGATATTTAACGTAGGAAGTATAATGCCAGTTAGTAACTCTCCTCTAATGGTTTTACTTCAAAATTTATCCAGACAATTTTATACAATTGTTAAAACTGGGAGAACACATTTTTTCCTCTTGGCTGGCTGATCGCGCTAGACTCGAGAGAAACGACTCTGCTGCAGAGAACACTTTTGACGGACTTCAGTGGAGCTACGCCAGAAGCCCTCTCTCCGCGGCAAAAGTGTGGCTGGGCTCCCCAGAAGGAGATAAGAGAGATCTTCCATCTCTGTTGGAGGCAGAAGAAGGCAGAGGCAGAGGCTGAAGGACAGAACCTTTGGATTTGGAGACATCCGAAGGGCTCTAAGCCTCTAAACCGGCTGTCCTCTGAGAACAAACTCCAACATTTGAACTCTAACACAGATAGTCCTTGGATTTGTCTTGGCAGATTGACCCTAAGTATTTTATTTTGTTGATAGTAATTTTAAATGAAATTTCTCATTCTATCTGTAGCTGATGGGCGTTTTCAGTAATATATAGATATGCTGATGATTTGTGTGGGCTTTTTTATGTTCAACTTTTCTAAAGCGGTGAAATTTTCTCTAGTAAGTTTTTACACAATTTTCTAGGATTCTCTAAGTATATTATCATATCATATGTAAGGAGTTATAGTTTCATTTCCTCATTGCCTATTCTAATTCTTTCAACATCTTTATTTTCTTTTCTTATTGCTAAAGCCAGCATTTATAGTACAATGTTGAACAGTGGTGATAAATGTTATTTATTTATTTTAACAAAATATATAGTGGAAAATAAATGCAACATGCTTTTACCTATTCAAAATTAATATTGAAAAAATATTTTATTGCTTTCAATATCACACATCATATGTAACCAAGCTTTGGTGATCCTTTGGAAATTTGACCAGCTTTCCTAAATTTCTATCAGTCCTCTCACATTTATAATGATTTTTTTTTTCTTGGCAGTAAAATGAGTAGTTCAATAAATTACAATGTATGATCTATGAGTTTACATTAAATAAAAATTACTCTTTACCTATATTAGAATTTCTTTTTAATTTCATCTTATTTCTATAAAGGGCAGAGCATTAATGAGCCTAACTTGGCTGAAATATATACTACCTTCTTGTAAAAAATTAGTTACTAACACAGTATTTTTATGTGTCAGACTTCTTAAAATGCTTCATGCTACATGCATTTGCTAAATTCTATCTTTTAAACCTTTCCAATTTAATAATTCTGTGGTAAAATCTGAGAAAGCATTTCATGTTGAAGTAGCTATACATAAAATGAAATTTTAATTGTTTTTAAATGTGTAAATTTAATGAAACCAATTTACAAGGATGTTTTAAGTAAGTAAAACTCTTATACTGTAGCATCTGAATGTATTATGGCAGAAATGTTATAAATTAAGCCACATGCCTATAATTATCCCATACAGAGGAGAAATGACTTGATCTTCTCTAGCTTACTGCCCTTTCTCATTGACACATATAACTTAGTTACATACTTTTTTTCCTTTGCTCACTCAAAGTCTGTGATCAGTACTTTGTCTGAGAGACAATTTAATCATTTACATACAAAATGCAAAATTTTTAGTTTTACTATTTTTGTTAACATTTGCTTTCACTTAATTCAGAGACAAGCACCAAGGACAAACAGAATCTTAGAGCAGGGATATTAGATTCATTTTTTATCAATATAGCCCAAAGCTTCTTGGAGTTTGGAGACAGTTTAAATGCTGTAACCTCCATATCTCACTATTTCAAGAATGGAGAGATTTTTCTTTTTTTTTTTTTTTGTAAAAGTAATAGAGGCAGCAAGATGGTACATTCAACTGAATTGTCAAGCCTGAAGCTAGCCTCATCTGCCTGGGATCAGATCTGGCCTCAAACAATTAACTGATTTCAGGCAAGATACTTCACCCACTTTGCCTCTGTTTTGCAAGAAAACCCCAATGGGAGTCATGAAAAGTCAAAAATGATTCTCCATGATATATTCTACCATTTACTTTTATATCTGATAATTTGGAAAAAAAAATTTTAAATTTATTCATTTATTTAATTCTTTTTTTTTTTATGTATAGTTTTGAATTTCAAACAAAAAGAAATGTGAGGGAGAATTCTGAAATGATGGCAGAATAGGTCAGAAAATTTAAAGCTCTCCAGATTTTCACCCCAAAATAGAACATAATTGTGATTTTAGGCAAACACAGAAGAGTGAACTTAAGGCAGAAAAGGAGTCCTCCCAGTACAACCAAAGAAGGCCATAAAAAAAATCCCAGAGCTAGTATTTAACTAATGTGAAATATAAACATTTGCAGGTTAGCTCCACAGAAAGAGCAAGTGTGGAGGCCTAGGGTTAGCTGTCTTTGGAGGTAGAATTAACCCAAACAAAGGAACTCAGACTCAAGAGTCCTAATGCTATAGGTAAAATAAGAATATTTGAAAAAAAATTCAACCAATTAGAAAAAGAGAGCCATATTTTTAAAGATGAAAATATTTTTTAATTAGAATTGTGCAATGGGAAACCAGTGAAAGTATGAAACTAAGAAATTACAAAACAAAATATTGAAAATGAAAAAAAATGAACAGAATGTGAAGCATAAGAAAAACAACATATCTGAAGAACAGATTAAAAAGAGAAAATATAAGAATAATTGGACTACCTGAATACTATGATCAAAAAAAGAACCTAGACACAAATAATCAAAGAAAATTGAACACAAGGAGAAAGTAGAAATAGAAATATTCCCCCAATTACCTCCTCAAAGAGATCTTACATGAAAAAACAAGGAAATATGATTGCCAAATTTTGAAACCTCCAGATCAAAGAAAAATTCTTACAAGAAAAAAATTGAAATAATGCTGTATATACGATTAGAATTCTATAGTATTTATTAGAAACAGTAGAAGACCACAGGTCCTAGAATTATATATATATATATACAATCAAAAAACCAATCTTGCTGCCAAAAATATATCCAGCAAAATCAATCATAATATTGGAAATACAAAACAGAACATTCAATAAATCTACAGATTTTCAGGACTTTATATCAACTAATCCTGAATTTAAGGAAAATACAAAATAACATAAATAAATATTACATGTAACATAAAATATAACAAAATATAACATAAAAAAGTCAACCTCAAAGAATAATTTCAAGGACCTCAATAAGAACAGATTGTTTACATTTGTTTCATATAAATGTATACCACTTGTTTAAGACTGACATCAGTAATTGGATAGCTCAAAGAAAAGATTGTAGCAAAAATATGATCTGACACTCAGAAGCAAAACACACACACAGGTGTGTAGATTAAATATAGAAAAATTTGTGTAGATTAATGTGGAAGGGAAAAAAAATGAAAGAAAAAGGTGGGAAGAGAAAAAAAAAGGAGAGGGATCCATAAGTGAGGGGAGGTTAAATATTAGCAAGGCAAGTTAAAGAGTAGAATTAATGTAGAAGAGCGAGCAGGGATAAGAAATAAGAGCTATACACAAACACTAGAACAAGGATCTGGAGTAGAATTCGTTAAAAAAAAAAAAAGGCTAATTATCATTGATCTCTTACAAAGTCAAACTTAAAGATTCAATCATGCGAGAAATCTACATTTATGGCAGTCACTTAAATACTGTTTTAGGTGCATGCTTATGTATGAGTAAACGAGTTCATATATATGTGTGTATCTATGTGACCATGTATGCATGTAGGCTATATGTGCATATATATAATATATATGTGTGTATGTAAATATATGTATGTTTGTAAGTATGTATGTACATGTATATATAACTATATCTGTCCTCAACTGTAGCCCTATCGGGGCCAGTAGGGGGGAATGAAAAAAGAATGAAGTAAAAATTGCACAGCAGAGAACAAAAAAATAAAATACAAGGAAGCAAAGAAAAGATGGATAGTCATGAATATAATCTCTACTATTATTATATATGCTTTCTTGAAATGGAAATCTATTGCTATATATTTTGAATCCTCCCTAATATTCTGCTGGCTACATGACAATTAAAAAAAAAATCCCTTTCCTGTCTTTTCATTTTTTTCCAATTTTTTATTTTGTCTTAAATAAATATTTTTAAAAGAACAAAAGGAAAGAAAATAGGAAGAAAGGAAGAAAGAGAGAAAAGAAGGAAAAAAGAGAGAAAGAAGAGGAAAAAGAGAGAGAAAGAAAAAGAGAAAAAGAAAGAAAGAGAAAGAAAGAAAGTAGTTATGTTTAAATACTTAAGCATTAATTGGATCATGAGAAATAATTTCTTTCTCTAAAGTGGAGATGCCAAAGTAATTCTTATCCCTCAGATAATTTTAAGGATAGTATATAGATAGATAGATCTATATCTCTCTCTATATATACATATAAAAACACAATGCAAATATTTATATATACTTACTTATATTAATATTATTATTATTATTATTATTACTTTGCCTTTTGGGGAGTCACTGGGTTAAGTGACTTATCCAGAGTCACACAGGTAGCAAGTGTTACATGTCTGAAATAATATTTGAACCCAAGTCATCCTGACTCCAGGGCTGATATTCTATTCACTTTGGCATCTAGCTGCCCTTCACTTGTATACATATATATGTGTGTTTCTTACTTTATAAATATTAAAGTAATATTAATAATACTATTCCTCTTTGTGAATGAAAAGGAAAGTCCTTATCCTGGGCCTAGTATGCTTATTAACTACTATTTTTCCTTTGAGTCATTTTGGTGTTTTTCATAGCTTTAGAATTAATATTATAAAGTATGCTCAAAAATTAAAAAAAAATAACTTTGTACATTTATTAGTGAATAAGAGATAGGGCTGTCAAGAGTCATGGTTTGAGAGATAGAAAACCATACTATGAATTTTGGTTCTGTCACTTACTACTTGTTAAATTCTTGGCAGCCCTCATCAATATTATTTCCTACATTTTGGGAGTCCAAGTTCCCTAATTCCCTAGTTTCCTTTAACCAATTGCATTATTATCCTGCACTATTCATTCTTTCTTGGAGGGAAGTAGACTATGTTCAGAGTTTAATTCGGTTCCTTTGGAGAATTAGTCTTACCAAATTCAAGTCCAACCACTCTTCCTTTGTTATTTCTGGGGCCCTGACAATTTACTCAGATAGATTGCATCGGACACTTCTCATTAATATCCCTATTTTCCTTCTGAGCAAAATTGTGAATTTACTCATAGGTATTCATACCATCATGGGACCTGAAATTCTTTTGGTTGAAAAAAGTCCTGTCTTTTAGGAAAAAAAAAAGTGGAAAGAACTGTTAAGAGTTGATCTCATTATAATTAGCAAACATAGAAACTATGGCAATCAAGTGTTGAAAAATCAAACAGATGTGCTATGTGTGTAGCCTTAGTCTAAATCATTTTCACAAGAATAGGTCACAAATTAAAACTAATATTTTTATAAGATCCTCAATTAGGAAAAATAAAACTCCACATGTAAAACTTATATGATTTTTTTTTCTGCCAACAAGAACAAAAAGTTTTTAAAATGTTGTTATGTATAGAAGCTATTTTTGCTAGTATAACACAGTTTTAATCATTGATTTTTATCTGCTGGATTTAGCAAAATGTAACTTGAGGCTATACTATAGCAATGGTAAAGGCAATCAAAATGAGATAGCAGACAATGCTGCACAGAGGCTTGCAAGATAATTTCTTTTGCTAGAGGTAAAAACCAAAGGAATTTGTTAACAATTGCAGAATCTATTCCCACCCCCATATTATTCCCATAAAGTTGGCAGACATTAAAATTTTATTTCCATTGTTCCCTTTGGTGTTTCTTTGTAGAAATGAGTAAGTTGTGTATTTTAGTGAGAGAAGTGTGAGCAGCAGGAAACTTAATAAGTTCATTCAATAGATTGCATTCAGTCTGTTTAGTACTTTGACTTCTGCCTGTTTTAATGGAGGAAAGAAAGGAAGAATAGTAAATCTCTACTGAAGTCATTAATTTCTATAACATTGTTTGGGGTTATACAATTGCATAATGTTAGAGTTAAATAGGAATTAAAAACATTATGCAACATCATATCTGAGGGATTGAAAATGAGGCAGTGTAAAACCAAGAGGTTTATTCAGAAAATATGTTTAAGTCTTGGGAAGGGAGAAAATACTTTACTAAAACTTACTATATTACACATATACATGTGCATATTTAAATATCTATGTTAGCTATTCCACTATTTTCTGTTGGTAACATGGGAAGGCCTTTTCTCTCTCTCTCTCTCTCTCTCTCTCTCTCTCTCTCTCTCTCTCCTTATCTCTTTCTCTTTCTCCCTTTTTGTCACACATGCACATTAAATAAATATAGATATGTAAATTGATATATATATATACATACATATATATACACAAATATCACTAGATAGGTAGGATATATATGCATATATATATGAGTTTATTATGTATAGAGGGATAAAGAGGTAGATTCCATATATGGATGTTTATGTGTGTGTATATGAATACAAATGTTACTGTGAATATTTTTGTATGAGAGTGCTTTCCATTAATCTTTGATATTTTTGGAGTTTTGATTTGCTCCATTTCAAACCTAGATTATATTTTGCAACTTCAAAAAACTTGATGCTTCCTTTTGCCATGCTCCTATTTGCTTAATATATTAATAGCAAAGAGTATACTCATAGCAGAATCTACTGAAGCTCAAAATTCTCAGACTGAAGAAATTGACTTCTTGGCATCTAGTATTACAAATGTGTGCCATCATGCCCTATGACACTGTGTTATTTATAATATTTACTATTCATTTGAACAAAAAGGCATAGTTGACATGTTTATCTAATATATAGATAACATAGTCTAATGATAACTAAGCATATAGTACCACGAGAATCTCAAAAAAATTAGCAAAATATAATGAAATTAAGAAGATAGAATTAAATAGAGATAAGTATAATATTAAACTAGAATTTAAAAATCATAAATTTTTAAACACATACATATAAACCTATATCTAACTATATCTATCTGTGTATATATTTGTGTATGTGTTAAATGTGTGTGTATGTATGTGTGTGTATGTGTGTGTGTGTGTGTATACTCATATATTTAATGTGTGTGTGTGTGTGTTTAGAGAAGCATAACCAGGAAATTCAGTGATTGGAGAATATACTATAGGAAGACAGATTGAAAACATCAAAGGTATTTAGCTTAATTATTTTCACCCTACAGGGTAATTACAGGGTAATAGAGTGATAGGCATAAGAGTTACCTTTTAGTCTTTAAATAGCTATTATTTCAAAGGGATAGTGTACAGTTTTCTGCTTAACCACAGAATATAGAGATAACCATAGTGGTTAGTTAGACCAGAAAGGGAAATTTAGGATGAATATAGGAAAGCAAGGAAAAAAAAAACTGCCAGAGCAGAGTAGCTGTAGAATATGCTGCCTTAGTAATAAAAAAGAGGCTTCTCTTTACATTTTTGAAGAAAAAAAAAAACATAAAATTAAATTTAATTTAATTTAAAAAAACAGTTGTTAGGAAGGTTATAGAGGGGATTATTTTTCAGGTATGTGGAACTGTGAGTTACATGATTTGAGGAGTCTTTAACTGTATTGATTACACGTTCAATTAGTTGCAGATCCCCATTATGTTAATCAAAATACTGACTCAGTGTCTAAAGTTAGATTGTCTCATATTTTAAATTATTTTAGAAATAGAAAAAGCTGTATGATTTTCTGTTGACAAATAAGTCTTATTATGTACATACATACATATGATATATGTGGTGACAGAGACAGAGAAAGTAGGAGGAGGGAGAAAAAAAGGGATGGGGAAAAGGTAAAGGAGATATGTATATTTAGGTTATATAGGAATATCAGGCTTAATACATTCTTACTCAATAATTAGTTCATTCATTGATACAATAAAATATTTCAGTGATGACAGTATCTGTGCAACATATAGATATAACATGATACCTAAAAATACAAAACACTTTTTCCACCTCTGAAGATATATAAAACTTAGCATATTAGCATACATGCAGAGAATTCCAGTCATTTCATATTGATCTAGAAACTTTTTAGGATCATCAGTTTTTTTTTTTTTTTGAAGGTATAGAGCCAGGTTTCTGGCAGAATTATTTTTATTTTTTTTCTGTGTTACTTATTTTTTTAATATTATATTTTATTTTATAATAAGTTTATATTGACAGAATCCATGCCTGGGTAATTTTTTTGTTTTACAACATTATCCCTTGCACTTGCTTCTGTTCCGATTTTACCCCTCCCTCCCTCGACCCCCTCCCCTAGATGGCAAGCAGTCCTATATATGTTAAATATGTTGCAGTATATCCTAGATACAATATATGTGTGCAGAACCGAGCAGTTCTCTTGTTGCACAAGGAGAATTGGATTCAGAAGGTAAAAAACAACTCGGAAAGAAAAACAAAAATGCAAATAGTTCTCATTCGTTTCTCAGTGTTCTTTCTTTGGGTGTAGCTGCTTCTGTTCATCATTTATCAATTGAAATTGAGTCTTTGTCAAAGAAATCCACTTCCATCAGAATACATCCTCATACAATATCGATGTCGAAGTGTAAAGTGATCTCCTGGTTCTGCTCATTTCACTTAGCATCAGTTCATGTAAGTCTCTCCAAGCCTCTCGGTATTCATCCTGCTGGTCATTTCTTACAGAAAAATAATATTCCATAACATTCATATATCACAATTTACCCAGCCATTCTCCAATTGATGGGCATCCATTCAATTTCCAGTTTCTAGCCACTACAAACAAGGCTGCCACAAACATTTTAGCACATACAGGTCCCTTTCCCTTCTTTAGTATTTCTTTGGGATATAAGCCCAATAGAAACACTGCTGGATCAAAGGGTATGCACAATTTGATAACTTTTTGGGCTTGCTCTCCAGAATGGTTGGATTCGTTCACAATTCCACCAACAATGCATCAGTGTCCCAGTTTTCCCGCATCCCCTCCAACATTCATCATTATTTTTTCCTGTCATCTTAGCCAATCTGACAGGTATATAGTGGTATGTCAGAGTTGTCTTAATTTGCATTTCTCTGATCATTCCAATAATGATTTGGAACACTCTTTCATATGAGTGGTAATAGTTTCAATTTCATCCTCTGAAAATTGTCTGTTCATATCCTTTGACCATTTATCAATTGGAGAATGGCTTGATTTCTTATAAATTGGAGTCAGTTCTCTTTATATTTTGGAAATGAGTCCTTTATCAGAATCTTTAACTGTGAAGATGTTTTCCCAGTTTGTTGCTTCCCTTCTAATCTTGTTTGCATTAGTTTTGTTTGTACAAAGACTTTTTAATTTGATATAATCAAAATTTTCTATTTTGTGATCATTAATGGTCTCTAGTTCATCTTTGGTCACAAATTTCTTTCTCCTCCACAAGTCTGAGAGATAAACTATCCTATGTTCCTCTAATTTATTTATAATCTCGTTCTTTAAGCCTAGGTCATGGACCCATTTTGATCTTATCTTGGTATGTGGTGTTAAGTGTGGGTCCATGCCTAATTTCTGCCATACTAATTTCCAATTATCCCAGCAGTTTTTATCAAATAATGAATTCTTTTCCCAGAAGTTAGGGGCTTTGGGTTTGTCAAACACTAGATTGCTATAGTTGACTATTCTGTCTTGTGAAACTAACCATTTCCACTGATCCACTAATCTATTTCTTAGCCAATACCAAATGGTTTTGGTGACTGCTGCTTTATAATATAATTTTAGATCAGGTACAGCTAGGCCATCTTCATTTGATTTTTTTTTTTCATTAATTCCCTTGAGATTCTCAACTTTTTATTGTTCCATATGAATTTTGTTGTTATTTTTTCTAGATAATTAAAATATTTTCTTGGAAGTCTGATTGGTATAGCACTAAATAAATAGATTAGTTTAGGGAGTATTGTCATCTTTATTATGTTCGCTCGGCCGATCCAAGAGCACTTAATATTTTTCCAATTATTTAAGTCTGACTTTATTTGTGTGGAGACGTTTTTATAATTTTGCTCATATAATTCCTGACTTTCCATTGGTAGATAGATTCCCAAATATTTTATGGTATCAACAGTTATTTTGAATGGAATTTCTCTTTGTATCTCTTGCTGTTGGGTTTTGTTGGTGATGTATAAAAATGCTGAGGATTTATGGGAATTTATTTTGTATCCTGCTACTTTGCTAAAATTATGAATTATTTCATGGAGAGCTTCACTCCAGATCTTACTGGGAAAAGTTCCAGTTTTTCCCCATTGCATATGATGCTTATTGATGGTTTTAAATATGTGCTCCTGACTATTTTAAGGAAAAGTCCATTAATTCCTATGCTCTCAAGTGTTTTTATTAGGAATGGATGTTGGATTTTATCAAATGCTTTTTCTGCATCTATTGAGATGATCATATGGTTTTTGTTTGTTTGGTTATTGATATAGTCAATTATGCTAATAGTTTTCCTAATATTGAACCAGTCCTGCATTCCTGGTATAAATCCTACTTGGTCATAGTGTATTATCCTGGTGACGATTTTCTGTAATCTTTTGGCTAATATTTTATTTAAGATTTTAGCATCAATATTCATTAGGGAGATTGGTCTATAATTTTCTTTCTCTGTTTTCAGCCTACCTGGTTCTGTGTCATAAAAGGAGTTTGGTAGGACTCCTTCAATCCCTATTTTTTCAAATAGTTTATTTAGCATTGGAGTTAATTGTTCTTTAAATGTTTGGTAGAATTCACATGTAAATACATCTGGTCCTGGGGATTTTTTCTTAGGGAGTTGATTGATAGTTTGTTCTATTTCTTTTTCTGAGATGGGACTGTTTAGGATATTTACTTCTTCCTCTGTTAGTTTGGGCAAGCTATATTTTTGGAGGTATTTTTCTATTTCATTTAAGTTGTCAAATTTATTGGCATAAAGTTGGGCAAAGTAACTCCTAATTATTGCTCTAATTTCCTCTTCGTTAGTGGCGAGTTCTCCCTTTTCATTTTTAAGACTAACAATTTGATTTTCCTCTTTCCTTTTTTTAATCAGATTTACTAAGGGTTTGTCTATTTTGTTGGTTTTTTCATAGAACCAACTCTTAGTTTTATTAATCAATTCAATAGTTTTTTTTTTTTTTTTTTTACTTTCAATTTTATTGATCTCTCCTGTTGGAATCCTTACTAACTGCTAAGTAATTAGAGTTGATCTAATCTTACAAGAAGATGTTTTGGGCAGAACCTGAAACAAGGTACTAAGTAGAACTACCCATAATCCCTCTCTCTGGAAGGAGCATAAATAGGCCAATGGGCCAGTCGGAGAGTTCGAGAGAGGAAGACGCTACAAGTCGAGATTTCACCGGAATGACATGAAGAGTTGGAGCTGGCTGGAGGCTGAAGAAAGCAGAGGCAGAGGCTGAAGGACCAGACCTTTGGATTTAAAGACATTTGGAGAGAGCTCTTGGAACCAAGCAGAGAGATAGGCCTCTAAGCTAACCGGGCTATATTGGGATAATAAAAGATCTGAACTTTTATCACCTGGCTGCGTTTTGAGAAGAAAAAGATCACCACACTCTCCTTTTATTTTTAGAATTTCAAGTTTAGCGTTTGACTGGGGGTTTTTAATTTGTTCCTTTTCTAGCATTTTTAGTTGCAAACCCAATTCATTGACCTTCTCTTTCTCTATTTTATACAAATAGGCCTCTAGAGATATGAAATTTCCCCTTATTACCACTTTGGCTGCATCCCATACATTTTGGTATGATGTCTCATTATTATCATTTTCTTGGGTGAAGTTATTAATTATGTCTATGATTTGCTTCACCCAATCATTCTTTAGTATGAGATTATTTAGTTTCCAATTATTTTTTGGTCTACTTCCTCCTGGTTTTTTGTTGAATGTAATTTTCATTGCATCGTGGTCTGAAAAGGATGCATTTACTATCTCTGCCTTACTGCATTTGAGTTTGAGGTTTTTATGTCCTAATATATGGTCAATTTTTGTATAGGTTCCATGAACTGCTGAAAAGAAAGTGTATTCCTTTCTGTCTCCATTACATTTTCTCCAGAGATCTATCATATCTAAGTTTTCTCGTATTCTATTTACCTCTTTGACTTCTTTCTTATTTATTTTGTGGTTTGATTTATCTAATTCTGAGAGTGCAAGGTTAAGATCTCCCACTATTATAGTTTTACTGTCTATTTCTTCTTGCAGCTCTCTTAGTTTCTCTTTTAAGAATTTAGATGCTACACCACTTGGTGCATATATGTTTAATATCGATAGTGCTTCATTATCCATGCTACCCTTTAGCAAGATATAGTGCCCTTCCTTATCTCTTTTAATTAGATCAATTTTTGCTTTAGCTTGATCTGAGATCAGGATGGCTACCCCTGCTTTTTTGACTTCACCTGAAGCATAGTAGATTTTGCTCCAACCTTTTACCTTTAACCTGCATGTATCTTCCCACTTCAGGTGTGTTTCCTGTAAACAACATATTGTAGGATTCTGGCTTTTAATCCATTCTGCTAACCACTTCCTCTTTATGGGGGAGTTTACCCCATTCACATTTATGGTTAGAATGACCAATTCTGTATTACTTGCCATCTTGTTAACCCCGGTTTATGCTTTTCTCCCTTCTTTCCCCTTTCCCCCCTTCCCAGTATTAAGCTTGTGAGCACCACTTGCTTCTCACAGCCCTCCCTTTTTTAGTATCCCTCCCCCCGCCTTAGAGTTCCTCCCCCTATCTTACCCCTTTCCCTCCCAATTTCCGTATTACCTTCCTCTTAGCTTATTCCTTGCCTTTTCACTTTTCCCTTCTCACTTTTCAATGAGGTGGGAGAAGTTTCACCATAGATTGAATATGTCTTAAGATTTTTCACTTAAAGCCAATTCTGAAGGCAGTAAGATACCCACTATATTCATCCCCCTCCATTCTTTCTCTCAGATATAATAGGTTTCCTGTGCCTCTTCATGAGATGTACTACCCCCACTTTACCCTTTTTCTGATACAATGTCCTTTCTACATCAATTTCTAGAACAAGGTATACATGTATTCTTTATACATCTAAATAGTCGAAATATAGTTCCCAAGATTAATCTTTACCTTTTTAGATTTCTAGTTCTATATTTGTAGATCAAACTTTTTGTTAAGTTCTGGCTTTTTCATCAGAAATAGATGAAATTCACTTACTTCGTTGAATGTCCATCTTCTTTCCTGGAAAAAGATGCTCATTCTAGCTGGGTAAGTTATTTTTGGTTGCATACCAAGTTCCTTAGCCTTTTGGAATATCATATTCCAGGCCCTTCGATCTTTTAATGTGGATGCTGCCAGATCCTGGGTGACCCTTATTGTGGCTCCTTGATACTTGAATTGGGTTTTTCTAGCTGCTTGCAATATTTTTTCCTTCATCTGAGGGTTCTGGCATTTGGCCATTATATTCCTTGGTGTTTTGATTTTAGGATCCCTTTCAGTGGGTGATTGATGAATCCTTTCAATGTTTATTTTTTCCTCTGTTCCTATGACTTCTGGGCAGTTCTCTTTGATAATTTCCTGGAAAATAGTGTCCAGGCTTTTTTTTTTCATCATGCTTTTCTGGAAGTCCAATGATTCTCAGATTGTCTCTCCTGGATCTGTTTTCCAGGTCTGTTTTCTTCCCCAGAAGGTATTTCACATTCTTTTCCATTGTTTGATTTTTTTGGATTTGCTTGACTGATTCTTCTGGTGTCCTCGAGTCATTCAATTCCAATTGTTCAATTCTGATTTTCAGTGAAGTATTTTCTTCACTCACTTTTTAAAAATCTTTTTCTAATTGTCCTATTGAGTTCTTTTGTTCTGTGGAATTTTTTTCCATTTTGCCAATTTTGTTTTCCAGTTCACCAATCTTATTTTTCAAGGATTTTACTTCTTTATCCACTCTCTCTTTAACTGACTTCTCCAGGCTCTTTTGCCAAGCCTCCCTCTCCTTTTCCCATTTTTCTTCTAGCTCCCTTGTGAGAGCCTTTTTAATCCCTTCTATGAGGTTCATCTGTGCTGAGGAACAGATGATCTCCTCCTTTGGGGATTTACCTGGGGACTGTCTGTTTTTAGTCTCCTCAGAATTTAGAGTCTGCTCTCTATCTGTATAGAAGCTGTCAAGGGTTAAAGTCCTCTTCAGTTTCTTGCTCATTCTGTCTAATAAGCAAAGAAAAGAAGAAAAAACTGGAGTCTTTCTTTGGGGGAGGGGTTGGGTATGTTATCGAGCTTCCTCTCCAGACTGCGGGGGGCAGCAGTGAGGCACTAGCCCGACTGTGCTGCACCTGCGCTCTGAGATTCCAGAGCGTGCAGAGTCACTGTAGGGGAGGAAGTGGGGGGCGGCCAGGTCCCGAGAGACTCCAGCTGTTTGGGGTTGTATTCTTCAAACCCGGTTTTTTTAGCTTCTCTGCTGGGCTGCAGACTTGCTGCCAGAGCAAAGTATCCAGTCCTGTAGTGAAGCTCTCCCCGCAGAGACAGCTGCAATCACTCCCCACCCCCTCTGCAGTCTGCTCCCGTGCTCTCACTGCCGCTGCCCGCCACCTGCGCCCGATCTAAAACCATCCCAGCCCTCCAGTAAAAACAGACCTTTCTTGGTGAATCTCAAGGATGGCTTCTCTTGGTAACTATTTGTGGGTTTTTTTTCAGTCACACATTAATTCAGAGGCTTGTAATGAAATGGATAGTGAGAGAAAGAGTGGAGCTTACACAGCTGTGAGCCTCCTCTCCACCATCTTAACCGGAAGTCCCCCTATTTTTAATTTTTAAATAACTTTTTATTGATAGAATGCATGCCAGGGTAATTTTTTATAGCATTATCCCTTGTTGGAATCCTTACTAACTGTTAACTAATTAGAGTTGATCTAATCTTACAAGAAGATGTTTTGGGCAGAACCTGAAACAAGGTACTAAGTAGAACTAATCAAGACAAGGCTTGTGTTCCCACCTTTACTCAAAGTCCACACCTTAAAGCTCTTTGGGCCAGAGAGCACTATGGGAGAAAACCCATAATCCCTCTCTCTGGAAGGAGCATAAATAGGCCAATGGGCCAGTCGAAGAAGTTCTTCAGAGGAAGATGCTACAAGTCGAGATTTCACTGGAATGACATGAAGACTGGAGCTGGCTGGAGGCTGAAGAAAGCAGAGGCAGAGGCTGAAGGACCAGACCTTTGGATTTAAAGACATTTGGAGAGAGCTCTTGGAACCAAGCAGAGAGATAGGCCTCTAAGCTAACCGGGCTATACTAGAGATAATAAAAGATCTGAACTTTTATCACCTGGCTGCGTTTTGGGAAGATCACCACACTCTGGCGCCCTGAACGTGGGGCTAACAGACCCCCTCAGTGGATTTCAGTGGAAAAGCTACGATCCTGATTCAAGTGGAAAAGCCTCTGATCCTGATCCAGTGGAAAAGACTCTTCAACCCAGAAATTAGAGTGAGTACAACAAAGAAATTTTGTTAGAAGAATTAAAGTAGAATTTCATCTAAGATGGGACAGATATTTAGAAAACAGCCTGTTTCTGTTCAAGGAAAATGTTTAGAGAGCATTGTCAAAATTATGGAAAGCCAAGGTTTAATTATAAGTTTACAGCAAATCACTGAACTTTTACAAACTGTAAAGGACATATGTCCTTGTTTCTCTCTTGATAAGGAATTAGATCTAAATGAATGGAAATTGGTTGGAGAGGATCTTTGTCAATTCTATGATAAAAATGGGCCTAACTCAATAATTAATACATATAATGTAATACAATTGGCTATAAGAAGTTATTTAAGTGATAGAATGATGAAAAGGAAAGTACAGGAGGAAGTGCCAACTTTACTAGGTGAAAAGGAGGACAAATCAGATGAGAATGGAGTTAATTACAATTCTGAGTATGATACTTCACAGAAGGAGGAATTAGGTGATTCCACATCTCATGATCCTCCCCCTGCAATTAACCCTTCATGGGTAGAACAAGGGGGAGGGAGATAAATGCATATCCTGTGATTGAAGAGCTCAACTCCTCAGGTCAAAAAGAGAGAAAATACACTCCTTTTAATTTGGGAAAAATTAAAGATTTGAAAAAGGGTTGCACTCTTTATGGGGCTACATCATCTTATGTGAAGATGTTACTGGATAATTTGTCTAATGAAATCCTAACCCCGAATGACTGGAAATCCATAACGAAAACTTGTCTAGAACCGGGACAAAATTTATTGTGGCTTTCTGAGTTTCATGAATTATGTAGGATTCAAGCCCAACGCAATAGGCAAACAGGAGCTATTGTACAAGTTGCTTTTGACCAACTAGCTGGTGAAGGTCAGTATGCAGAGAGCTCAGAACAGATTTATTATCCCATAACAGTATATGAGCAAATTTCTAAGGCTGCAATAAAAGCTTGGAATTCTCTCCCTGGACAGAAAGATGGAAATAATGCTTTCACAAAAATAGAGCAAGGTCCCAATGAACCTTTTGCAGATTTTGTGGGACGTTTACAAACAGCTGTAATAAGAACCATTGGAGACAATGCAGCAACAGAAATAATGACTAGACATTTGGCTAAGGAAAATGCCAATGAGATTTGCAAGAGAATTATATGGGGGCTAGACAAAAATGCTCCTTTAGAAGAAATCATTAGACGCTGTGCCACAGTGGACATAAATGCTTATTATGCCCAAACTATGATGAACATGGAAAGACAAGGTCCTTCTTGGCAGAGGAATTCTAGAGAAACTCGTCGATGTTTTCACTGCGGAAAAATTGGACATTTGAGAGCTCATTGTAGATATGGAGATAGAGTGAGAAGACAGGGTGAGAGAAAACCCAAAACCCCATGTCCAAAATGTAACCGAGGCTTTCACTGGGCCTCTAAATGTATATTGACCCAGAGGAATGAGAGGCAGGGCCCAGCTCTAAAGTATCAATCAAAGGACAGGTGGGGCATGATAGCAGCTGAGGTTACACCCAGAGAGACTTTAGAAATTCAGAACTCTGATGTCATCAACCAACAGAAAAGCAATCAGGATTACAGTTGGGAAGAATACAGGCCTTTTAAGACAACAAGACAATATCCAATGCAAACAGCTCCAATGTAATTACCAGATGATGAGGAGAAATCCCAAAAGTGGTAAACAGAAGAGAATTAGATAGGTTAACTGCTTGGGGAAGAGGATCTGCTTATATTTCCACAGGTGGAAAAGGAATCAGATGGCTAACAATGAGACTGTCAAAAGAACTTTAAAATCTTCAGCTTTCAGTTCCTGAAAAACCAGCAAGAATCACTGGATTCCCTGAGATGAAAAATTGTTGATGAGACTTTTCGCAGTACTTCAGAGCTTACAGGAATTATTAGATTCCTGGCGCATGAACTAATGGACAATGGATTCCTTATGGACTATTTCTAGGACTTATGGACATTTGTAAATTTTCAGGTCGATTTATGTTGTTACATTACTACTAGCCTGTGTTATATTACTATGTGCTTATGTATTTTAAGCAATTGCAAGAATCATTGGATTTCTTGAGATGAAAGATTGTTGATGAGACTTTTGCAGTAGTTAAATTTTCATGTTGATTCATGTTATTTGTTACATTACCACTAGCCTGTGTTATATTGCTGTGTGCTTTTGTAAATTATGTATAATGCCTCCCATATTGATGGATTTATGTATACCGTGTATATCTGTTACAAAGTTCTGGCCCATATTGATGGATTTATGTGTAACCCCTCAGAAACCCCCTATGTTTTAAAACAAAAGAAAGGGGGAGATGTTGGAATCCTTACTAACTGTTAACTAATTAGAGTTGATCTAATCTTACAAGAAGATGTTTTGGGCAGAACCTGAAACAAGGTACTAAGTAGAACTAATTAATACAAGGCTTGTGTTCACACCTTTACTCATTGGAGTTCAATGAGTTCATACCTCCCTTGAAGCTCTTTGGGCCAGAGAGCACTATGGGAGAAAACCCATAATCCCTCTCTCTGGAAGGAGCATAAATAGGCCAATGGGCCAGTCGAAGAAGTTCTTCAGAGGAAGATGCTACAAGTTGAGATTTCACTGGAATGACATGAAGACTGGAGCTGGCTGGAGGCTGAAGAAAGCAGAGGCAGAGGCTGAAGGACCAGACCTTTGGATTTAAAGACATTTGGAGAGAGCTCTTGGAACCAAACAGAGAGAGTTAGTAAGGATTCCAACAATCCCTTGCATTCACTTCTGTTCCGATTTTTCCCCTCCCTCCCTCCACCCCTTCCCCCAGATGGCAAGAGTCCTTTACATGTTGAATGGGTTACAGTATATCCTAGATACAATATATGTGTGCAGAACTGAACAGTTTTCTTGTTGCACAGGGAGAATTGAATTCAGAAGGTAGAAACAACCTGGGAAGAAAAACAAAAATGCAAGCAGTTTATATTCATTTCCCAGTGTTCTTTCTCTGGGTGTAGCTGCTTCTGTCCTCCTCTCTTGTTCTTACACTTCAGGACAATTTTCTTTATGTCTTACATATAACTGGGAATGAAGGTACAAATGCTCATTAGAAAAATAATTCCTTAAGAACAGAATTGGACAAATGGAAGCTAATGACTTCATGAAAAATAAAGAAACAATGAAGACAAACCAAAAAAAAAAAAAAAAAATAGAACCAAAAAGTGAAGTATCTTATTGGAAAAGCAACCAACATGGAAAATAGATCCAGGAGAGATCATTTAAAAATTATTGGTCTACCTGAAAGTAATAACAACAACAACAAAAAATCTGAATGTCATCTATCAAATAATTATCATGGTCCTAAGGTTCCCTATTGTTTTTTGCATATTTTCTCATCATTTCAGTTAATTTTTTCTCAGAGCTGTCTTCAGCTGTAGCCCTTTTCTATCTCAAATAATTTGGAATTGTAAATAATTCTTCCTGTAGTGTCTGCTATATCCCTGGCACAGTGGGAGAGTGCTAAACACAAAGTTAGAACACATCTTCTTGAATCCCATTTAAGACATGGACTACATCAGTAGTCATAAGCAATTGGCTAGCCTAGCCCCCTAAGAGCCCTATTTTCATTATCAATAAAAGGAGTATATCTACTAGAATTGTTTCAAGGAACATATTTCACAACTTTAACGTTTAATTTTAATTTGAATTTTTGTTGTTTTTCCAGTATATTCAGTATGAAGATTTTGACATCATACATCATAAAAATAGTTCACATTTATAATGCACTTTAAAGGTTCCAAAGTGCTTTATAAATACTTCCTTTTATTCCCTCAACAACCCTATTATTATACCCAGAAACTGAGGCAGAAACCAATTAGGTAAATTCCCCTCATTCTTATATTTGGGAAGTTTCAGTGATCAGATTTTTCTAATCCAGGTGCAATCCTCTATCTACTTTACCACCTCTCTGACTAAAATAATGAAAAGGTAATCAGTGATTTGATTTATTTATATTTTATCAACAATATCATTATAACCATATTTTTCATCATTGTTATTGTCATTACAAACTGAATAGCTAATTCAATAAAGCATTTGTTTTCTTCATTTAAAAAAAGTTGTTTTTCCCCCTCCATAAAATTCCCATGTTTTGACCTTTTTCTCATTTTATACTATGTAATATTTACTCTGACTTATTGTGCTATCCTAGTTAAAGTTTTGGAGCTGTTATAATGCCCGAAGCCTTTGTTTATTGAGGCTGCTGTGAGGGGATATGATTTATGAATAAATTATTTCAATAAAGTTTTATGATAGAAATATATTTTATTCAAATACCATCACTTTTCTATAAAAAGGAAAACAAAATACTTAGAACCATTCATTTCAATTTTGAAAAGAAATAATCATTTTTATGCCTTTTATTCTCTCTAACAATTTATATATCAACCTTATGAATATATTTTGTTTTCCCTTTTCTTAGCGATCTTTGTGTTTGTTGAAGTCTCTGAAACACTTCCTAAAAACAGACAATGGTTTTATTTTAAAGGACAAGTAATTTTTTTTTCAATTAATGTGAAACACTTCCTGCTTCATTTCATGTTTTCTTTCATCATATTTGTGAGGAAATATATTACCATTATTTGATTATAATCTCCCTCAAAGCAGAAGATATGGATTTTTTCTTTTTATTTTTATTCCTACAACTTGCAGTACAGAAAAAAATGCAACTGAATATTTATTGAGTTGGCTTTGATGCTCTCACTTTTTTTGCATGAACCATATATGAAGTGAATGTGTAGGAACAAGTTAAGTAGAGATGAACCTACTCTCTAAAACTTCATTTATCTATCTTGTGATCCCCTTACTGCATCCAACATTAAACTCAGTAACCTCTGCATTGCCACTATACCTGCTATTGTTTCATATTCTCTAAACCACAACAAAAAACCCCTAAAAACCCTGAATTTTCCTCAATCATATTAATTCTTAAGACTCTAATTTGATATGCACATATGTACTTGTTCAAACACTAGAGAAAGTTATTAATATGTCAAAGTTTCTAAGAGCTTTGGCACTATTAATTGTTTTCCTTTTTTGTTAAGAGTTCAAATGTTGGAGTTTGTTCTTCTCAGAGCACAGCCGGTTTAGAGGCTTAGAGCCCTTCGGATGTCTCCAAATCCAAAGGTTCTGTCCTTCAGCCTCTGCCTCTGCTTTCTTCTGCCTCCAACAGAGATGAAAGATCTCTCTTATCTCCTTCTGGGGAGCCCAGCCACCAACTTGCCGCGGAGAGAGGACTTCTGGCGTAGCTCCACTGAAGTCCGTCAAAAGTGTTCTCTGCACCAGAGTCGTTCCTCTCCAGTCTAGCGCGATCAGCCAGCCAAGAGGAAAAAATGTATTCTGGAATGGCTGTCTCGCCTTATATGTGAACCTTCTGAGAGAATGGGATTATGGGTTTTCTCCCATAGTGCTCTCTGGCCCAAAGAGCTTTAAGGTGTAGACTCCCTTGAGTAAAGGTGGGAACACAAGCCTTGTCTTGATTAGTTCTACTTAGTACCTTGTTTCAGGTTCTGGCCAAAACAACTTCTTGTAAGATTAGATCAACTCTAATTACTTAGCAGTTAGTAAGGATTCCAACACTTTTTCTTTTCCTTTCTGATTTCTCACTATACTTATTAGCCTTCACAGTGACATTAATTTTGCTAGAGAGCATGGAAATGATCACTTATCCTCCTGTTTCCCTCCCTCAGAACAATGTGCTCATTCCAGGTATTTCTGACATGGTTTCAATTTTAAAGTTTATCTCAGACATACAGGTAATTAAATTAAAAAATGGGATGTCAGGAAGGAGAATGTTGATATGTCTGTAGAGATATATTTATATATGCCTTCATCTAAATATCTACATCTGCCTCTGTATTTGTCTTTGCCTGTCTATTTATCTATCTATAGCTTTTGTCTACAAAAGCTAAAATACAATTTGTTTTTGCATAATATTGTGTGTGACTAGGTTCTCCACAACAAAAACTTGTGAACATATATTTTTTCAAGTAAAGTACATTCACACTATGATTTTTAAAATGGCATTTCAAAACCCTAAGGGAAATTCCTTGGAATCACTCTTGATATCACCTTCTGTAAATAAGATATCTCACATGAAACAGATTGGTTCTGCATCTCTTCAGAATGCATATGTGTCAAAAATTTAACAGATATATTGTGTTCCAAATACCATTACTTGTTAAGGACCTGTTGTTGACTCCATCATCACAGTACAAGTAGAATTCAACTATTATAAAAAAGTTAACTCCAGATATTCTTACAAAAATTAGTGACATTTGTCAGTATTAAATGCAGAGGATTGATTTGATTATTTATTAACAATTCTAGGAACTTATATTCTATATAAAGTGCCATAGGAGAAGAAGGCAGTAAAGGGCAGTGAAAATCAGCTTAGAAGATCTGCAAAGATGGAGTTGAGGGTAAACCAGAAACATCTCCTCTCCCATTACCTGACCAAATAACAAAGTTAAAGAATCTTCAATTCAAGGGCCAGCTAGGTGGCAAGTGGAAGTCAGGAAGACAGGAGTTCAAATCATTTAATACTCTCTAGTTGTGTGAAAGTCATTTAACCCCAAATGCCTCAGGAAAAAAAAAATACCTAACTCAGGAAATTTCAGCAATAGCAAGAGGAAGAAAAGTAAAAAACAAAATAAAAACAACAACAACAAAAAAGTAAGGCAATTGTTTCATAAAAAAACAAAACTGACAAACTCAGGTTGTCAGAATTTGAACTCAGGTCCTCTAAACTCAAGAGCTGTTTCTCTATTCATGAGCCACATATATGACCTATGACAAATAACTCTTGGTGGCCAATCAATTATTCTACCTTTACTCTCATCTTTTTCTCATATAACTCTTTCTGACCCAGGGTGACCATTCTAACATGATAGTTGTTAGAGCAATTTTAGGCATGTAAATTGTGAACTAAACCCCTTTGCATTGTTCAAAAGAGTTGTCACTTATTAGAGCAAGTCAAAATATACAAATCAAACTAGGTTAAGGATTAAAAAGAAAAAACAAAGGGGAAGGTATCATAAAGGAATTATATTCTAATAGAGCAATTAGCACATATTTGATCAGATATACCATTAATATATAGCAAGTACAAATAAATACAAATGTGTTGAAAATAGTTTTGGAGGCAGGACATATTGTTTGTAGGGAAGGTCAGTGATAGGTTAATTAAAAAGATGATTACTCTTAAAGGCAGAGAGGGATTCTCTGGAAAAGGAATATATTTTATTTCAGAGAAAAGACGGAAATGGTACATGAAGTATTTTATGTTTATATGGAGAAGAGAGAAAGCTACTTGTATAAATGGATCATATAGTGTAGGAGGGTTAAACATTTCAAAGTGAGTACTTAATGATATGGTGGAATTAAGGCATAAAAGATTTTAAAAGCTAGGGGAATTAATATTTTACTCTATAGTTAAAATGGAGATGTTGAAATTGGTGTTTAGAGGTGTCATGTGATGAAATTAGAATATAATGAAAATTAATGACAGAAGTGTGGAGGACAAATAAGAGAGGGCAGGAGATGAAGAGAAAAACTTGAGGCAGGACATTTTATAAGATTTTGTCACAAAGTGAGAAATAATGAATTACTGAACTAAATGTATATCAGTATGAGTTGAGAGAAGTCAAGTGCTTAGAGGCAGGACAAAGAGCAGTTGTGTATGTGGGGTGAAGAAGAGTAAAGAACAAAAAATTCTTAACAGGAAAATCCTGTGAGATTGCATCAGCTTTGATACTCAGTCTTTATCAGCACCTTTTGTCCCTCTAATTGAAGGGCTAAAGGGTGGTTCAAAAAACTCCTCCCATAACCTCCCCTTAAGAAGTTCCCCACACCATTCATCTCCTCATTTCCAAGTATTTGTACTTCTTGGACTGAATTTCAGTATGGCTCCAAAAAAATTTCTCATCAGGAATATTATTACACTGTGAACCTGCCTTAGTTCTGATACTTACTCCTAATCAGTAATCTCAGCATATTCTGTCTCTGGAGAACAAAGTTCTCCTCATATATTCCATTACAAGTGGACACTGAGGCAGGATAGCTAAGATAACAGATTGATGTGATTATTTTTTGTCTGAGTCTCTCTATAACTCCTTTAAACTTTAAGAAGCATATTAAACTTAATTCTGAATTAGAACATCTGTAAACTGTCACAGTGAATATATTTTAAGCCCAGGACCGTTTAGGAAGAAAGAGAGTTTTGTAAACACTGAAGTAAAAGCATTCTGGCATCACAGCATGATAGGAGTGTCAATAACTATGTGACTTAGTACTTGTAGAAGCACCAGGGAGAGCATCAGTAGCAGTTTGTGCACAGGAATTGTAAAAAATCCTAGTAATAGGAATATGTAGTAAGAAGTGATTCCAGGGGACCTCTGTGCTATTACTGGCTGCAGGACCAGGAAGATGCCATGGCAGCACTGTTCTTCATTACCTAAGGTAGTATTGCAGTTTAAGGACAGAGAAGAACATTTGTAATTGTAAGGAAACAGAGTCTTATCTGGTCCTTACACAAATAAGACTCTGCTTCTTCTCAGAGGCTCAGTGTTATAAGATCATCTCAACAAACTTTGGGTAAAACATGATATACAAATACAGAGAGACAATTTAAAAATTACTGGTCTACTTGATGATCATGACCAAAAAAAAAAAAAAAAAACAGCCTGGATAGCATTTTTCAAGAGATCAAGGAAAACTGCCCTGATATATTAGTGTCAGAAGGCAAAATATTCATTGAAAGAATACATCATTCTCCTCCTGAAAGAGATCCGTTAAGGAAAACCCCAAGGAACATTGTCACAAAACTTCAGAACTATAATATCAAGTCAAAAATACTTCAAGCCACCAGAGAAAAACACTTCCAGTATTGAGGAGGAACAGTCAGGATTACCCAGGATCTTGCAGCATCTATAATAAAGGACTGAAGAGCCTGGAATATTATATTCAAGAAGTCAAAGAATCTGGAGTTACAGCCAAGAATTAACTACCCAACAAGACTGAGCATCATCTTTAAGGGGAGGAAATGAATCTTCAATGAAGTAAGAGACTTTCAATCATTTTAATTGAAAAAAACAAAAAACAAACAAACAAAAAAAAAACAACTAAACAAAAATTTATCTTCAAAAACAAGATTTGAATATAGAAAGGTAAATGGGGGATAATATATATGTTTGTATGTAAAATTATTATAATTTTTATTATTTAAAAGTTTACAACCCTAAATGGCAAAATTACATCTATAACACTTCATAACTGTATCTATAATTAGGGCAGTAAGAGGAAACATATATGGACTGAGGGTATGGATATGAATGGGATTTGATGTGAAGATATCAATTAAGGGATGGGCGGGAAAAAGGATTGTACTAAGAAAAGAGGAAAGGGGAGGTAAAATGAAATAAATTAGATTTCATGAAAAGGCACAGAAAACCTATTACAATAATGGAAGAGAAGGGAGGGAGGGAGTATTGTTTGAAACTTAATCTCACCAGTTTTGGCTCAAAGAGGAAATAATTACTCAGATGGCTATAGAAATTTATCTTACTCTATAAGAAAGTAGGAGGAGAAAGGGAAAAGAAAAGGGAGGGGAAACCAAGAAAGAAGGAGAGGAAAAACTATGATAAATGAGTAAGAAAAGAGAGGAGGTATGATAAAAGGGAGGGCAGATAAAGAGTGCAATGGATTGGAAACAAAATATTACTTAGGAGGGGCAGGTGGTAAAGAGGGAATAAAAGTATATAAACAGAAGAAAATAGGATGGGGGAAAATACATACCTGGTAATCATAATCATAATCATTTTCCAATTCTTTACCACCACAAAATGACCTGCTCCAAATATTTTTTGCACTTTTGGGTCCTTTCCCTCTTTTACGATTTCTTTGGAATAGAGATGCAGTAGCAGTGCAATTGGAAAATGAGTAGATGCCCATCATTTGGAGAATCGCTGAATAAATTATGGCATATGAAAATAATAGAAAATTATTCTTCTACAAAAAATTATGAGCAGTTTTATTTTAGAAAGTCCTGATAAGATTACTTGAACTGATGCTGAGTGAAGCAAGCAGAACTAAGAAAACACTGTATATAGCAAGAGCAAGATTGTGTGATGATTAACTATGATGAACTTGTTTCTTCTCAGAGGCTTAGTGTTATAAGACAATCCCAATAAATTGGGATAAAACATGATATCCAAATACAGAGAGAGGACTGTGGAGACTAAATTTAAGTCAATGCATGCTTTGTTCATTTTTTTTTTTCCTTTTTCTTCTCTCTTTTTTTTCCAGTTAGTTTTATTTTTCTCTCCAAACATGATTCATAAGGAAATATATTAAAATGAATATGCATGTTTAAACAAAAATTAGTTTCTACATATAATTGGAGAAAATTTTTTTTAAAATCCTTTATTGTAGATGCTGCCAGATCCTCAGTAATTTTGCCTGTAATTCCTTGAGATTTGAGTTATTTTTGTTTGATAGCATGCAGTACTTTTTTCCTTTAGAGGATAGTTCTGGAGTTTTGCAACAATATTCCTTGGGGATTTCCTTTTGGGATCTCTTTCCAGAGGTGATTGATGGGTTCTTTCAATGACTATTTTGACCTCTTGTTCTAATATATCAGGGCAGTTTTCCATGCTCTCCTGAAGAACTATCTAGCTTCTTTTTTTGTTGTTGTTCATGATGTTATTAGCTTCCATTTGTTCCATTCTGTTTTTTAAAATGTGATTTTCTTCAATTAGCTTTTGTATGCTTATACATTTGATTAATTATGCTTTTCATGGTATTTTCTTCAGTGGATTTTTTTTTTGCATTTTGTCTATTGTGATTTTTAGGAAATTGATTTCTTTAATCAGTTTTTTCTCCTGCATCCCTCATTTCTTTTATCATCCTTTTCTTCTAATGGAAAAAGATTCTGACCAACTGTGGTTGGCAAGGAAACCAGAAAATAGGAAATAAGAACTGGGATTTGGGCATGACTTCAAAAGATTACATGAAAGAAATTGTTGAAGTATATAATGATCTCCTAGTTCTGCTCATTTCATTCAGCATCAGTTCATGTAAGTCTCTCCAAACCTCTCCATATTCATCCTGCTGATCAATTCTTACAGAACAATAATTTTCCATGATATTCATATACCACAGTTTATTCAGCAATCTCCAATTGTTGGGCATCCATTCAATTTCCAGTTTCTAGCCATTATGAAAAGGGATGCCAAAAATATTTTTGCACATACAGGTCCCTTTCCCTTCTTTAATATCTCTTTGGGATATAAGCCCAGTTCACTAAAAGCATATTTTTATGCCTTTGAAACAATTCCTTCTAAAAATAGTAATTTCACTGTAAATGTGAATGTATTTTATTAATTTCAATGTTGTTCTTTTTAAAATATAATTTCTATTTGAGGAAGCTATATGTTTGTGTGTTTGCATGTGCCTCTGAAATTATGATGTAGACTCAAATTCATGAAAATACATTACTTTGCCCAATGAATTTGAGTCTTTTTGGTCTCTAAAAAGTAGTATCATTAGTATAATTATGACCCCTTCCTCTAGTCTCTATTTTTAGAACTCTACTAATTTAATTAGTTAGCTTTTTTTTTTCTTTTGGTGAGGCAATTGGGGTTAAATGACTTGCCCAAGGTCAACAACTAGAAAGTGTTAAGTGTCTGAGGCAAGATTTGAACTCAGGTCCTCCTGACTTTTGGGCTAGTGCTCTATCCACTGTGCCACCTAGTTGCCCCTAAGTAGCATTTTTTAATAGAAGCATATAAAATGTGTCTGTCACAGAAATGTGTGATGTCATAAGCATCAAATGCCCTTTAATGGTGCAAATTACACCTAAAACGTGCTTCACCATTCTCTATGATTCTTAAATATATTCTCTCACAACTTTAGTATCTAAAAGCCTCATCATTTAAAAAAAAACAGAAGTCTACATAAACACATACACATCTGTCCACACACATACACACAATTGATAGGCATGTGTATATTTGTATTACACACAATAAATATGTTTATGGATCTATCTATCTATATATTCATATGCATATGTATGTATATATGTGTATGCACATATATACATATATATTTGTGTATCTGCATATTACACAGATGTTGGTGGAGAGATAGATTAATTCTATAGTGTTTTGATTGAGTATAGAGAATTATTCTCTATTTTTTCCCTCAGTTTTAGTGCTATTATTGAAAGACATGTTGCTTAGAGGAGGAGATGTGGAGAAAAATCTAATTATATTAAATTAGATAGAAGTAGAAATATGAATCTACAAAGTTGATCAGTCTAAAGATCATTTTCTATAAATATTCATTTTTTAAAATGAATTTTTCTTTTTTTTTAGGAAAAATAAACTTTTTTGTGTTGTATTAGTGTAATCTTTGACATATTTCCCTATCCAATCATAATTTTGTTTTTGTAATTTGTAAAGAAAATTTGAAAATTTATTGGGATAAAATGTTCTTAATTCCTTTGGATTTTCTACTTTTCTGTGTTTACCAATCACAGGTGCTCAATATTAAAAATTCATCAACATGAACAGCATGTAGTAATACATTATGAATGATCACTAAAAGAGAATATAATACAGCTCAAGTATTTGAAGTATTTAACATGTAAAATTGAACTCAAAAGAAACATATTTGGAAGTGTTTTACAAAAGTTAAGAAAAAAAATTCCCTGGCATTATTGCTTTGATGAACAAAATTCAACTAGGTAAACAGCCTTTTTCTTTTGTGTATTATAATCATGTCTTCAAAAATTAAGACTATTATATTGTGTTACAGAAAATTACATTTAGTAATTGTTATTATTTTCCAGATGTTTGTAGAAGTAAATTATTTGAAACATTTTTCAATTTCCAAAATTCCGTTGTTGTTTAATCATTTTTATATTCTATAAAATATAAGCTAGTAAGATGTAGTGAATAAATCTTACTTTCCTAATAAATGCTCATAATAAATAAATATTCCTAATAAATAAATTCTCAAAGTGGGAACAATAGACACAATCAGTTGTGCATAGCAACCTCTTGCCCTGCAGAGTAACAGGAAGACATTGGAGGGGTGGATAAGAGGTCAGATTAGGGGAAAGATAAAAGCAAAACACTTTTCAGAAGGGACATGATGACAGCCATGAGAGGGGCAAATGAAGTTAGCAAGAATAATTGTAAAACAAAATAAGTTTCCCCGATAAAGGCTACATTTTGAAAACATAGATCAGTTGTGGAATAGCTAAATAAAGTGTGGTCTGTAATTATTATGTAATATTGCACTACAGGAAATGATCAGCAGAACACTCGCAGAAAAATCTGAAGAGACTTCCATGAGCTGGTGGAAAGTGAAGCTATACTGTGGGCAAAATAATCATAATATTGTACATATGATATAATTATTCTCATAAATACAACATTCAAGACAACTCTGAAGAACTTATGATAAAAAACAACATGATGTCCCACATCCAGAGAAAGAACTAATGGTCTCTAAATGCATTTTGACACATACTTTTCCCCCTTTTTTTGACTTCTTTTTTCTTTTTTTTTAGAACATGACTATTAATGAAAAGGTTTTGCATGACTACAAATTTATAACTTTTATTGGATTTCTTGCATTCTCAGTGGTAGTGGGGTAAGGGAGAAAGGTAAAGAAGCAGAAACTCAAAGTTTTAAAATTGAGTGCTAAAATTATTTTATATTTATCAGAACAAATATAATACTAAATAAGTTTTAAAAGGACCTATCATATATGAAATATTATGCTAGACTCAGTGAATAAAATTTTAAAAAATGAAATTATCTCTACAGTTAACATATTCTAGAAGGGGTAATGAGTACCTCTAACATAAAAAAACCATAAATATAATATGATACAATATAAAACAATATACTAAATTTAGTATAATATAACATAACACAAGTTAATATATATGTGGGTGTGTGAAAAAAGATTATGCATTTATAATCTCAAGCCTTTTAGATAAAAAAGACAAAAATGAATAGTGATTGCCCTAGAGACTGCTTAACTTTGATCATATGTGTGCACATATACAAAGATGCACACACAGCTAGATATACTTATATAGAAGATAGACATAGTTACTATTGGATCACTTTCATCTAAAAGAATCAAAACAAAAGCTTAACTTAGAAAGTAGCACTTGAGCATTGAAAGAAACAAAGATTCTAAGAAGCAGAATGAGAAGGAGCTAAAATTTAGGCATGAAGAATATACAGTTCAAAGATGTGAATATAGAAGCTTGAAAAATCAAAATGATATATATGAGGAACATAGAAACACCAATTTAGATGGATTGTAATGTACCCCTCCCCCCAAAAAAAGAATAGCATATAATTAATTGGAAAGATAACTTGAAAACAAATGGCAAGAAGTTTTTATTTTATTTTATACTGGAGAAAATAGGGATTATTTTTTGACAGGGAAGCCAATTTGTTTGCTATTATAGTAGTACAGGTAAAGAATGATAAAGGTATGAATTAGGCAGTAGCCTTGTGGGCAAAAAGAAACAGATAAGATTAACAATATAAGATATATTGTGGAAGCAGAAATAAGATTTAGTAACTTACTTGATTTATGAGGTGAAATAAAGTGAGGGACCAGGGAAAAAATGTGGGTATGAAAAGGAATGACTACAAATATGATGATGCCCTTAGGGAAGTTCAGAATTGCAGTAGAGTTAAGGAAGGTTTGAAGGGAAAGACAATTGTCCAATTTTAGATATACTGAATTTCAGATGCCTAAAAGACATAACATTTGAGATGCCTGAAAGGTAGTTGGGGATGCTATTGTAGCAAAAGGAAAAAATATTTAGTCTGGGTATATAGATTTGGGAATTATTTCCTTAGAGATGATCCTGAATCCAAGTACAGCTGTTAATATCACTAAATGAGCTACTATATATTTTTATAATATTATAATATTTATTATAATAATTATTATTACTATATTAATAATATAATTAATTGTTATATTATTATAACAAACGTTACGTTTGTCTTGCCATACTGAGTGCCCAAATAAAATTAGATAGCCTTATCTAATAAAAATGAGTGTAAAGGAAGAATTGGGTTCAGTGACTTTGTTAAATAGTAAATTTTCACAGTTCAGGACAAAATATTGATTGAGATGAACTTTCAACAAAACAGAGAAATAGCAGACAGTATATTCATTCTAGAAAGTTTAGAATTATGAAAAGAAGCAATATGTCTTATACCCTATTAACAGGCAGATACTTCAGGGAGTTCAATGTGGTTACTATTTCAATAGATAGATAGATAGATAGATAAAGGGCAGAGGTAGATCTCACTTTTGCTAATTCCAGTGCAGACTTGCTAATAACTAAGTTTTATTTTCTTATAAATTTAAGTATATTGGCTATAATCCATTATTCATTGTGTAATAACTGAGATTAATATATCAGAATATGTGTGTATATACATTATGCATATATTAATGTTGGGTCTGGACTAGCCTCATCACTCCTCTTCTAAGACCAAGGACTAGAGCTGGTACCGAGATCCTCTAGAGAGCTAGTCCAGACACAACACATTTATATAAAAACATAATTTAGAAGCCGAGAAAATATTGAATAATTGTTCCACTTTAATGAGATATTGTTATAAATTTCAATATATGAATATGAATTATTAAAATTTAATATACATTTTCTTCAATTTTTTTTTTCTAAGACTTTCATTTCAGTTAATGAGTGTATACTGTATTAGGTAACTATCTTTGGCAAGATATAGAGATTACAAAAATAACTTTTACCTACCTTCAGAAAGCTTACATTTTACATGAAAAATAGAAATGTAAAAGATATAAATGATATCTCAACAATATATCAATTTCTAATTATCTTTTGAAACACCTTCAGTTTTCTTTCACCTGAACAGATATTTGAAGATAACAAATTTTTGTTCAAGGTTATATCATTTTGTTTATTATAAAAAATAATTGGCATTTTTTGAAGAAACATTATTCATTGAAAAAGTACTTTATTGTATTTTAACCCATATTTAATATTTAACTACTTTTAGAAAAAAAGTAAATGAGGCTTGGAAGAAACTAGTTGAAAAGCTCCATTTAACATGTCTATGTTTTTTTTTATTTTATATTTCACAATAACTCAAGGTTCATTAACCATCCTATGATTTTTTTTATTGATTTCTTTCAGACATCTTACCCTTGCTATAGGCTATTTTTATTATTAATATGATATTGCCCCTTTGTTCAGTGTATGCTCATTCTTATTAGATTTGTTTATAGGAGTTTGTACTTCAAGAATGCCTTTTAACATCATTTTTTTTTCTTCTAGTCAATTCTCAATTTAATGTGTACTTCATTTTGTCTCTTGGGCCATTTGAAGTTTTAAGTTATCAGACTATAGCTTAGTAAGCAGAAATGTTAAAAATCCAGTTTACTTACACTTGATATTGTCCGGAAGTTTGAGGGAGTTATTTCTTGCTGTTTTTTGCTTATCTTTTTGAATAAGAAAGTTACCAAAAATAACTAATCAATTTTTAAGTAAAGAATTCCTATCACTTCCAAGATCAACTTTAAAATTTTCTTATTTTCTTTTAAAATCCTTTACAATCTTTTCCCCTTCTATCTCTTCAGTATCATTATACCTAATACCCCATTCATTCATCTATAATTCAGTCCCTTGTTCCTCCAACAAGACCCTTTATTTCATAATTTGGGGCATTTTTACCAGCTATCTCCCATAACTCTCTCTCCTCATATCTATCTTCTGATCTTAGAAAATAGACCCTACCTTCTATTAAAAAAGTTTCTTTCTTTTGTCAACCTACTCCTATTTACCTTTATATATCTTCTTTTCCTCCAATAGTTTTTCTCTGTGTATTTCACATGCCAACTACTCAGTATCATTTACTCTTTCTTGAAAATATCCCATGTTTTCTTAGCTCTGACTCTTTGCTTATAGAACCTCTCTCCTCTTCTTCAGAACTCAATATATCTATTCATTTTAGATGCCATTTTTATGAACTTTATATTTATATGCTCAGTAAAATTTAATCTTTCTCTAACCTAAACTCATATAGTACTTTGATATTACTGTTGCTTTACTAACACCATATCATAGCTATTTCTCTTTTTCTTATGTGTTTTTATTATATTATAAGTATTTTGAGGGAAAATATAATTTATTATTTTGTTTTCTATAATATTTAGTATAGTTCTTTGAACATAAAAACATAAATACCATTTTTTGAATGATCAATCAAGCACTGAAATGGCAAAATAAGAAAAATAGTAAGGAGACATTTCTCTCATGAACCTGGACCTGTTTTGCCACAACTACGCATGCTCTCTGTGAAAAGAGCAAATACATAGAAGAAGCACACATGGAGAGGCATACCTGTGGAAAACATATATGAATTAAAGCACATACCAATAAGTCAGGAAGTTCTAAGTTCAAATACAATCTCCAATACCTATTACCTTAGTAAAATGGAGGGATTTACTAGCATTTTCTTCCTTACTTTCCTAAACTATAAAATGAAGATAATGATAATACCTATTTCCCCAGATGCTGTGAAAATAAAGCCATATATTTTTAAAATTTTGAAAACATTAAAGAACTATATAAGTTATATTTACTATCACCATTACCACAAACATTTTTATTTATTCCTTTATGTTAAGTGCTAGGAATATAAATTTTTAAAAATAAACGGTTTTCGTCTGCATCATTGAAGATATACACACAATTGTAGGCTGTGAGTGGTAAAATGAAAGCATTAATTGAGCATAAAAATGAAATGTGGGTGAAAGACAAAAACAGGACAGGAAAATAAGAAGAGAAAAGGAGGACATCACAAGAGTGGAAGAAACAAGGTGAATAGTAAATAAATATGCTTCTTTGTGATGGAGATTTCTTATTTTCTCAAATTCATAAACATTTAGAATTCTGATATGCATGAACTTATTAAGTAATGGGCACATTATATTTTGATAATGAATGGAATACAAATTTACTATCATAAAAATAATAAATGTAGATGATTCAGAGATATATGGAAAGTTTCTAAAAATGGCATGTAAAAACAAATAGAATCATGAAAAGAATATATATAGCAACCATAGCAATGTACATGGGAAAAATGATAATAAAAAACAACAATGATGATCATTCTATTTATGAAGACATTGTGCTTGAAGAGAATGTGAACCTTGATCTTTGAACATGTTTTACTATGCATGCTTTCTTTTTATGCATTTGACAAGATGAGTGGTATAAAATTCAAGGAAAAATGGGGGCTGATAATCTTGTAGCCCACATATTATTTAATTAATTTAAAGTGTAATTTTATATGTCTTTTGCTATGTTTTATTAACTATTTCATGGTTACATTTTTATGTGACATATTTGGAAGGCATTTGGGAGGCATTTTTGGACTAGTGGATTGCAAAGGTCTTTTCCACCTATCAATCTAACAATATGTTATTTCTTTTGTTGATAAGTTGGGGGATTATGAAAATGGAATGTTGAGGATTTTTCTGTATCTAACCATTTATCTGTGTGGATATAATATTTAGTTTTGCTGAACTGAATTTTTCTTTTCTTTAAAAAATTCTTTTCTTAAGAAAAATAGCTCAGTAGGATGAAGAGAGATTTATTAAAAAATGAAGATGGTAAGGAAGATAACCAATGCAATTTTTAAAATTAGAATTCTAACTATATGTTAGTCTTTAATGGCAAAATGTACTCTTCCTTAAAATCCAATGGAAATTTGAAACTTTCATCTTAAAACAAACAAACAAACAAACTTGAGAGGATAGTGGGAAGAAGGGAAGAGAGAATAATGGGAAGATGGTGAAATAAGACCGGAAATTCGGGGCTTTCCAAATTCATCCTCAAAATAAGATAAAATACTTCCTTAAACTTAATTTTGTATGGCAGAAATAACTAAAAATTGGGTTGAAGCAGCTGTCCTCCTAAAACAACTTGAAAGGACCTTAGAGAAGACTTGATTCTCTAATTAGGACTATTTATACTGAATGAAGTGCAAACACCTCCAGGCAGAATTCACTTAATGGATAAACAACTCCAAAAGAAGCTTTCAGCTTTTCAACTTTTAAGAAAGCAGCTATGCTTCTGCAACTTTCACCTCATAAATTGTTCTCCTCCTACCATTAAACCAAAAAAAAAAATCTTCACATATTTAGGGTGGACATTTTCCTAATTCATCAATGTGCTTAAAGTCTGTTAGTGACCTTCAACCTAGTTTAGCCCATTTGTCAAGGTAGAGCTTTTAGACATGTTACTGTTTCTTGAATGTCCCAATAAAAACTGAGTGGCAGGTTCATACCAAAGGTCTTAATGGAAGAAAATAAATATGACAGAGAGATGTTAGTGATCAAAGACCATTAAGTTGATACATAATCTGCAAACAGAAAGAGCTTGGAGGAAGAGGTGAGTCTGTATCTTTTTAGCACCCTCTTTAATAATATTTTGTCCACAAAGAAAGCAAACAGAGAGAATCAATAAAAAATTCCCTTTTTTGTCAAACCACGGTGGTGTCCAAGAAAGGAAGTGGCAGTTCAGTGAAGCTTTCTTGGAGAAGAATGAAATGGTTTAAGAAAACAGAAATATGTGGCTGAAGAGATTGGAGCAGCAAATCAGCAGTAGAAGTAATAAACCTGGATTCATAATCCTGAACACAGATTTCAGCATTATATAAATTGGAAGCAGAATTGTGTCCTTAAGAAAAGTAAAGTTGCTGATCTATGTAGTTCTTCCCAGAGAGCTTCTCATTACAGAGAAGGCAGAAAAGAGAGTTAGTGGTCCAGCAACAAAGACCATGAAGACAGTTCTAGAGAAGAAATCACCTAATAAAGTTTTCTGGACCCCATTGTCTTGGGAAAAGAGGTTCTAAAAAGAATAATTTTCTTAAGAGGTAAAAGGAGATTCTGGTACATGACTAATCAAATAGAGTATTCCTTGCGTTCAGAAACACCGAGATCCAGAGTATTTTCAAGTTCCAACAAGAACAGATGGTTAGCAAGTCATAGATACAATAACATTGGTAATACTCATACCTTGTATAAGGACAGCATTAGAAGTTCAAATAATAAAGATAATATTTTAACCTTTAACCTTAAATGGAGATTACCAATCTACTCCGGGTCATGCTTTATATAACCTCAAACTAGATAAATATTTCTATTTATTATACCAAAAGAAAACTTTTACCTTTATTTATAACCTTCCAACCAACCTCCCAGTCACCATCATTCCTATTAATACTTTCCTATCTTTTTTACCTTCCTAAGTCAACTACAAGTTATTTTCAAGACTACTTCAACAAATAGAAACTTTTCCTTGTTCACAATTCATAATCCACATTTAATTATATTGTCACTTATCTATTATGCTATATTGTTTTCTATATCATTGTTCTATATTATGGTTATATTGTTTTTGATATTATTTTTTTAATTTGTCCTCAATTAGATGGAAAATTATTTAATAGTTGAGACTATCTTAAATTTCTTCAGATAATCTATTATACCTATTAAAGGTATCAAAAATTTTTTGATTAGCATCAACTGAAAAAATGGACTTTCATACCTGTTTTCAAAAATGTTATTGTTTTGAAGATGGAATGTACATCAATTCAATGATCCTTTGGAAGGTAACAGAATATAAACCACATCACATGTAACTTGTACTGAGGAATTCATCATTGGAGAAGTCATTCTGAAATGTAAATGTTATATTTAAAAGCTAAGGAAATGTGGTAAAAATAGGCATTTAGAAAAATGTTGACTCCTTCTGGAAGAACTATAAAACTTGAGGGAGAATCTGACCTTTTCCTTTCTTCTTCAGAGAGGCACCATTAACTCCAATGAAAAAATAATGTCATTCAAGGAATAAAATAAATGAACAGAAACATTAAACTTTATATTGCTCTGGGAGAATATACCAAGACTGCATGATGATCACTGAGGAATGTATGAAAAATAAATAGCACTATCTAATTGAGTGATGCAAATTTTGAAACTTAACAGTAGTAAGCTGTGAGTGTACTTTCATCACCAATACTGTTGTCCTATTCCACTATTTACATCTACCCTCCAAAAAACTAATCAATTATCAATTAACATATTTTGAACTTCAACATCATGTTTTACCTGTAGTCTCAAAACGAAACTTCCCTAAAGGCTTACAGCTGCTTCATTCTGGAACATCCATGCCCTCCTGTGGCCTATTCATAATGGAACATCTCTCTGTCCCATTGAACTCATGGAAAAAGACTCAGCTCGTCCATTCTTTATTTGCCATGTAGCTGTGTTTCTGACTTTTTACATCATGTTTCAATACCATAATATTGCAGGAGTACTTTCACTTTCTTCCCTTCATTCTTAATCTCTAGCCTTACTTCCACCCACACTGTTCATTTATTTGTCCTTTCATTTTCCCCCTTTAGAACATAAATATTTTGTATATAGATCTATATAGAGAGATTCTATATGTAATATAGAATCTTGAGAATGAGAAAGTTGTATTTATTCCTCTGGCATTTAGCATGGTACCTGAGACAGCCACCAATGTCTAGCATTTATGTAGCACTTTCAAGTTTGCAAAGTATTTTAATAAAACTTTCTCATTTTATAATTACTATAATCCTAAAGGCTAAGTATTTATTATTAGCAGGAGTGCTATTATAATTATTTTTACTAATAGTAATATCTCCTTTTTCCAATTAGAAAAAAAGAGACAGATATAGATTAAAGCAGAGCTTCTTAAGCTTTTCCCATTTGTGACCCATTTTCACCCAATAAATTTTTATATGATCCTGGGTATATAGCCTCTAAATAAGCATACAAATCAACATTTACTAATAATAAATCAGTAAATTTATTTCATGATCCCCACATTCAGTTACAAGATCCCATGTGAGATTGCATCCCACAGTTTAAGCAGTAGGGGGTAAAAGAGTTCCAGAGGGTAAAGCCAAGATGTCAGAGTAAAGTCAGGAAGCAGCTCCAGCTCTGCCAGTTTCCCTCCAAAACTACAAGAAACCAAGCCTTTGAACAGGGTCTGATAGAAGGAAACCCCAGTCTGCCATTCTCAACCAGTCTCAATCTGAGTCTCATTTTGTCCCCAGTTCTCTCAGCCCTTAAATACCATATTACAATTACATCATTACAGTATACTGAGTATAAACCAATCTAGAGTGATTATATCATTATATCAAACTAGAGTGATTATATCATTATAATGTACTAGATATATAAATTCTGGAGAAGTATACTTGAAAGAAGTTGTTAGTTCAATAGAATTGATGAGATAATGGTTCTTTAGTTCACATATATCTAGTATCATCAGGATGAGGGGGCCCAGAATATTATATTCTGGGAGGCAAAAGACTGGGATTAAAACCAAGCACTACTAACTACTCAAAGAGACTCAGCATCATCTTTCAGGGGAAAAGATGGAGCTTCAATGAAGTAAGAAACTTTCAATCAGTTTTATTGAAAAAAAAAAAAACAGAAATAAACAAAAAAATTTAATCTAAAAACAGGATTCAAGAGAAGTATAAAAAAGAAAATGAGGGGAAATATATATATCTGTGAATAACATATATATGTTATTTAAAGGTTAAATAGGTTACATCACTAGATGGGAAAACATTATCTGTAATTCTTGAAAACCATCTACCATGTTTCCCCGATAAGAAGACACTGTCATATTATTTTTTTGGACAGAAAAAAAAAAAAAAAAACCACCAGAGGGCTTATTTTCAGGGGAGGGCTTATTTTAATGATCTCAATGGTGCCAGCAAGCAAAGTACTGGGGAAGAACAGGATGACGCACTCACTGCTGCAGCTCTGATTGGATGCAGCTCGGAGTACGGTGTGCGTTTCACTGGGCGGGGGGGGGGGGGGGGGCGGGAGGGGAGAGGAAGGAGAAGAGGGAGTGGGCGGATAGTGCATATAGAGGGTACCGTAATGTAGCATGTAGAGCAGGAGATCACCTTCATTACAGTAGCAATCTCAATAGGGCTTATTTTTGGGGGAGGGCTTATTTTAGAGGAATCTTACACAGTAAGGGGAGGGCTTATTTTCAGGATAGGTCTTATTATCGGGGAAACATGGTAGGACAGATGGAGAGGGGGGAGAGTAGAGGAGTGGCAATGGAAGAGATCACATTGACTAAGGATGTGATTGTGAATAGTCCCTGATGTGATGACATCAGAGAAAAATATATGAAGGAGTGAGAAAATAAATATACTGGAAAAGAGGAAAGAGGAAAGAGGAAGTGTAATGGAATAATCAGATAACATGAAGCGGTGCAAAAGACCTATTACAAGCTAGGGAAAGAAGTAAGGGCACTAAGCATTGTCTGAACCTTGTTCTTTTCAGTTTTGTTAAGTATAAAAGTTTAACTAACCCTGTGAGGAAGTAGGAGGAGAAAGAGGAAAAGAAAAGGGAGAGAGAGGATAAAAAGAGGGCAGAAATACTAGGTGAAAAGGTAAGAGAAAGGGAAGGGTTGATAGAAGATAAGATAGTGGATACAGTAGGTAAAAACAAAACAAAACAAAACATAGTTAAGACCTGGGTAAAAAAGAGAGTACAAAAGTATAGATAGGGCAGAAAATAAAATGGAGAGAAATGCAGAACTGGTAATCATAACTGTGAATGTGAATGGGATGAACCCTCCCATAAAACGGAAGCTTTTAGTAGAGTGGATTAAAAAAAACAGAACTCTACAATATGTTGTTCACAAGAAACACATTTGATACAGAGACACGCAGAATAAAAAAAAAAAAAAAAAAAAGCTGGAACAGAATTTATAATGCCTCAGCTGAAGTAAAATAAGCCGGGTTAGTAATTCTGATCTCAGATAAAGCAAAAGTAAAAACAAATTTTATTAAAAGATATAAGGAAGGAAAGTACATCTTGATAAAGCATTTCATATGCAATGAAGTAGTAAGGATAGTAAATGTGTATTGCCCAAGTGGTAGATCACAAATTCCTAGAGAAGATTTTCAGGCACTTATAGAAAGAAATAGACAGCAAAACTATTCTAGTGCTTCTCTTCACAGGATCAGACAAATCTAACCACAAAAGAAGTAAAGAAAGAAACTAGGGATGTTAATGGGTTCATAGAAAATCTAGATATGATAAACTTCTGGAGAAAATTGAATAGCGACAGAAAGAAGTACACCTTTTTTTTGGAAGTACATGGCACATACACAAAAATGGATCATGTATTAGGGCAGAAAAAAACATTTAATCAAATGCAGAAAGACAGAAATAAGAAATCCTTCCTTTTCAGACCATGAGACAATTAATGTTGTATTCAATAAGAGGACAGGAAAAAAATAATAAAAACCAATTTGAAATTAAACAATCTAATCTAAAAGAATGAGTGGGTCAAATAACAAATCACAGAAATGATCCATAATTTCATCCAAAAGAATGACAATAATGAAACAACATGCCAAAATCTATGCAATGCAGCCAAAGTAGTTCTCAGGGAAAATTCTATATCTCAAAATAGCTACATAAATAAAATAGAGTAAAAGGAAATCAAAGAATTAGGCATTCAACTAAAAAAGCTAAAAAAAAAAAATCAAATTACCCCCCCCCCCAATTAAATACCAAATTTGAAACTTTGAAACTCAAGGAAGCTATTAATAAAACAAAAACTAAGGAAACTATTGAACTAATAAACAAAAATAAGAGTTGGTTTTATGAAAAAAAAACACTAACAAAATAGATAAATCTTTGGTAAATTTGATGAGAAAAAAGAAAGAAAAATCAAAATCACCAGCATCAAAAATGAAAGGGATGAATTTATCACCAATGAAAAGAAATTTGTCCCGTCCAGCAGGACCTCGTTATTTGTGGGGTGTCGAGGAGGACAAGACCTGAGAGAGAAACGGGCGAGAAGGGAAGAGAGACTACACTGCGGTGGAAAAAAGGTCTCGTTTATTGAAAGAAGGAGCCTAGTTATATATGGTTTGACTACGTGCGTTTTCGGGGGGGGGGGGGGTGACAATGTAAAGAGAAGAATGTCAGAACACCAGTGTGTCTGACCTCCTGGGGCATACTCGTTATCTAGTTCCAGGATGGATATGGCCGACTTCCTGGGGCACACTTGTTATCTTGTCTCAGGAATTTAGGACGTATTGTTTGTTCACAATGTTTTAGCTAACCGTATCAGAGTTTATGCACAGGTCGTCACGTTCTTCTTGGCTCTTCTTTGTTTCCTGTCTCCAACAGAAATTAAAGCAATAATTAGGAGTTATTTTGCTCAAATCCAAGACAGTAAGTCTGATAATCTAACAAAAATGGAAGAATATTACAAAAATATAAATTGCCCAGGTTAACAGAAGATAAAATAAAATACTTATATAGTCCCATTTTAGAAAAAGAAATTGAATAAGCCATTAAGGAACTCCCTAAGAAAAATTCTCCTAAGAAAAAATGATCAGATGGATTCATAAGTCACTTCTACCAAACATCTAAAGAACAATTAATTCCAATTATATGTAAACACTTTGGAAAAATAGATAATGAAGGAGTCCTGCCAAATTCCTGCTATGACACACAAATATGGTACTGAATATGGTAAACCAGGAAGAGCCAAAACAGAGAAAGAAAATTGCAGATCACTCAACTTAATGAATATTGATGCCAAATTTTGAATAAAACATTATCAAAGAGTTTTTAGCAACTTATCAGCAGGATAATACACTATAACCAAGTGGGATTTATATCTGGAATGCAGGAATTTATATCAGGAAAATTATTGCCATAACTGACCATATAAATAACAAACATAAACAGAAATCATAAGATAATTTCAATAGATGCAGAATTTTAATTAACAAAATTTAGCATCCATTTCTATTTTAATTACTTGAAAGCATGGGTATAAAGGGAGCATCCCCTAAATTAATAAGCAGTATCTATTTAAAACATACAGCAAGCATTAGTTTCAGTGGAGAAAAGCTGGACACATTCCCAATAAGATCAGGGGTGAAATGAATCCCCATTATCACCATTATTATTCAACATTTGCTAAAAATGCTGGCTTTAGCAATAATAAAAAAAAATAATAAAGGAATTGTAACAGACAATGAGGAAGTAAAACTATTACTTGTTGCAAATGACATGATTATATACTTAGAGAATGCTAGAAAAACATCCAAAAACCTACTTGAAACAGCTCATAACTTCATCAAAGTTGCAGGATATAAAATAAACCCACATGAATAATCCACATTTCTATATGTTACTGACAAAGCTCAACAGCAAGAGATAGAGAAATTCCATTTAAAATTACTGTAGAGGAGAGGAGTCTAACTGCCAAGAAAAACCCAACAACTATATGAAGACAATTGTAGAACACTTTACACACAAAAAAAATCACATCTGAACAATTGGAAAAATAGCAATTGTTCATGGCTAGCCCTAGCAAATATAATAAGAATTTTAAAAAATTAAAAAATTAGGAATACAAGGGCTAATTTATCTATCAGATCTTTGAAGAAGGAAGGAATTTATGAACAAAGAACTAGAGAACTTGATGAAAAGCAAAATGAGCAACTTTAATTACATTAAACTAAAAATCTTTTGCACAAATAAAAGCAAGAGAAACAAGATTAAAAGGGAATTAAAAAGCTGGGAAAAATCTTTTCATCCAGCCTTTCTGATAGAGATATTTCTAAAATATATAAAGAATTGTGTCAAATTTATAAGAAAGCAAGTTATTCCTCAAATGATAAATGGTCAAAAAATATGGACAATTTTTTGATGACAAAATTAAAGCCATTTGTAGTTTTATGAAAAATGCTCTAAATCTTTATTAATTAGAAAAAATTGGGAGTGCAGTCAAGATGGAGGAGAAGACATACATTTATTTTTGAGCTCTTCCCACATCCCTCACACTTATAGAAAATCCAGCCTCTGAATTAGTTTTGGACTGACAGAATCCATGAATATTGGGAATGAAACAAACTACCAGCAGAAGATAATTTCACAAGTCTTAGAAAAGGTCTGTTTCAATCAGGAACAGCAGGAGGCAGGCCAAGTACAAGCAACCCAAGCATAGATGCTATGAGCTCAATGCTGGAGAATATACAGGGAAGAATCTACACCAGTGTTGGCTATTCTGCCCTGCAATAGCTCAGCAGACTAGTTATAAGAAATCCAACACAAACATAAAAGGTAAAAATCAACCCCTAAATTCCAAAAATTCACAGGAGCCGGCCATGCCCACCCAGCATAAAAAGTCAAGTGAACACTGATTCAGCACAGCTGTTGCAACTTTTAAAGGAAGCTTGGACAATCTCTCTCTTGCCCAAAAGCAGACCTCAATTTTTTTTTTTTTAATGAGCAAAAAAGAACTCTGATCATAGATAGTTTTTATGTTAAAAGAAAAGAACAGATTTCAAACACTGAGGAGACTAAAAGCAAATCATCTCCAGTTGAAGCCCAAAAGGATGATATAAATTAATCCCCATCTCACAAGGCTCTCTTGGGGAAAAAAATTGAAAAGGATCTTAAAAGAGAGCTAGAAGAAAAATGGGGGAAAATGAGAACTTTGCAAGAGGGTTTGAAAAAGAAAATAGAAATTGTCTGAAGAAAACAGCTTACAAAATAGATTTAGTGAAATGGAAAAAGCATATAACTCCTTACAAAATAGATTTGACTATTTGAAAACGGAAATGGAAAAAAGAAAACAACTCCCTGAAAAACAGAATTTGTGAAATTGGAAAAAAATCCATAGAACAAAACAACTGATTTAAAATTTTAATTGGCCAAATAGAAAAAGAACTAAAAAAGGTAAATGAAGTCATCAATTCACTAAAAATCAAAACTGAACAAATGGAAATGAATGACTCAAGGAAATAACAAGAATCAGTCAAGAAACAACCCCCCCCCAAAAAAAAATAGAAGAAAATATAAAATACCTACTTGGAAAAACCAACTGACCTTGAAAATAGATCTAGGAGAGATAATTTAAGGTTTATTGGACTTCCTGAAAACCATGATAAAAAAAGAGTTTAAAAATTATCATTCAGGAAATCATCAAAGAAAATTGCCCCGATGTTCTAGAATAAGAAGGCAAAATAACCAATAACCTCCTGAAAGAGACCCTACAATGAAAACTCCAAGAAATATTGTAGCTAAATTTCAGAACTATGGGACCAAGGAAAAGAATATTAAAAGCAATAATACTAAGAAATACTGAAGAGCCACAATAAGGTTTACCCAGGATCTAGTAATTGCCACCTTAAGAGATAGAAGGGCCTGGAATCTGATATTCTGAAAGGCAAAAAAAAAAAAAAAGCAAAAGCAAAAGCAAAAGCAAAAGCAAAAACAAAAACAAAAATTTGGAATTCAGCCAAGAAAGAGCTATCCTGCTAAACTGAGCATTTTTCTTTCATTGAAGAAGATGGACATTCAATGAAACAGGTGAATTTTATTTATTTCTGACGAAAAGACCAGAGCAGAACAAAAATTTAACCTCCAAATATAGAATACAAGAGAAACATTGCAAGGTGAAAAGAAAAGAACTCTCAAGAATTTTATCTCTATTATGGGAACACATGGAAAGTGCAACTATAATTTGATTATACTGATATAATATAAAAAAGAATCAAGAGGTGGAAAGGGGATTGTACTGGAAAAAGGGGAAAGTGGAATTAAATGAGGGAAATTATATCTCATGAAAAGGCAAAGAAAACCTATTATAATTGAGGAAAAGAAGGTAGGGGGATGAACACTATGTAAATCTTACTCTCATCAGATTTGGCTTAAAGAGAAAACATTAAAACATTTTTTTAGTCAGAGGTTCTGACAAAGGCCTCATTTCCAAAATATATAGAGAATGGACTCTAATTTATAAGAAATCAAGCCATTCTCCACTTGATAAATGGTCAAAGAATATGAACACACAATTCTCAGACAAAGAAATTGAAACTCTTTCTAGCCATATGAAAAGAGGCCCCCAAGTCATTATCAATCAGAGAAATGCAAATTGAGACAATTCTGAGATACCACTACACACCTGTCAGATTGGCTAGAATGACAGAGAAAGATAATGCAGAATGTTGGAGGGGATGTGGGAAAACTGGGACACTGATGCATTGTTGGTTGATTTGTCAATACATCCAGCCATTCTGAAGAGCAATTTGGAACTATACTCAACAAGTTATCCTTTGATCCAGCAGTGTTTCTACTAGACTTATATCCCAAAGAGATTTTAAAGAAGGGAAAGGGACCTGTATGTGCAGGAATGTTTGTGGCAGCCCTCTTTGTAGAGGTCAGAAACTGGAAACTGAGTGGATGTCCATCAATTGGAGAATGGTTGGGTAAATTGTGGTATATGAATGTTATGGAATACTATTGTTCTGTAAGAAATGACCAGCAGAATGATTTTAGAAAGTCGTAGAGAGACTTACATGAACTGATGCTAAGTGAAATGAGCAGGACCAGGAGATCATTATATACTTCAACAACAATACTCTGTGATGATCAATTCTGATGGACATGGCCATCTTCAACAATGAGATGAACCAAATCAGTTCCAATAGAGCAGTAATAAATTGAACTAGCTATACCCAGCAAAAGAACTCTGGGAAATGAGTATGAACCACTACACATAATTCCCAATCCCTCTATTTTTGTCCACCTGCATTTTTGATTTCCTTTATATATTGTATTTAACATATACTTTAACATATTTAACATGTATTGGTCAACCTGCCATCTGGGGAAGGAGGTAGGGGGAAGGAGGGGAAAATTGGAACAAATGTTTTTGCAATTGTGAATGATGAAAAATTACTCATGCATCTATCTTGTAAATAAAAAGCTATAATAATTTAAAAGAAAAGAATACATTAAGTTCAAAAGTGAGGAGATTTATTCTATTTAGTTCCATAGAAAAGAACTGACAAAATGGAAGCAAGTAACAGAGAAAATTTAATGTTAATTTCAGGAAGTGTTGCCTAATAAATACTGTGCAAAAAAAGAAAGAAAGAAAGAAAGAAAGAAAGAAAGAAAGAAAGAAAGAAAGAAAGAAAGAAAGAAAGAAAAAGAAAGAAAAGTTGTTTTTTTTTTTTAAATTTGTTTGTTTTTGTTTTGTTTTGTTTTTTTAATGAAATTTTGTGTTATGTTTTCCTTTTGGTCAATTGTAGCTTTTTTAGCATTCTCCTCATTGACTTTTTCTACTTCTTTTTACCATTTGATCATTTGTTTTTCAAGTTGTTTTCTCCAGCCTTTTATGTCTCCTTTAACAAGCCATTGATTCAGTTTTTTTTATTATTTTCTGACATCACTCTCATTTTTCCTCTCACTTTTCTCTATATTTTCATACATATTTTTATTTTTATGTATTTTATATTTATATTTTATATAATATTTATAATTACATTATAATTATTTATAATAAAAATTAAGTAGATAAATATAATAATGTAATATGTTATTAATAATACTATTGTTCATATTTTCAAAATCCTTTTTGAACTCTTTCATATACTGAGACAAATTCATATTTTTCTTGACAGCTTTGGATGTAAAAAATTTACGTTTATTATCTTCTGAATGTTTGTTCTGCTTTTTCTACCACCACCTTGTACCTTCCTTAGGGTCAGAACTTATTTTCATCCCTGTTGTTTCCTCATTTCCCCAGTGTAATATATGATTTTTAATTTTTTGTTAAATGTCAGAGTCTGTTTCCAAGGTGGAGAGCTCATTGACCCAAACTTTAAGGATTTTGTACAAAATTATCAGAGATACTTCTCTGATGTTTCCAGTTCTTCCATCCTCGTAGGTGTTTACTATTTATAACCTGTGCTGTGGTCTGTGAGTGCCAACAATCACTCTTTTCTGCCTTGGAACTGTGAGGAGGATCCCTGCTCCAGAGTTACCAAGAGCTCTGATGTACTATGTTTCCTCTCACCCTGTGAGCACCTAGTGCTGCACTGATGTTGCCTTGAGGCCTATGGGGATCCTTGTATCTGGAGCTTTGCTAAGCCGGGGATTGCTTCCTCTACGGGAGGCTGTTGACATATGACAACTTATCTGCTGCTCAACTGGCTTCTTATTATTGCTCTATGGCATTTGCTGAAGCTGGTGGGGTGTCAGTTTTTACTTTCCCCAGGAATACAATGTAACACTTTTCTGTCTGGCCATTGAAACTTTCCTGTTTGCCCAGAAATACACTGGAACACATATTGAAGGTTCTTCATTGGTCACTGTCTGCCTGAAGGGTTGGAATCTCTTTTTTTCCCCTAAAGTTACACTGAAGCAAGTGGAGATCTGACCACTGGATATGGTCTATTTGCTTGGGGCTATATTACAAAACTTGGCAGTTTTCAGAGCTGACACCTGCTCATTATCCTGGCTTTGCTGAGGCACCTGGGGTGGGTATTTGCCTGGTCCACCACACTGGAGCTGTGAATCTACCACTGGTTTTTTTGAGGTATAGCTTATTCCTGGAATACTGAAATGCTGCCTGACCTGAATTGTGCTCCCATTTTGCCTGCGTGAGAAATACAATTTCTGCTGATCTTCCCAGTTAACTTGACTTAAAATATTGTTTCACTTTTTTTTTTTTATGGTTCTGTTGTTCCATGTTTTATTTTGGGGCACTATTTTATGGCTGTTTGGAGGTAAATATAGAAAAGGTATGGGGATTTACTGTTTACTCTGCCATCCTGGCTCCCAAAAGTCTCCTGTTTTATTATTGTCTTGAATGGTGTTTTTACATTTAAAAGATTTTTATTTTCAAAACAAATGTATAGTTTTCAACATTCAACCTTACAAAACTTTGTATTACAATTTTTCCCTCCTTTCCCCCATCCTCTCCTCTAGATGACAAGTAATCTAAACATGTTAAATATGTGCAATTCATACACACACACACGCACACACACACACACACATAATTTCCAAAATCATCATGCTCCACACACACACACACACACAAAACATCAGATCAAAGAGGGAAAAATGAGAAAGAAAATAAAATACAAGCAAACAAAAATAAGAAAAGTGAAAATACTATGTTATGATTCATGCTCAGTTCCTACAATCCTCTCTGGGTGAAGATAGTTCTCTCTATCACAAGTCTATTGGAAGTGGCCTGAATCACCTCCTTGTTGAAAAGAGCCATGTCCATTAGAATTGATCACTGCAAAATCTAGTTGTTTTGTATAAGTATTCTCCTGATTTTACTAACTTCACTCAAAATAAGTTCATGTATTTCCAAGCTTTTCTGAAATCACCCTGGTGATCATTTCTTATAGAAAAATAATATCCCATCACATTCATATATCATAACTTACTCAGTCATTCTCCAACTTATGAGTATCCATTCAGTTTCCAGTTTCTTGTCACTACAAAAGGGGATGCCACAAACATTTTGGCACCTCTGAGTCCTTTTCCCATTTTTATGATTTCTTTGGGATATAGGCCTAGTAGAAACATTGCTGGATAAAAAAGAGATGTACAGTTTAGAAACTCTTAGGGCACAATTCTATATTATTCTCTAGAATAGTTGGATCAATTCAGAAATAATGAACAATGTATTAGTGTGTCAGTATTTTCACATGCACTCCAACATTCATCATTATCTTTTACTCTAATTTTAGCTAATCTGAGAGGTTATAGTGGTACCTCAGAATTGTGTTAATTTGCATGTCTCTGACCAATAGATATTTAGAATATTTTTCCATTATGACTAGAAATGATTTTAATTTATTCATCTGAAAATTGTCTGTTAATATGTTTTGACCATTGTCCATTGGAAAATGCCTTGAATTCTTATAAATTTGAGTCAATTCTCTATATATTTTAGAAATGAGATCTTTATCAGTATCCCTGGATGTAAAAATATTTTCTCAGGTTATTCCTACTCTTCTAATCCTGTTTGAATTGACTTTGTTTTTAACAAAACTTTTGAACTTTATATAATCAAAATTATTTATTTTGGCCCCAAATTCCTTTTTCCACATATTTGAGAGGTAGACTAGCCTTTGTTCCTCTAGTGTTGTAGTAACCCTCTTTATTCTAAATCATGAACACGGTTTGACCTTATCTAAGTACAAGGTGTGAAGTGTAGTTCAATGCCTAGTTTTTGACAAACTGTTTTCCAATTTTCCTAGCAATTTTTGCCAAATAGTAAATTCTTATCTCAGAAGGTGGGGTCCTTGTATTTATCAAATATTTGATTGCTATTGTTATTAACTACTATGACTTGTGAACCTAACCTATTCTGTTGATTGACTGCCATATTTCTTAGCAAGTACCAAATGGTTTTGATGACTGCTACTTTATAATATACTTTTAGTTTGGGTATGGTTTGGCCACCATCATTTGCATTGGCCATTAATCCCCTTGAAATTCTTGACCTTTAGTTCTTCTAGATGAACTTTGTTATTTTTTTTCTTGTTATGTAAAATAATTTCTTGTGAGTTTGATTGGTATGGCATTTAAGTACATTAATTTAGGTAGTATCCTCATCTTTATTATATTAGCTCAGCTTACCCAGAGCATTTGATATTCTTCCAGCTGATCACATCTGACTATTTGTGTGGAAAGCATTTTCTAATTGTGTTCATATAATTCCTGACTTTGTCTTAGTAAATAAATTCCCAAATATTTTATATAATCTATATTAATTCTAAGTGGAATTTCTCTTTATATCTCTTGGTACTGCTTTCCTGGTAACATATAAAATGCTGATGATTTATGTGGATTTATTATCTATTCTGCAACTTTGTTAAAATTGTGAATTGTTTTTTAATAGGTTTTTCCATTGATTGTCTAGCATTCTCTAACTATACCATCATATCATCTGCAAAGAATGATAATTTGATTTACTCATTACCTACTCTAATTACTTTATTATCTTTTTTTTTTTATTTTACTGCCAGAGCTAAAATTTCTAATACAATACCAAATAATAATGGTGATAGTGGGCAACTTTGTTTAACCCCTGATCTTATTGGGAATGGTTCTAGTTGATCCCCATTACATATGCTTCTTGCTGATGTTTTAAGCAGATGCTACTGGTTATTTTAAGGAAAACCCCAACTAGTCCTACATTATTTATTGTTTTTTTTAAATAGAAATGGATGTTGGATTTTATCAATTTTTTTTCTGTATCTATTGAGATAATCATATGTTTTTGTTAGTTTGGTTATTGATATAGTCAATTATGCTAATAGTTTTCCTAATATTGAGCCAGCCTTACATTCCTGTATAAATCCTACTTGATTGTGGTGGTGACTTTCTGTAATCTCTTTGCAAATATTTTATTTAAGATTTTTGTAATAGTATTCATTAAGACCATTGGTCTATTATTTTCTTTCTCTGTTTTTGCCCTACCTAGTTTAGGTATCAGCACCAAATCTGTGTCATAAAAGTAAACTCATCTTTCTTATTTATTTTATGGTTCAATTTATCTAATTCTAATAGAGCGATGTTGAGATTCTTCATTAGTGTAGTTCTGCTATTCTTCCAGCTCTTTTAACTTCTTCTCTAGAAACTTGAATGCTATACCACTTGGTGCACATATATTTAGTATTGATATTACTTCATTATCTAGGGTACCCTTTAGCAAGACATAGTTTCCTTCCTTATCATTTTTAATTAGATCTACTTTTGCTTTTGCTTGATCTGAGATCAGGATCACTACCCCTGATTTTCTTTTTTACTTCACCTGAATCATAATAGATTCTGCTCCAGTCTTTTACCTTTACTCTGAATGTATTACTCTGCTTTAAATGTGTTTCTTATAAACAACATATGACAGGATTCTGGCTTTTAATTCAGTCTGTTATCCATTTCTGTTTTATGGTTTTCACCATCTTATTTTCCCCAAGTTATGTTTTTCTTTCTCACTTTTCCTCTTACCCATTGTTTTGTTACTGACCACCACCTCCCGCTTTCTGGCCTCTCCTTTTAGGCCCACAACCTCTTTCTTATCTGTTTTTTCTTCTCTCTGTTACCTCCCCCTACTTTTCTATAGATTGAGAGAAGTTTCTTAATTAAGCTAAATATGTCTGATATTCCCACTTTGAGCAAAATTCTATGAAATTAAGATTCATACAATGCTTATCACTCTTCCTTCTTTCCTTCAACTGTAATAAATCTTCTTTTTGTCTCTTTCTATGATGCTTTTTAGCCCATTTTATCTCCTCTTTCCTCATCTTTCATTACAATTCTTTTTCTTTCTTTTTCTACCTGTAGTTTCTTTTTTATTTCATCATAGCAAAGTCAAATTATAAGTATATGCCTAACATTGGTACAGTTTTCAAAAGTTAAACATGTCACCTTCCCATATAGGGACATAAACATTTTAACATTTAAAAACTTCTTTCTTTCTTTTTTATCTTTTTATGCTTTTCTTGAGTTCTGTATTTGAAGATCAAATTTTCTCTTTTCACCAAAAATAAATGATAATGTCCTATTTCATTGAATGTCCATCTTTTCCCCTAAAATATAATGTTTAATTTTGCTGGATAGTTGATTCTTGACTGTAGTTCAAGTTCTTTTGCACTCTGGAATATCATATTCCAGGCTCTCTGACCCTTTAAAATAAAAGCTGCTAGATCTTGCATAATTGTACTCCTCAATATTTGAATTGTTTCTTGCAGTATTTTCCTCTTGATCTGATAATTCTAGAATTTATCTACAAAATTCTTTAGAGTTTTTCTTTTGGAGCCTCTTTCAGAGGTAATCAGTGGATACTTTCAGTGGTTATTTTACCCTCTGGTTCTAGGCGATCAGGATAGCTTTCCTTGATGATTTCTTGAAAGACATTGTCTAAACTCTTTTTTTTTTCATAGCTAGTTTTCAGATAGTCTAATAATTCTTAAATTGTCTTCCCTGGATTTATTTTTCAGGTCAGTTATTTTTCCAATGAGATATTTTACATTTTCTTCTAATTTATTTTATTATTATTTTTTAAATTTTGTTTGACTGATTCTTGATGTCTCTGAGTCATTTACTTCCAATGACTTGTTTTTTTTATCATTTTTTTCCATTTCAGAAATTCTGGTTTTCAAGGAGTTGTTCTATTTTTCCATTTCATTAAAACTATTCTTTAAGGAGTGATTTTCTTCAAATCATTTCTTCCTTTTTCAGTTTCATTTCCTATCCCCATTTTTCTTCTAACTCTTTTTTTAAAGATACTTGTTAAATTCTTCCAAGAGAGCTTTGGGAGAAGGAAACTAATTTATATCATTCGTTGCCTTTATTAATCTTACAGTTTGAGGTCTGTTTGTCTCTGTCTCCATAAAAGTTATCTATGCCAGAGCTCTTTTTAGCTTTATTTTTTTTTTGCTCATTTTTAAAAGTTGAAGGATAAAGCAGAGATTATTCCAAGCTTCCTCTAAAGGCAACAGAGGCTTCACTCTGTCCTGGAGCTGGTGCTAATGGCTTTCTTTGCATGTTGGGTGAACATGGTCAAGTCCCATGTTATTCTCCGGTTTCCTATTTGCCTTCTGTACTTGAGTTAGAAGTCTTTTAGCTAATCTGCTGATGTGCTGATTTCTGAACCAGGGCAGAATAGCCAATACTTCTGTATTTGGACTATAAGCCTCCCACTACATTCCTCCAGCCTGTGGAAGCCTCTATGCCCTGAGTCTCCCTACACTGCACTGTGCCTGCTCTGTCCTGCAAATCCCTCTCCCCTTCACTTTCCAATTGAGACATACCTTTTTTGAAGTTCTTCTAAAATATCTTCTCCTGGAAATTTGTTACCCTCCAAATATTTGTGAGTTCTGTCACTCCAAAACCCATTCAGAGGCTTGAGCTAGTGTTGACCTAAGGAAGCCAGGAAGAACTCAGGGTAAAATCTAGTACTTTCTGCCATCTTGGCTCAGGCCCAGTGTTTTTAATTTCTTTAGCTATTGATTGATGCATCCATCAAGGACCTAATCAATAGCTAAGCTCAGTAATAGTCAAGCTTTCAGTGTGTCCACAATTTTTGTTTCCATAGTAAAATCTGATCACTACCCCTGAACTCTCAAGCAAGAACCTAACCTAGTTTTGCCTTTTTGCATATTACTGTGCCCTTTCCCCTTAGCTGAAGCTCTGGTGCATTCCTCTTGGCTCCAGGTACTATAAGTTAATTATACTGATATGCAAGTTCAGGGTGGTAGAACTTTATTAGAGCCCACCTCTTAACTTTTATCACACAGCTGGTATCTGCTTCTATTCCCAACCTATCTGTGGAACACTTCCCATAGGCATCTTCTCCTTCTTTTTCTTCACTGACTCTGAAGCTCAGCTCTGAGTTATGAACAAGAGAGAACCATTGGATACTTGTCCCTTCTTCCATCTCAAGATATGGTAAATATGAGCTCTCTTTTTACACAAGTGTTCAACCATTGGCATCTGCCCCAACAATGCAAGACTTAGCCTGACACTGTATGCACATATACACAAATATACATATTTGTGGGCACACACATCTATCTACCTATATCTATATCTATCTATCTATCTATCTATACACATATATATGGATAGATAGATGGATAGTTACCATATATTTTCTATCTTTTTTGGAGTATTTATGTTGTGGGGTACAGCTAGTTGTATCTTACTTATTTTTACTTTAGCATTTCTTTCCAATACTCCTGAAGTATTTTTAACATAATTACTTAGAAAATGATTTTATCCTTTCTATCATATTAAAACATATAATTATGGTCAATAATGGATTAAATATTTATTTAATAATGTTAGACTGCTACCTTCTACCTGAATCCAAATAGTATGCACTTCTTACTTTCAAGGACCCTGAGCAATGTGTGCATATATTGAGAGCTTTTCCCTTCTCCTGATCTGTGCACTTGATCATACATGTGATTTCACAATCTCCCGAAGACTCTCCCTAAGTCTCTGGACCCACTCTTGCTTCCTCTCTTTCTCCCTACCTCTGATTTTTAAGTAGTTCTTCTTCATTTTCAACTACTTCTTAGCCCCTTTTGATTAGCTCTTGTGCCTTTTACAAAATAAAGTGCTCCTTTTTGCTATGAGAATGTCTTTGTGAATTTTTCACATACTGAACCACATTCTCACACTAGTGCTTTATCAATGTGGTAAGGATTAAGTAGAAAAAATATTTATAAAGAACTTGGTATATCACCTGACATAAATAAAGGTTTATAAAAAGCTTTTATTATTACTGCTGTTAGTATTCCTTCCCTTTGCACTTCTATTTTAAAACACTGTTTTATTCATTATAAAAAAAATTGTTTTTTGATTTGTAGGTTTAGACACTGTGTGAAAATTAGTGTACTATCAGTCACTGTTTTTGTCCTTTAAATTTTTGTTGTTCTTGTTGCCATTATTGTTTAAAAAGGCAAACAAGATGAAAAATAAATGACCAAGTTGTTGATCATATGATATCTGAGTGACCCAATAAAGTCTTTCATTTCTCCTCAAAAAGATGGACTGTGTACCAGAATAGTATTTTTCCTTTTAGTATGACCATTTGTTTCTGGAGCATTACCATGGTTGACTTGATCGAAAACATTTTGTTGCCACTTTGTCTCTTGTGTATCTTCCCTGTATAGTAGTCTACAGATGCAGCTTATCTATTTTGACAAACAATGCATCACAGTCCCCCACAGAGCTAAACATAGTTCTTTTTTCCCCATATAGACATTTTATCTTGCCTTTTCTTTTCTTTCTTGAGGCAGTGTGAGGATAGTTCATTTACCCTCTGTCTCTATTTCCACAGAAAACCTCATTCAAATTAAAAAATAAAGGGAAGCTTATCCTTATCCATTTTCCTTGTTCCTTTCTGTATCTCCTTTCTCATCCCAGAAATGCTTATGTTAACATCAAACTTCCAAAAACTACACATATGGATATACTTCCTGAATCTGCTTTCCCTGTCCTGGCACCTCATGTTTTCTCCTTGCTTTATTTCTTCTTCTAATCAAAGGTAAGGAATTCATGACTCCCCGTTTCACATCCATTATCTTTTTTAGGATTAATTTTAAAAATATTTTATTTATTGATGATATAACTTTTGCAATATGATAGAACTTATTGAAGATTATTTACTTATCTGGGATAAATCTCTGTAGCAAAGTCATCAAAAATTTTTTCATTGAAATCAGTATTGCTGGAACAGCTTTCCAAATGGCAATTTCACATTCAGTAGCACTTCCTTTGTTCAGTGACTATATAAACTTAACAATTTTGTTAGGCATTTGACTGCTGGATGTTTGGAAAAGAAGTAGGATTCAGGAAGAATGGCATTTTGAGTATTTTTTGGATTCTTAATAAGTTTCTTTAAATAGTTATAGCACTTTTAAAGTGAAATTTAAATTTATTAGTCCCAGTTTCCTCAAAGAACTAGTTAAAACAGTGTTTGAACTTCTTTATCTGACATCAATGTTTTCAGTGTATGAAAATTGATCAACAAGGCAAAAAGGATAAAGACAGTAGACTTGTTAATTTACCATGTCTAGGAGACATTCAATTAAATATCTAACATGTCTAGAAATGTGAAAATGAAAGGTAATTGAGAGGGAAGGCATCAATGAGCAGGTCTGAGAATCATTGACATCAAGATGACAATTGAATCCATAGGAGCTAATGAGATTAACCAAGTAAAATAGGATAGGTGGGGAAAGAGAAGAAATCCCAGAAAAAATATTGGAGGGAGAACAAGTAAGGCTAGTGATATAATCTGAATTAAAGTGCAACAAGACATAATGAAGAGCAGTTGACAGGAGAAGAAAAGTGTAGTATCTTGAAAACTGGGAAGAAGAGAATGGAAAAAAAAATGACCAATGATAATGAAAAAGTTTACAGGGAAGTGAAGAAAGATGATATTGAGAAATGCCATTAGTTTTTGTCAACTAAAAGGAATTTGATGATTCTAATGAGATCAGATTTAGTTGAATGTTTAAGGCCTGAAGGGAGCCTGTTGAGAGAAAAGGCAAGTATAAAAGGCATAAATTGTAGATGGTCTTCTCAAGGAGCATAGACACAAAAATGAGGTGAGATATGGGAGGTGAGAGGTGAGAATTTTCAGGAAGAAATGAGGTTAGAAAGGGTTTCTGTTAATGAGAGAGGCATGGTCATATTTATAACAGTAGAGAGCAGATGATGCAAGAAGTGATTGAAGATTAATGAGAGTGGGAATGATAGAAGAGGAAATGTACTGGAGAAGATGGGATGGGATGATATCATTCATGCACATAGCAGGCATATCCTTGACGAGTATAAAGGAAATATATTTACATGAGACAGAGCTAAAGAATAATGACTGATAGAAGTCATTTATGTAATGCAAGATGAGGGTGCTCTTAGGTTAATGCCTTCAATTTTCACTGAAATGAAAAAAGTTCTCAAGTGAAAGGATGGGGAAGTAAAGCTATACAACAATTGATTAGAGATTAAAAATATATATATATTTGGGAAAGGCTCTATGGTTAATGGGATAATAAATTGATTAGGGAAGTGTTAAATGACACATATTTGTATTGTTCTTAGTCAATACATTTTCATAATTTGGTCTAGTTTTGTTCAGCAGCACATGAGTAGGAGTGAAGGTATATAATGGTGGGGAAATTTCAGGGCTAAACGTAATAGGAGACAAATCAATCTGAGGAAAAGAGACTTAATTAAAGAAGAAAATGTTGAGTTAAGTTGGCCCACCTATTGAAAAGATGGGAAAGTTAATAAGGATATTATAAGAATGATAGAAAAAGCAGAACATAAATTGAAGATTGAGGTCAATATGAAAAACAGAAGTAAGAGCTTTAAGGCATAGAAAGAGGTGAAATCGTAAGGTTTTGGAGTTGCCAGATATATAAGTGAAACTCTTGTGGGTAATAGGAAAAGAAGAGCATGTAGCAAAAGTGTAGTGAGATCATGAGAAATGAGGAAGTTGAGAAGGAAACTGTTATGATTTTTTAAGAAGTAATAATGTGTGTATTGAAGTGCTCATGTATGACTGTAAGATTTAGTAAGAGAGAAAATAATATGATTGAGGTATTAAAATGATTAAAATAATTAATAACTCCTTAATTAAGGAGTGTATTGTTAAGATCAGTAGGGAAGAGCCATCAAAATTTTGATAGCATGGTAAAGATTAATAAAATGATCTTCTTAAAAGAAAGTTACCTAGTAAGGGTGGTATAGGGAGAGTATTGGAAGAGAATTGGGATCAAAGAGTAGTCCCATAACCAGTAAGTTTGGTAGAAAGAGTGACCATGCAATCAAGGCTAAAAATGTTGGCCAGGGAAACCTCAACATTAAAGGGAAGTCCAGAAATAATAAATATAATAAAGGTGTCAGAGAGGGGAAAAAGGAGAAGATTAGATGAAACCATTTTTCCCCCTCAATGGAGCAGGCATTCCAAAAAAGAAGGCACAGAAGCTCATCTGCAAAATAAGGGGATTAAAACTGTGGATTTCTAATATTACTTTCACATCTAGAGCCTTGTGAAAGTTTAATTTTCATTGCTATTAATGAATTATTCTTTAATTTTTAACTAGAAACTTTAAATTAAAATTTTAATTTAATTATTCTTAAATTTCCCAATAATCTTGAATGACATTGATATATGACTAGGAAACTAGTTGTCAAAAAAGTGTCTCTAGGCCAATGTTTTGTTCAAATGCATGAAATTATGTTTTGTTTTGTAATCAACCAAAAATAAATATGAGATCTTCCATAGTTTCCATATTTTCAGTTTATATGAGATGCTAAAAAGGTGATGCATTTTTTGACTCTCTATTGAGAAAGTTTGTTTTTTCTTTGATAATATAGTTTTTAAGGATTTATCCAATTCATGTATATATATATATATATATAAAACAAAATAATGTTTTGTATAGATAGATTAGTAATAGAGTTGAACAATTATTCTTCTTCTTTTAATCATATTTTTAAACATGCAACTAATATAGTCCTAGTTTCCACCCCCTCCACTCCTATGGTATTATTCTTACTTCAGACATAACACAATATACTTACAATTTACTTACTTTAAGCATAGATCTTTTTTTATTTATGATACACCTAATGTAACCTTGTTTTTTTGTACTTTTGAAAACTCTAGAATAGTAGATTCTAAATATTCAGAATATTCTAAATATTTTAAATAAACATTCTAAATAAATATGATTTGTTTATTTTTAACATTGACTTCAAGATTTTTTTTTCCTCCCTCACCCATATCACTCACTGACTGGTAAATAAAAGAATGTAAGTTATACATTTGAAATGATACAAAATTAATTTCCATATTTGTCATCACTAAAAAGGAAAAAAAAATAAAGCAAGAAAAATATTTCATTCTGTTTTCAGTATTTTTCATTTGTCTTTCTGCAGAAAAATCATCCTTTTTCATAATGACTCATTCAGAATTATCTTGGATGCCAGTATTAAACCAATTATTCAATTTTTCACAGTTGATCATCACCACAATTGCTTGATTATCTTAGTTCTCAATGCCTTTTGCGTCATTTCATGTAGGTCTTGCCATATTTGCTTGTTTGTTTTTCAGAAATACTCCTCTTATCATTTCTAATAGCAACATCTTTTTTTCATCAAAAACATATGCCAAATTTATTTTTTTTGGTCATTTCACAACTGATGAGCATCTCCTCAATTTCTAATCCTTCGCCATCACAAAAACAAACAAACAAACAAACAAAAAAGCTGCTATAAGTATTTTTTTACACCTAGGAACTTTTTTCTCTTTCTTTGATCTCTTTGGGATATATGCCTACTAGTAGTGTTGCTGAAAAAAAAAAAAAGATATACACTGTTTTATAACCCTTTGTGTATCATTTTTATTATTCTCTATAATGGTTAGACCAGTTCATTACTCCAACACTTAATTAATGTACCTATTTCCCTTCATCAACTCTAGCATTTGTCATTTTCCCTGTAGGTGTAAGATGATACTATGGAGTTGTTTTTAATTTTCATCTAGCTAATTAATAGTGATTTAAAGCATTTCATATGACTATAGATAATTTTATTTTTTGAAAAGTTCCTTTTCATATTATTTAACTATTTATCAATTGGAAATGGTTCTTATTTTTATAAATGTGATTGTTATTTTTATATTTGAAAAATAAGATCTTAATTAGAGAAGCTTGCTATATTTTTGTCTATTATACTTTTTTTAAGCAAAATATATCTTCCATAATCATTTATTTCAGTTATCTATTTTTGCTTTAGCTTTATCTGAATTCAAGATACTCACCTATGTCTTCTTCACTTCACCACTCAAAAAGTGTAATAGATTCTGCCCCCTCCCTTTCTTTTCATTTTCTTTTTGCACATTTTCTTTCATCCCAAGAGTGTATCTTATATGCAACATAATGTAGAATTCTTATTTCCAATCCATTCTGCTATCAACTTTCATTATATAGATTACCTTATTCCTTTCACTTTAATAGCTATGTTTCCTAACAGTTAATTTTCCTGAATCTCATTTTCTTCTGTAACTCTCTTTCTGACTTTGTATCTTGTTCTTCCTAAAATGTTGGTCTTCCTTCTGACCATTGCTTTTCCCAATGTGCCCTCCTCTTTACTTATCTATTATCATTTTCTGCTTCTATCTTTATTGGATAAAATAGGTTTTTTTTTTAACTTAAGTATGTATGTATATGCATGTACACACATATATCTATGTATTGTTTATGTAGGAATATTATATATTATATTAATATAAATATTTTGTTTTTGAAGGAATTATTTCCTCCAGTGAACTTTGGTGGCTCTTTTATCATTTTATCATTAAACTGATTCTATTTTTAAGCAGTTACTTCTTTAGTTTTGTGTTATTGTTTTTTTTTTTTTGGGGGGGGGAGGCTCCATTATCAGCTGTAAATTTTCTTTTCACAATTTTCTTTCACCATTCATTTTTTCCAGTTTTTTACCCTATCATTTTTATATTTTTCTTTAACTATCACAGGAATTCATACTAGCTTTGGGTCCAATTAATATTTTCTTTAATATTTTCTTTGTAGCTGTTTTCACATTGATATTCTTCTAAGTTTATTGTCATATTCTTTTGTTGTTGTTGTTTGCTCATTTATAAGAATATTTCTATACTTTGAAATTTATTATTTGTGTTTTGCTTACCTAGAAAACACTTTAAAGTTTTGGGTTTTTGTTTTTGGCTGCTGTTTTCAGAGATAATTCTGGGGATCTGTAAGTTTTCAGTACTTCCAAGATGTGCTAAAAAAAAAAAAAAGAAAAAGGTATAGTCGCAGCTCTCTTAGGTCATGTTATGCTACTAACCCAAGGAGGCTTGTTCCTTCTCTGCCCTAATAGTAGTACTACTCTTTTTGGCCCTAAAACTCTGACAAATGCCCTGCTGCTCTGCAGTAATAAGTGTTAGCAGGCCTTTTGTCCCTGGAACTTTGACCATGGCTTCTGCTCTACCCAGTCAGAAGCAATCTTCTCCACCCTGGCACTGCAACCTAGAGCTACTTATGGGCAATAATCTTGCCAAATAGGACCAGCCACATCCTGTGCCAAAAAACCTTCTTCTGTAATCTTTTTTCTGGCCATTTCTCTTTCTTTCTATGAACTCAGAATTGCCCACGATTCTTCTGCTTCTGTAGTAACAGCTGCCTGTTAGGACACTAGTATTCCTACCACACACTTGTTCTGTGACTCCTAGTATAGTTTTCTCCTTTAAATCTGCTAACTTGTTTTAGACCAAAAAAGGTTTCCCTGTGACCATTTGTTAGTTCTGTTACTCCAAAGTTTGATTTTGGGAGTTATTTTGAAGTTGTTTGGAGGGAAATATTCAGAAAGTTCAACTGGATACTGACCATTTTGGTTCCATCCAAGTATAAACAAATGTTTGTTGATTATAAGTTACTGATAGAATCTAAAAAAAAAAAAATTAGTTTTTTTGAGTATTATATTTGCTTATTTCTTTATTGTTAATATTATTTGTTCTTCCATTAGACCTCAGACTCTTTTCCAGAAGTAAAGGGGTGTGTTTGTGTGTGTATGTGTGTGTGTGTGTGTATTTCTTTATGATATTAGTAATTAAATCATAAGGGTCTTCATAATTGATATTGAAATGATGGGCCCTTTGATCTGTTTTAGAAAGTACCTTCCTGTGGTATTGACAAACTAAATAAATTCAAGGTCCATGATGACTTTATGACATTTGATGGATGAATCTTAGTAGCTCTTAGCTCATTACCTGTAAAGATACAAATAGCTACTAGAAGAAGAATGAGCCAATTTACTTCATATTAAAGTACAAAAAGGAAGGTAATCTATAGCTATCTGGATGTTTTATTACTGAACAGGACTTAAAGTTCAAATGGAAACTTTTTCTTTGTTAAAAAAGGTGAGGTTTTCTTTTATGTCTTTTTCCCTCTGTAGAACTACCCAAAATAAATGATTTTCTCCAAATCTTGCCTAGCAATCTTTTCTTTTAAAGACTTGAAATACTCAATTATTCTCTTTCCTGAAAATAATTCCAGAAACATGGACTGAACAAAGCTATCTTTCATATAAGAAAATAGTTCAAAATTCACGATTATGTCAGAGCTTGGCTTAAGTGAGAAATAACATTTTTCCCCCAAGCACATGAGAATTATCAGATCACAGAGAGAGCGCCACTGAAGTTAGATAATGAAAGAAAAATTGAAGGAGAGAGTATGATAAATCAAAGGTTTCAAGGGCATTTCCAGGTGCTTACATGCTGTTCTCTTCAAAGAAATCCCAGTTCATAACTGTAATAAAATGACACTGAAATATAAAATTAAAGTATTTGTTATTTGCTAATATGTGAATATGTTTATATGTTCCTATATATGCACACATATGTATACACATAGAAGTAAAATTAGAAAAATCAAGATATTTAAAGGTTTTATCTTAGGTTGAAATATTTTGTTGATAACTGATTCACAAAATGTCAAAATAGAAAACAGATCATATCACAAAGCTCTTGTGTGTTGTATGAAAGTAGAACTTATGCCATAATTCAAGTCAGTTGCCTCACAATTTTAATAATAAAAACTTAAATATCTAAATTTAATTCATTGACTACTTGTTAATGTTATAGCATCTATTCCTATTTTTGAAGAAAGCCTAAAGAGCACAGGAATAAAGGGAATTTTCCTTAAAAATGATAAACAATGTCTATCTAAAATCATTAGCAAACAGTATTTGTAATGGAGAGAAGCTGGACACATAAGACCAGGAGTGAAACAAGAATGTCCCTTATCACCACTATTATTCAGGATTGTACTGGCTTTAGCAATAAGAAAAGAAAAACAAGATAAAGGAATTAGAACAGGCAATGAGTTGATAAAACTATCACTCATTACAGATGAAATGATGATATACTTAAAGAATCCTAGAGAATCATGCAAAAACCTACTTGAAAAAATTAATATCTTTAGTATAGTTGCAGGATATAAAATAGACACACAAATTATCAGCAAAACTATATATTACTGAGAAAGTCCAACAAAAAGAGATATAAAGAGAAATTAGAAAATTATATGTCAGAAACTATCAGAGACCTATATCTCATATCCCATACTGAAATAAAACCAAAATTGGTACATGATTTAGGCATAAAGGGTGATATATATATATAGATATAGATATAGATATATATATATAATTAATTAGGAGAACAAGGGATAGTTTACTTATCTGAGCTTTAGAAAAGGGATAGATTTATGACCAAAGAAGAGCTAGAAAATATTATGTGATGCAAAATGGACAACTTAGATTACATTAAATTAAAGCATTTTTGCATAAACAAAACCAATTGCAGACAAGATTAAAAGGGAAGTACAAATCTGGGGAAATTTTTTATAGCCACCCACTTCTGATAAAGACCTCATTTCTAAAATATATAAAAAGCTGTATCAGATTTATAAGAATATATGTCTTTCCCCAATTGATAAATGTTCAAAGGATATGAGCTGACAATTTTCAAATGATGAAATTAAAGTCATATAAAAAAGCCCTAAATCATTATTGATTAGAAAAATGCAAAGTAAAAAATTAAAACAACTCTGAGGTACCACCTCATACCTCTCAGATTGGTTAAGAAGACAGGAAAAAGTGGTGATAAATGTTGGAGACATGGGAAAACTGGGACACTAACTCATTGTTGAAGAAGTTGAGACATGATAAAGCCATTCTGGATAGCAATTTGGAACAATGCACAAAGGACTATAAAACTGCTCATTCACTTTGATGCATCTGTGGCACTAATGAATCTGAATCCCAAGGAAATCATAAAGAAGGTAAAAGTGCCCACATGTGCAAAAATGTTTGTAGCAGCTCTTTTTGTGGTAGCAAAGAATTAGAAAGCGAGTAGATGCCCGTCAATTGAGGAATGAATCAATAAGCTACAATATATGAAAGTAATGGAATGTTATTGTTTTATAAAAAATAATAAACAAGCTGATTTTAGAAAGGATTGGAAAAATTTATACAAACTGATGTTATGTGAAACAAATGGAAGCAGGAATACACTGTATACAGTCAAAACAAGATTGTACAAAAATTGACTATGAAAGAACTGGTTCTTCTCAGTGGTTCAGTGAGTCAAAGCAATCACAATAAACTTTGAACAGAAAATGCCATCTGCATCCAGAGAGAGGATTATGAATAATAAATGTAAATCAACACACACTTTATTTGCTTTCTTTCTTTTTATTTTGTTTTTTTTTTCTCTCATGGTTTTTCTCTTTTGTTTTTATTTTGTTCTCCCAACATTATTCATAAAGAAATGCATATTTAAAATATGCATAATGTGCATGTAGAACCTCCCAAAAAGAAAACTATACATTTTTAAAAAATTGAAATTTGTAAATTGTTTTTTACGTGAATGATGTTGAAGATATGGAGATACAAATAGAATTTCTTCTTTTAAATAAATTGTAATATTAAATGTTGAATATATCGCACAAACAAATAATCATTATGAAAGGGAAATATATTTTATAACCTGGCAACTTTCCATACAAAATGCAATAACTAGATTTTTTAGATGTCACAATTCTAGAAAATGTCACCCAACTTCAAAGGTATTATTGTCAGGGACACAAGATCTTTAATTCATCTAATTCTGTTACTAGCCAACTATAGGGTATAATATTTTTTTATGAAGAAATTTAATGACATCACAGAATGAATGCAATAGCTAATATATTTTGCCTGTAAGCATAAGAAACTATCTCCCCTAAATACTGCCAACAGTTAGATGATTGGCTGTACCTAGAGAACACTTGTAGAAAGGTTAAATGTGAGGTAAACATGGTAAAGACATAATGAGGTGCCTAATAGTTCTAAAGCTGATAATATCTTTGTTGTTATTATATTCCATCTTCTGGGCTTTCTATCTACTGGTCTCAAGTGCTCTAGAGAAATTAATCTTCTTAAGTATTCAAGAAATTGTCATATAGTCCTGAAAACAAGGTTTTCTTTTATTTTCTAGTTCTAGCTGGAGTTCTCAGCTGAGATGCCTTGTTATAAAATCCACCATACTCTCTTTAGATTTCTTAACTCAAGGGAATAAGCTTCATTTCTTTGAGTGAGGTTAGTTCTTTACACATCTAAGAACAGACAAGCTATTTTTATTCTCTTTTTGAAAATAAATGTGGCAGAATCCAGAGTGAGAAGCAGGGGCTGTTTTCTCTTAAGAAAAAATTTACACTTAAGCAGGCAGTGAGCTAAGAAGAGTCAACAGATACTACATATTGTTAAGTATAACTAAATTTAAGATTAAATCAAACTATTATTCCAGATATATATCTGATTCAAAAACAGAAGATTCTTGCACTTTCTATTAATTTACCTACAGAGTTAAGGAAGTAGATCAAAGCTATTAACAAGCATTATCTGTAATTTGGATAAGCTACAAATCTCCCTAATAATATCAGAGGTGAAACAGGAAGCCCATTTTATCCAATATAGTTTTAGAAATGTTAGCTATAGCAATGGGAGAAGAAAAATAAAATAAAAAATATTACAATAGGGAGTAAAAAACCAAAACTATCATTCTTTGCAGATTGATGGTGATAGGATACTTATAGAACTTATAGAACCCTAGAGAATCAACTAAAATTATTTAAAATAATTAGCAACTTTAGAAAAGTAGCAGGATATAAGATGAGCCCATATAAATTATAGGCATTTTTATATGATCAACAAATCCCAGTAGCAATTGATAGTTCTCCAGTTTTTTGTTTTTTTGTTTTTTTGTTTTTTTTTTTTAAATCTGAGTTTATTTATGTAAATAATGTTTTGTTACTAAGTACATATAGTTCCTGGATTTAACTTGGCTGGTAGACTACTGAGTATTTTATATTGATTACAGTTATTTTAATGAAATTCCTCTATCTCTGCTGCTGGGCTTAGTTGGTTTACCATGTTGGAATGTAATTTTGCAAGAAAAGATTTTTTTTATTCTTTATGTTTTTAGCCTCAGTATACAGCTCAATTCTGAGCAAATTGTGAGACCTTAATATATCATTTTTGATTGATTAAATTTTAAAATAATGTATGTTTTATGTGAAGTCCTGGGCTAGCTCCCTGGAGGCCTCAGTGTCAGCCAGAGTCAGGATAAGCAAAAGTCCTTGGTCTTTAGAGGACGGCATGAAGGAGATGAACAAAACTGCCAGGAGTTTGCCAAGCTAGAGTTCAGAATCTCCATAATTTTCTCCTCTCTGTCCTGGCCCCAAGTGTTTCTGGCTCCTCTCACTCCATCCTCTAATCCCTCCTATGGTTATCTGTATACACCAAAAGCAGCACGGAATAGTGAGAAGGGCCATTTTTCCAAGCATATGCTAATAGAGTTATTGTCCAATAGGTAATTAGCCTTAAGTGCTTGGTTGTCTGATTCAAGCACACCTTTTAAAAGTTTCTGCCCTCAACAGTTTTGCACATCAGAAATGCTTACAAATAAGAAAAATAAAACAATTTAAGAAGAATTTGCCAAAAAGAAAGAAGAGATGTATTGAAAGTTTATTTCACAAAATAGCAACCAGAGTGATAAATTTGTTACCAAACTTTCTCCAACACTGCAAGACTAACAAAGCTAATCTTGCAGCAGATGACATGAATGGGACATAAATATGATCTATCTTTATATTGAAATAATGTTTTACAAGAAACATCATGTATGAAACATGACAGATTCTTTACACTTAATAATATTCTTCTTTTATTCTGGAGTATGGAATCTTAATCTCCATTTTTACTTAATTTCATATCTTTGTAATAATGGTGATACCATAGATAATTTACTGTGTGTCTTTCTCTATGTCTCTGTGTCTCTGTTTGTGTCTTTGTTTCTTTCTATCTCTGATTCTGTGTCTCTCTCTCTCTCTCTCTCTCTCTCTCTCTCTCTCTCTCTCTCTCTCTTTTCCATCCATTTAAAATTATGATTTAGTTACTCTATTTATAATGTTCTTTTGTTTGGTTTCTCGGGGGTCTTTGAGAATCTTTGGAGCTCTTTGGAGCAGCTTTTGTTTCAGTTCAATAATCACCAGAACAGTAGCCAGGATTAAAGTCCAAATCCTTTGCCTGATGCTGGGCAGCTTTCTGGAAAGCCTTTCAGTCTGGCCTTGGTCTTAGTGGGCAAAGTACAGGAATCCAGACAAGCCACCAGGAAGATCAAAGATTGAATTAAATTCTCCCCTTGGTTCTGAGAGCTTAAGCTCCTGCCTCCAGTCCTTTGTCTTCTCTGCCTCTCTCTGTTTCTCCTGTGTGGCTCTCAGTCCCTGTTTATATACTCCACACTGAGTTTAAACCAATCATTATATCACTAGGAAACCATTAAGTATGAAAATCAATTATACTGAACCATGCTAAACTAGAAAACCATTGTATCATCACTTCCACTTATAACCTTATAAGTATCCTTATTTCAAGTTCAGAATTCTGGCCCATGACAGTATTATTCAAGTTTTACATAAAATTATCTAAAATTTGAAAGATAGCTCTAGAGAGACAGAACCTATCTTATGCAAACTCAGCAACTAATAGCACAAAGAGTTCAATGTATTTTTCTTTTTCTTCTTAAAAAAAATTCACTCTTATGTACTCATGAGTTAATTCTTATTTCTCTTCAACAGAAACATGATCTGAATTTCTTTTTTTCTTTACTTAGAGAAAATCTTAATGGGGAGTTTGGAGTCAGGTATAAGGAAAAACTATTTCATTGGTGTCTATGTCATGATAAATGGTGAGACCAATTTCCATCTATTTTATTAATTAATTATACCTATATAAATATGATACAATTATGTTAATTTTATTCAATTTTAAATTATTTAATTATAATTTCTATTATATATATCCCCCCCACAAGGAGTTGTTTTCTTTAGTCAAGCCACAGTAAAAAAGCCAAGCTTTTTTACCAAAACTTTCATAACTCCTTCATAGATCTCATTTCTTTTTTCTAATTTTTCCTATCTCTTTTAAGACCATTTTCGAACTCTTACAAGAGAGACTTTGAGCTGGATAGCAATTCATATTCCTCTTCACCTAAAGGAATTTTACCTTTGCTTTCCTCTTCTGGTTTTGTGTCCTGATCTTCCCTATCTCCATAGTAGCTGTCTCAGTTGGGATATTTGTTTTTCTCTTCATTTTTAAAGGTGGCACAGGAAAGACTGTCCTGAACTTCCTCTTCACAGTAAAAGGATTATTCTGGGCCAGTGGTGCTACAAGCCTTCCCACTACACTGGGTGGACCTGACCAAGTCCTGCCTGCTGTGTTGTGGTTCAGGGAATCACAATTTCTTTCTGTAGTTGTGCTGTAGGTTTCACAGCTAATCTGTTGATCCACTGGCCTTCTGAATCAGGACAGAGTAGCCAACACTTCTATATTTTATCAAAGACATTTCTGCTTGATTCTCCAAAGCTGGCCTGGGCCTCCTCGTTGGGCTGGGCCCAACCATGCTTGCACTAGGCTGAGTTCATACTTGCCCACTTGAGACAGACCTTTCCTGCATCCCTCCAAGATATACTAAACTGTAAAATTATTACACTCTGGCTATTTATAGATTTTTCTATTCTTACATTTTTCAGGGGCTTTAAGTAGTGATAATTCTGAGGGAAGGTGTAGAGAACTTAGGTTCTTGGCTTGATAAATTTTATTTTAGGTAATCTAAGGAGAAGTATAGTCACTTGACATATATCCTTATCTTTGAGTGACTAGAAGCACTTTTATTCATCCATATTCCAGTGGTCGGAAAGTCAAATGTGCTAGTGTTTTTATCAACCCTGTAACTGGTAACAAAGTCCATATGTACAAAGCAACAGAGTACTGCACCCAGTGCCAGCAAAAGGTCCTCCGTGTCCATCTTTTTATTTCTATTCTAAGAGCTCTGAGCAAATTCTCTGCAATTCAGTCACTCCTAAGTCTGCACTGGTTTTCCAGGGCCCAGACTACTGCAGGCTAGTGCTGCCTGGTCTAGACAGTGCTCCACATTATTGATACAATCCTTTTCTGCCAACCTTCTAAGTTGTCTGCAATGGAAAATGGTTTCCCTTCATCCTGTTATCCTGTTCCTTCAGTATTAATTTCCAGTAAAGTTGTCTGGAAAGTATTTTAGGAGAATTCAGGGGGTTCTGTGCCTCCATCATCTTGATTATGCCTCTGGTTCTTAGACTATTTTTGTACATATATTTCTAAATTCACAAAAAATGAACTATCCCATCTTAAAATATCATAATGTAACAGATAGTCAAATATATTCTCCCTTTCTCTCTCTCTCTCTCTCTCTCTCTCTCTCTCTCTCTCTCTCTCTCTCTTTACACACACACACACACACACACACACACATATATATATATATATCAAGAAATTTTGGATCTGAAAGTTAAATGATAAACCCATAGTGATATAGTTATTCAGTGACAGGACTTACTTTAGAAAGATATATTATTTCCAATGGAAGGATTATTTACATCAGGCTATATTGTTTTCTTTTATGTTAGGTTGAAATAATCATCAATTAGAAAGGTCAGAACATGAGTGACCTTTCAATAGGAACACAATTTCCTATAATATGTATACATAGTTAAAGCAAATGATTCATAATATTTAAAAGCCACTGGAGACATTTTGTGGCAGAACTGTCTAAAAATCACCCACTTCTATCTAATTAATCTTATTATATCTAAGAATAGTAATTAATAGCTACCATATTTTTCAAAAACCAGATTTATTTTTGTTTACAAAATTCTTCAGGTGTAATACGTATTGTTTATAACTGTAAAAATGATTTACATATTCCCACTATACATGACTAATGCCTAATTATTCCACTTTTGAGCTATTAACAATGTTCAGCTCAATTATCCCCTGTATAAGCAAGACCTATCTTTTTTGCATTTTTGGAGCTTCCTGTACTTAACTACATTGTTGGACATGGTGTAAGTTCTTAATAAACATTCATTGACAGGGAAAAAAAAGTTTTAAAATGTCAATAGAAATCTCACACAACTAAGAAATATCTACAAATATTTGAATGCCTTTTTTATTTCTCCGCCCACTGACTCCTTTACTTCATTCACTATTTTAATGAGATGCACTTTAAAATCACACAAACACACACATACAACATAGAAATTTACAAAGATTTGTTCTATCATTCTCATAGTCACAAGTTTGGTTTCCTGAATTTTATATATCTATATCTATCTATCTATCTATCTATCTATCTATCTATATGAAAGATTAAAATTTTCCCTGAAACATCTTGAATTGCAACAGATGGCTTCTATCAGAAACTTAAGCTCTTATTATTTATAAATGTTTCTCTGTGTTCAAAAATTCCAATTCCTGACAATACCACCCTGGTATTGCTAACTGCCTATCCTGCAGGAATCCCCAAATAATGCAGGGATACTAATTGACATTATAGTCATTCAATTAAGATCATATTTTGAGTAGGCTTTGCTCAAGGACAACAACAGCTGGTAGACACAATCTAGATATTAACATACTTTAACTTATGCACTGAAGCCCTAACCAACCTGTTCCATTTACCTGATCCTGCCCTGGGAACCTGTAATATTTACTTTTGAGTTTGTCTGTTCCTCAAACTCCTGGAAATTTTAGGACAAGATTCTCAAAGACAAGACACTCATCTCATGAACCGATTACATCTACATTTAATTTATTCTTTGTGTATTTGAAACCCCTCTTTCTTCTCACTGGATTTAGATTATTATCAAGGCCCACTCCTCAGATAATTTATGCATTGAATGAACAAATTCTACTTATGTGGCTCACTTCCAAGAATGTGTACAAGGAAAGTTTTGTAATGCTGGGAATGCTGAAAACTTAGTCGATGTGTTTACATTCCAGATTGCGAGGGCATTCTGAAAGGCTAAAGCAATACAGGACCCTTGCCTTCTTGAAATATTTACTCTCTGAGGTCAGATATAGTTGTTTTCTCACATTACTACCACATTGATGTTATACACATCTGTGAAAAGTAAAATCAAACATTCGAGAGGCAGAGTTCATAACTGAAAAGAGCTTAGTCACATAGAGGTCAAGGTAAGCTTCTACAAAAGATTCATTTTACAGAGTTGAGTGATTTGCCAAAGCATGTACATTTTCCCCAGTGACATAGCCAAGCCATTGTTCTGACATTTAAATCCCTTGTATCTTGCCCATAGATAATTCTACTTCATACTGTTTAAATATGTGAAACAACTAGATAAACCAAAAAAATTAAAAATATGACAGCAATTCAGGCTTTGAATTTTTATCCATTATGAGATTTTTGGTTCTTTTTTTTCTTTCTTTTTTACTTCTGAAATGGCACCATGGGAATTCTTTGTAAGTTTATGCTGTTATGAACAAGTTTGTGAACTAGTTTACATGTTGTACCTATTTGGAATTCTTATGTAGACCTGTCTGTTCTTTCTGATAGAGTGTCTGACTAGCTTACATGTTTATGCTTTGTTGAGAATATAAAACTGACACTGCTTGTCTCAAAGGAATTTCTGAAGCAGTATTTTACTTCCCCATCATATGATGCATTTGTGTACATAGAGAGGAAAATATAGACAAACTCTTCTCATTAGGGCATTCTTTCTATCATGAGTATTTGTATGTATACATACATCTGTTTTCACCTATATTAATATTACATAGAAACTTAAATACCTATGTTGGATTGACTTTTGAGTTCTATCTCACTGTGGTGACTGATCAACCAGAATCTCATAACCTCATACAAAAAATATTACTAACAAAAGGTGCTCTCATGGAGCCTGATGGCCCAAAACAATTTGGGTGAATTGTAACAAAGTCCATAAAATATTTTAATTATTTTTATCCTTAGGAAAAGTGATACAAACTCATAATAGTCTAGCATACAAAGGAGATTATTTACAAATTTTCTTTTGAAGTTTTTACTTGTCCTAATACTGTAAATGGTTTAGTTCATGTGTATCCAAGGACTCACATTTACTTTTAACTGATTTTTACTTACACTGATTTTTACTTACACACATGAAGGTTCATAATAAAACAAGGCAAAAAGAAAAAAGAAAAAAAAAAAAAACCTTAAAAAAGGGGAATATGGTTTCATAAGTACAGAGAAAACAAGGTTGGCTGACCTAGGTCCATCTCTATAATAGAAGTCTAAGGAGGAACTCATTAATAAGATAAGGAGACTGTTTGGTTGAGGGATATGCACTAAGTAAAACGTGTCAGGGAGCCCATGGATGTTCTAGGATGAGGAGGCACCAGTAATTGAGAAAAGTGAAAAATTCTATTAATAAGGGTAGCAGAAAAGATTTGTGCAGAACTAATGAAATTTGTCAAAAGTCTAATATCAAATTATGGGCAAATTGGCAACAGAAATAAAATTAATGATAACAAGATGCATATAAAATATATACAATGAAAAATCTCTAATAATATTATAGATTTAAAATAACAAATTATTCACTAGTATTTTTAAATGGTACTTTTTATTCAATTTGAAATGATTTTTTATAAAGTTGTAAAGATAGCATGTGTATTAGAGTATATAGAGAGCTGGCTTTGTAATGAAGAAAACTTTGCCATATACTACATGTTTGCATGTGGTCACATCACAGTTTGGTTTATCAGACCATTGTCTAAAACTCTACATTGTGAATCATTAATCATTCTCCATCGATGGAAGAACTTTCTTCATGAGATGGTTCCCCTAAACACTGATTTAATCAAAGGTCAGGACACAAGATAGAATGGGTTATAAATGTTGTCAAACAATAATCCCTTTACATGTTCATTAGCCTAGAGAATGAAAAAGGTGTTATCTTAATTCCTCACAAATTAAAATAATTTCAGAAAATTGTAATAAAGTCCATGAGTTACAGTGAGAATCACACAAGAACTATTATCAGTTACAATAAAAGACTTCAGGTCTTTTATTAACAATCAGAAAAAAATTAAGGTTGTAGAGGAAAATATTATATCTAGCAAAATTAAGTTTAATATGAATAAAAATACAATTCAATAAATTATTAGATTTTCAGGATTTCATTGCAAACTGAACTCAGTATTTGACATTATTCTTATAATAATCATCAATGACAATGTCAAGAAACTCAATAAGGACAGTTTAATGTTTTACATGGGTAAACATAAACCATATGTTTAAGATTACCATTAGTAATTGGGTAGTACTAAAGAAGCATTGTGGTAGAGCTGAATATGATATGATCCTAAAAAGCAAAATCATGTGGGAAAAAAGTAAAAAACAGGAATTATGCTATACAAATAAGGTACATAAGGAAGAAGAAACAAAAGAATTATGGGGGGGGGAGATAGGATAAAGTTGGTATTGAAGGGTGTGTGCCTTAAAGGGAGTGGAAAAGATATGTAGATTAATGAGAAAAGGACATGGAGGGAGGTAAATTATTGGGGGAAAGGCTATGGGAAGATATTTGGGAGAGGCCAGAGAGGCTACTTTAAGTATTACCAATGCAAACTTAGAGGAAACAATGTATATAAATGTATGTGTGTACATATGTGTTTGTGTGAATGTATGTATGAATGTATAAATGTATATACACAGACATTTATATTCATCCAACTATCGACCTATCTACCTATCTATATATCTCTGTGATTATCTATAGCCTGCTTAGGGGAGGTGATGGAGAATAGTGGGAGGAAAATAGTAAAGTAAAAAGGATACAGTAGAAAACAAAACAAAAGCTATAAAAAAGGAAAAAAATGGACATCTCTGAATACAATGGGTTTTATTATTATTTATGCTTTCTTAAAATGGAAATTTATTATTATATGTTTTGAATACTCTCATATTCTCCTGTGACATAACCATGTTTCTTTTTTTGTTGTTTTTTTTTCTATTTAAGATTTAAATTAAAAAAAAATTAAAACTCATCTTTGCTGTTCCACAATTTGGACCCTCAGTATTCAATTTGTTGCCAAGTTTTGTCAGTTCTTCTGTGCCACAAATCTCATATACCTGTCCCCTTTTCTGACATAGTGACCACACTGGTGCAGACTCTTATGACCTCAAGCCTGAGCTATTATAATAGCATTCTGCTTAATCTCACTGATTTTCATAACTCCATGTTCCAGTCCATTATGCACTCAGCTGTCAAAATGATTGACCATGTTACTCAGGATGTTCTAGGAAGTGTTTAACAACAACTGGCTGTTGAGAAAAAAAAATTCATTCACAAAACAATTTTTGAATTCTCATGCTCCCTATTAACATGTCCTCTCTTAACTTCCATAAATGTGTATAAAACAAGAAAACACTACATCAACCCCAGATTTGTAGTCATTTGTTAGATTCTGGGATATAAATTTAAAAATTATACTAGCTCTGATCACCCTAGTATACCTCTATTCAATGAACTTCAATAGTTCCTTTAACTGTAATATAATATATACAAATTAATTTGGCTTCTAATGATATTCCTAATTTGAAACTTTGAAACACTTTCTATATTTCCTTACCATATTGCCATGCTTGTAGTCTACCATCCAGTGATACTGATCTTCTATTTTTTTTATCATTGACAGAATTGAGGATTTATTATTTAGAATATTTATTATTTGGAATACATTATTTCTTATAAATTATTGAATTACTTATTAAAATTTATTCTTATTTAGAAATAACAATAAAATGAAAGAGGAATTAAATGCATGGTAACAGCTAAAGAGAAATCAAATGTCTCCCCTTATTTTCTGATGCTAATATGATTTTCCATAATAAACCAAAAATAAATTAACTGAGATTATTAAAAGTTTCAATAAAGTAGCAGGGTACAAAATAAACCCACAGAAATAAATAGCCTTAGTTTATAGCAATAAAAAACCCAGGAGGAAATAATAAAAGGAAAATTCCATTCCAACTAATTAAAAAATGGATTAAATACCTAGGAGTATCAGACAAACTCAAGAACTATATATAAAATAATAAAATTCCCTCTAAAGAAATAAAGATTGTCTTTTTTTAAATTTAATTTTATTTTATAATAACTTTATATTGACAGAATCCATGCCAGGGTAATTTTTTTTACAACATTATCCCTTGTACTCGCTTCTGTTCCAATTTTTCCCCTCCTTCCCTCTACCCCCTCCCCTAGATGGCAAGCAGTCCTATATATGTTAGATATGTTGCAGTATATCCTAGATACAATATATGTTTGCAGAACTGAACAGTTCTCTTGTTGCATAGGGAGAATTGGATTAGAAGATAAAAATAACCCGGGAAGAAAAACATAAATGCAAATAGTTCACATTCCTTTTCCAGTGTTCTTTCTTTGGGTGTAGCTGCTTCTGTCCATCTTGGATCAATTGAAATTGAGTTAGGTCTCTTTGTCAAAGAAATCCACTTCCATCAGAATACATCCTCATACAATATCGTTGTTGAAGTGTATAATGATCTTCTGGTTCTGCTCATTTCACTTAGCATCAGTTCATGTAAGTCTCTCCAAGCCTCTCTGTATTCATCCTGCTGGTCATTTCTTACAGAACAATAATATTCCATAACATTCATATACCACAATTTATCCAGCCATTCTCCAATTGATGGACATCCATTCAATTTCTACTTTCTAGCCACTACAAACAGGGCTGCCACAAACATTTTCGCACATACAGGTCCCTTTCCCTTCTTTAGTAACTCTTTGGGGAATAAGCCCAGTAGTAACCCTGCTGGATCAAAGGGTATGCACAATTTGATAACTTTTTGGGCATAATTCCAGATTGCTCTCCAAAATGGTTGGATTCGTTCACAACTCCACCAACAATGCATCAGTGTCCCAGTTTTCCCGCATCCGCTCCAACATTCATCATTATTTTTTCCTGTCATCTTAGCCAATCTGACAGGTGTATAGTGGTATCTCAGAGTTGTCTTAATTTGCATTTCTCTGATCAATAATGATTTGGAACACTCTTTCATATGAGTGGTAATAGTTTCAATTTCATCATCTGAAAATTGTCCGTTTATATCTGACCATTTATTAAGTGGAGAATGGCTTGATTTTTTATAAATTAGAGTCAGTTCTCTATATATTTTGGAAATGAAGCATTTATCAGAACCTTTAACTGTAAAGATGTTTTCCCAGTTTGTTGCTTCCCTTCTAATCTTGTTTGCATTAGTTTTGTTTGTACAAAGGCCTTTTAATTTGATATAATCAAAATTTTCTATTTTGTGATCAGTAATGGTCTCTAGTTCATCTTTGGTCACAAATTTCTTTCTCCTCCACAAGTCTGAGAGATAAACTATCCTATGTTCCTCTAATTTATTTATAATCTCATTCTTTATGCCTAGGTCATGGACCCATTTTGATCTTATCTTGGTATATGGTGTTAAGTGTGGGTCCATGCCAATTATCTCAGCAATTTTTATCAAATAATGAATTCTTATCCCAAAAGTTGGGATCTTTGGGTTTTTCAAACACTTGATTGCTATAGTTGACTATTCTGTCTTGTGAACCTAACCTTTTCCACTGATCAACTAATCTATTTCTTAGCTAATGCCAAATAGTTTTGATGACTGCTGCTTAATAATATAATTTTAGATCAGGAATAGCTAGGCTACCTTCATTTGATTTTTTTTTTTATTAATTCCCTTGAGATTCTCGACTTTTTTATTGTTCCATATGAATTTTGTTGTTATTTTTTCTAGATCATTAAAATATTTTCTTGGAAGTCTGATTGGTATAGCACTAAATAAATAGATTAGTTTAGGGAGTATTGTCATCTTTATTAGATTCGCTCGGCCTATCCAAGAGCACTTAATATTTTTCCAATTATTTAAATCTGACTTTATTTGTATGGAAACTTTTTTGTCATTTTGCTCATATAATTCCTGACTTTCCTTTGGTAGATAGATTCCCAAATATTTTATGCTAGCAACATTTATTTTTAATGGAATTTCTCTTTGTATCTTTTGCTGTTGGATTTTGTTGGTGATGTATAAAAATGCTGAGGACTTATGGGGATTTATTTTGTATCCTGCTACTTTGCTAAAATTATGAATTATTTCTAATAGCTTTTTAGTAGAATCTCTGGGGTTCTCTAGGTATACCATCATATCATCTGCAAAGAGTGATAGTTTGGTGTCCTCATTGTCTATTCTAATTCCTTTAATCTCTGTCTTGATTTTTATTGCAGAGGCTAGTGTTTCTAATACAATATTGAATAATAATGGTGATAGTGGGCAACCTTGCTTCACTCCAGATCTTACTGGGAAAGGTTCCAGTTTTTCCCCATTGCATATGATGCTCACTGAAGGTTTTAAATATATGTTCCTGATTATTTAAGCATTCCTATGCTCTCAAGTGTTTTTATTAGGAATGGATGTTGGATTTTATCAAATGCTTTTTCTGCATCTATTGAGATGATCATATGGTTTTTATTTGTTTGGTTATTGATATAGTCAATTATGCTAATAGTTTTTCTAATATTGAACCAGCCCTGCATTCCTGGTATAAATCCTACTTGGTCATAGTGTATTATCCTGGGGTATCTTCTATTATTTTTTAATTATAGCTTTTTATTTACAAGATATATGCATGGGTAATTTGTCAGCATTGACAATTGAAAAACCTTTTGTTCCAATTTTTCTCTCCTTCCCCTCATCCCTTCCCCCAGATTGCAGATTGACATGTTAAAAATATTAAAGTATAAGTTAAATACATTATATGTATACATGTCCATACAGTTATTTTGCTGTATAAAAAGAATTAGATTTTGAAATAATGTACAATTAATCTGTGAAGGAAATGAAAATACAGGCAGACAAAAATAAAGGGATGGGGAATTCTATGTAGTGGTTCATACTCATTTCCCAGAGTTCTTTTTCTGGGTGTAGCTGGTTCAATTCATTACAGCTGTATTAGAACTTATTTGGTTCATCTCATTGTTGAAGAAGGTCAGGTCCATCAGAATTGATCATCATATAGTATTGTTGTTGAAGTATATAATGATCTCCTGATCCTGCTCATTTCACTCAGCATCAGTTGATGTAAGTCTCTCCAGGACTTTCTAAAATCATCCTGCTGATCATTTCTTACAGAACAAAAATATTCCATAAAATCTGACAGGTGTGTAATGGTATCTCAGAGTTGTCTTAATTTGCATTTCTCTGATTAATAATTACTTGGAGCATCTTTTCATATGGTTAGAAATAGTTTAAATTTCTTTGCCTGAGAATTGTCTATTCATATTCTTTGACCATTTATCAATTAGAGAATGGCTTGACTTCTTATAAATTAGAGTCAATTCTCCATATATTTTGGAAATGAGGTCTTTATCAGAATCTTTTACTGTAAAAATGTTTTCCCAATTTATTGCTTCCCTTCTAATCTTGTCTGCATTAGTTTTGTTTGTACAAAAACTTTTCAATTTGATATAATCAAAATTTTCTATTTTGTGATCAATAATGACTTCTAATTCTTCTTTAGTCATAAATCCCTTCATCTTCCACAGGTCTGAGAGGAAAACTGTGCTATGTTCTTCTAATTTATTTATAATCTCATTCTTTATGCCTAGGTCATGAACCCATTTTGACCTTAGTGTTAAGTGTGCATCAATGCCTGGTTTCTGCCATACTAATTTCCAATTTTCCCAGCAGTTTTTGTCAAACAGTGAGTTCTTATCCCAAAAGCTGGGATCTTTGGGTTTGTCAAACACTAGATTATTAAAGTTATTGACTATCTTGTCTTGTGAACCTAACCTACTCCACTGATCAAATAGTCTATTTCTTAGCCAATACCAAATGGCTTTGGTAATCGCTGCTTTATAATATAATTTTAGATCTGGTACAATTAGGCCACCTTCATTTTATTTTTTTTTTTCATTAGTTTCCTTGAAATTCTTGACCTTTTGTTTTTCCATGTGAACTTTGTTGTTATTTTTCCTAGGTCATTAAAATAGTTTTTTTGGGAGTCTAATTGTTATAACGCTAAATAAATAGATTAATTTAGGCAGACGCTGACTTCCTTGATAATCCTTAAATAAGACATCCTATCACTTGACTTTGGATTTTCACTGGTATTATTTTTACCTGCAATAGTCTCCCTTCTGGTCAGCACCCTTTGGATTTTCTGACTTTCTTGAAGTTCCAGCTAAATTCTCATCTTTTCAATGAGCCTTTCTTGATTGTCCCTAATAGTAATGCCTTCCTTGGGTTAATTATTTCCAATTTATCCTGTCTGTGTACATTTTATTTTACATAATTGTTTGAATGTGATCTCCAACATTAGAGTGTAATCCTGAAAGCAAGACCTATATTTTTTGCCTTTCTCGGAGCTTCCTATATTTACTACATTGTTGGACATGGTACAAGGTCTAAATAAACATTAGTTGACAGAAAAAAAGTTTTAAAATGTCAATAGAAATCTCATATAACTAAGAAATATCTACAGATACTATAATGTCTATTTTATTTCTCCCCACATTAACTCTTTACTTCATTCATTATCTTACTGAGATGCAATTTAAAATCACACACACACACACACACACACACACACACACACACACACACACAAACACACAAACATAGAAATTTACCAAGATTTGTTCTATCATTCTCATATAGTACACAAGTTTGGTTTCCTGAATAATTTATTTTTTAATAGTTAAAAGTTTCATTATTGAAAGAGGCAAACCAAGATGCTGAATTTGTGTTTCAACATTCCTACTCAGAGACTATGCATCTGAAAATATTTATTATATAGCCAAAACTTTTAAAGGATATGTGATTTGGTTTTGTCAATAGCATGAAGGCTTTCTAAAAGCCATATGGATTGCAGAATAGAGCTGAATTTGAGTTCAGGAAGATCATGGTCATACCTTACCACAAATAATGACCTAGACAATTCACTTTTTCAAGGTCATGAATATGCCCCCACAAGTAGTTCCTTATAACAACAACAACAACAAAAAAAAAAATCATGGCTGCTGTCAATATTTACAGATCATAAATTAAATACAATTTATATATCTGAATTCCAATTTATGGATTAATAAATATGTTTGAAAGTAAGTGGATGATTTTTATTAAACTGAAAGCTAAAAATTATTAAATAAGAAATGATGGAAGGATTGAAAGGAATTTTCAAGAAATTAGAATCTAAAAAACACACATTACATCTTTTCTGTTTTTGGTAACTATGATTTTGTTTCAACTATTATTCATTATATGAATTTTCCATTTCAAAACATATTCCATCAAAATGCAATACATTAATTAAGCCTGCTATTTTTTCATTGATATTTTTTATTGTCCATATCCAGCTTCATTAACTTTTCCTTTTTTACTGTGTTCCAAAAGACTTTCTGAAAAAACAATGCTTATCAACAAATATTTTAGTTGTCAAGACTTTGGCTAACAAATTTTATTTGTTATAAAATCACTTTCTCCAGTTACAGAAAACTTAGCTTTTTAAAAATCATATTTGTTAAATATCACTTTTATTTGAGCCTTCATGTCATTGTTGAAATAATTTAGATTTCAAGATATTAATTAATTTCATATTAGATTGTTAAATGTAAGTAGACTTATCTATACACAGATGAATTCTTATCTCCCACTCCTACCTTAATAAAATTATTTTATTTAATTGAACAGAAGCACAGCTTATTTATAATCCAAACTTGGGTCTTTTATAAAATGAAATGTTATTTTTTTTTGAAAATTCCTAGTTAAATAACACTAAGCTTTGCAAAGATACATCTGCCAATTGTCAAACATTATACATTCACAAATGATGATTGTCATTTTCTGTTTATTGATGTAGGTGGATTCATTTCTAGGTTTGGAGAGTTAAATTCCTAGGTTTAGAGAGAAACAAAACAATCCTTTCTGAAAGCAGAAAGGTAGTATAATATTCCTTATAAAACTCTAAATATTTTTGTACATGTTTCCCAACTATAAATTCAGAAACATTTATGCTTATTTTTATTGCAGCTACACTAGACAGAGTAAAATGGATGTTAAATTGAAATTTATTCATGTAAATATTTCCTGGACCCATAGCTTTTTGGCTATTTATTGTCTATACCACTCAGTTGTCAGTGATAGGTGCATTTTATTTTGATAATTTTTTTGTATATGTATATACTTACATGATTATATGTAGATGTATGTAGGTAGATTTTAAGTAATTTGGAGACACGTGAAATTAGTTTACTTTGGATTCATTGCACTGATTCTTATAATTGCTGATGATCAAGGTGATGATGGACAAAAAGAAGCTGAAGCAGAAGAAAAAGCAGGTGGAGTTGAAACAACAGCATAATAAGCAGAAGAAAAAGAAGGAAGAGAAAGAAATAATACATTTATACATTATTAATGTTTTAAATTGTTTCCTACAAAATAACTCTAGACAACTTTAGTGTTTACTTTATGTGTGTCTTTTCTCTCTCTCTCTCTCTCTCTCTCTCTCTCTCTCTCCTCTTTCTCTCTCTCTCTCTCTCTCTGTTTCTCTATCTCTGTGTTTCCATTTGTCTGTTTCACCTTTCTGTCTTTTCTCTTCTCTCTCCTCCCTCTCTTCCTCCATTTTTCTGTGTGTCTCTTTGTTTCTTTCTTTCCATCTGTGCATGATGGTCATAATTATAATTATAAATACATGTTAAGCAGAATGGAATAAAGAAAAAAGATTGATTTTAGGATTAGGAACTGTAGACTTGACTACCTCCTTTCATTTTACTACCTATGTGACCATGAGAAAAATCCCTTAAGCATTCTTGATGAAATTTTTGAACTACATGATGTTTTATTAAAGAAAATAAAAGATGGAAAGAAAGAAAGAAGGAAGGAAGGAAGGAAGGAAGGAAGGAAGGAAGGAAGGAAGGAAGGAAGGAAGGAAGGAAAAGAAAGGAAAGAAAAGAGAAGGGAAAATAGTGATCTCTATAATTCTAAATTCTGAGTTTTCAGATGCTATGACTCCATTTACATACACATGTGCCTGTGCAGGTGTGCATATATTTTGTTTTAGCTTCATAATAGCAACGAGGGGGAAACTGTGAAATCATCCTTGCTCATTAAGGTTCCCTATGCTATATTCAGAAATGATAGCTCCAACATGGCTAATTACAATTGGCCTAAATCCATTCTATAATTATAATTGGACACATTATTCTTCACTTTCTATCTTAAAATTTTATTATCCCTGTGCACTATTAAATAACCATGCATTTCACTCAAGGAATTCAAAAATGGGTAATATATTCTTTCATTTAAAATGATACTTCTCACATTCTTATGAACTTAAAGTCATAAAATATTGCTATTGATTTATATTTATAATAATTTAATCCCATGAATAATCAGTAGGTAGTTAATGAATATTGCAATCCAAATTTCCCCCTACTGTATCTACAATTATAGTCATTCTATGATCTTTTTCCTGTCAGTATTAAGAGGATGAGAGTGGAGAATCTTCACTTTTCATTAATTTATTCAGTTTTCTTATACTACTTTAAAAAAGTGTTAAATTTGACTCATTTCTAAAAATTTAATAAAACAAACAAAAAGAAAATAGCAGATAAGGAAAAGGTGGATATCTTTTATATTTTAATTAAATATATTTTGGTTGAACAAAACATGTGTCCTGTTTTAAAGGCTTTGTTTGTGTCAATCTAAGTTGGCTATTTTCTTTTTATATTACTTTTGCATTAATCAGATCTATTAATTTATTAGTTCCTGATGATATCTCTGGTGCCTTAGTCATTTATTTAAACCCTTTATAGTGTAGGTAACACTCAAGATAATAAATTAGCAGACAGCTAAAAACAACAACTGCAGCAACAATAAGCTACAAGCCAATTTTAACACATGTGATTAATTAGAAAACAATGAACAATAAAAAGGAGAGCACTTCACATAACATATAGCAGGCTTTTATTAAGATTTTTATTAGGGATGCCTGAAAAAGCCAAAAACATGTTTTGATTTTGAAGAGTAATGATCTGAGCTGAAAATATATGACCTTGAAGGAAGAGTAGTAAATTAAAGTGGTTCTGTATTTTCACCTGAAATTAAAATCACCTTTTTCTGTGACACAAATTTATCATTGTCTCCTAATTAAAAAAAATAATAATTGCTTTCTGTGTATGGGAAAAATTGTTATGTGAATTACATAATCAGATATGAAAAGTTAACATAGTATCTGCTACAAGAAAGTTATAGTTTTGTAAAGAGGAAAAGGCCTTTTTAAATGAACCCAGTGTGACTAAGAACTGATAAAGGCCAATTAGCAGTCTAGACAATGAACTATCAGAAATGTGAGACTTCCCAAAGCAAGATGGTGGAGTAGGCAATAGATCACTTTAACTTCCCAGCTGTCTCCAGACAACCGTAAAATAGCACCCCAAGACAAATCCACCAAGAGCAGAACTAGCAAGAAAATGGGATGAAACAATCTTGTAAATTTAGGAAACTTGGAATATCAGACGGAGATGTAAAGTCTAGGACACAAAGCTTATCAGCAAGCCAGCAGCATGCCTGCCCTCAGCAAATGAGCAAGGATTCCTGAGCATCACTGTGGTGGATTCTAGCACCAGGACTCTGCATGTGTCTTTGCATAGCCAGGGGAATTAGTAGACTTCAGGTCCAAGAACCACCACTTGTTTCAGGATAGCTGTGGGCCAGCAGGCCCCCTCCAGTAGCTAAACGTGCTTCATCACAGTTGCAATCAGACAGACCTCAACCCTACCAGTATCTAATCAAATAGAAAGATGTCACCTGTATAACCCCCAACAACATTAACCCTTGCAAAACCTTGTGCTCCAATTTCACTCCTTCCCCCACTCCTCATAGATGGCAAGTAGTACTATATATGTTAAACATGGTAGAAATATATGTTAAAGCCAATATAAGTGTACATATTTATACAATTATCGTGCTGCACAAGAAAAATTAAAGAAAAAGAAACAGAGAAGCAAAATAAAATGCAAGCAAACAACAATTAATTAAACAATTAATTAAAAGAGTGAGAATGCTATGTTGTGAACCACATTCAGTTCCCACCGTTCTCTCTCTGGGTGAAGATGGCTTTCTTCATGATTGAAAGATTGGAACTGGTTTGAATCATCTCATTGTTGAAGAGAGCATGTCCATTACAATTGATCATTGTATAGTCTTGTTGCTGCGTATAAGGATCTCCTGATTCTTCTCATTTCACTTTGCATTAGTTCATGTAAGTCTCTCTAGGCCTCTCTGAAATCATCCTGGTGGTCATTTATTACTGAACAATAATATCCCATAACATTCATATCCCAAAAGCTTATTCAGCCATTCTCCAATTGAGGGGCATCCACTTAGTTTCCAGTTTTTTTGTCACTACAGAAAGGGCTGCCACAGACATTTCTGCACATGGAATTCCTTTCTCTCCTCTAAGATCTCTTTGGGATATAAGCCTAGTAGTAGCACTGCTGGATCAAAGGGTTTGATAATTTTTTGAGCATAATTCCAAATAACTCTCCAGAATGGTTGGATCCGTTCACAACTCCACCAACAATGTATCAGTTTCCCAGTTTTTCCACATTCCCTCCAACATTTGTCATTATCTTTTCCTGTCATCTTAGCCAATGTGAAAGATGTGTAATAATATCTCAGTTGTCTTAATTTGCATTTCTCTGATCAATAGTGATTTGGAACACTCTTTGATATGAGTGGTAATAGTTTCAATTTCATCATCTGAAAATTGTCTGTTATATCCTTTGACCATTTATCAATTGGAGAATAGCTTGATTCCTTATAAATTTGAGTCAACTCTCTATATATTTTGGAAATGAGGCCTTTATCAGAACCTTTAACTGTGAAGATATTTTCCCAGTTTGTTGCTTCCCTTCTAATCTTGTTTGCATTAGTTTTCTTTGTACAAAGGCTTTTTCATTTGATATAATCAAAATTTTCTATTTTGTGATCAGTAATGGTCTCTAGTTCATCTTTGGTCACAAATTTCTTTCTCCTCCACAAGTCTGAGAAATAAACTATCCTATGTTCCGCTAATTTATTTATAATTTTGTTCTTTATGCCTAAATCATGGCATTTTGATCTTATCTTGGTGTATGGCGTTAAGTGTGGGTCCATGCCTAATTTCTGCCACACTAATTTCCAGTTATCCCAGCAGTTTTTATCAAATAATGAATTATTATCCCCAAAGTTAGGATCTTTGGGTTTGTCAAACATTAGATTGCTATAGTTGACTATTCTGTCTTGTGAACCTAACCTATTCCACTGATCAACTAATATATTTCTTAGCCAATATCAAATGGTTTTGGTGACTGCTGCTTTATAATATAGTTTTAGATCAGGTACAGCTAGGCCACCTTCATTTGAATTTTTTTTTCATTAATTCCCTTGAGATTCTTGACTTTTTATTGTTCCATATGAATTTTGTTGTTATTTTTTCTAGATCATTAAAATATTTTCTTGGAAGTCTGATTGGTATAGCACTAAATAAATAGATTAGTTTAGGGAGTATTGTCATCTTTATTATATTCGCTATCCAAGAGCACTTAATATTTTTCCAATTATTTAAGTCTGACTTTATTTATGTGGAAACTTTTTTGTGATTTTGCTCATATAATTCCTGACTTTCCTTTGGTAGACAGATTCCCAAATATTTTATGCTGTCAACAGTTATTTTGAACAGAATTTCTCTTTGTATCTCTTGCTATTGGATTTTGTTAGTGATGTATAAAAAATGCTGAGGATTTGTAGGGATTTATTTTGTATTCTGCTACTTTGCTAAAGTTATGAATTATTTCTAAAAGCTTTTTAGTAGAATCTCTGGGGTTCTCTAGGTATACCATCATATTATCTGTAAAGAGTGATAGTTTGGTGTCCTCATTGTCTATTCTAATTCCTTTAATCGCTGTCTTGATTTTTATTGCAGAGGCTAGTGTTTCTAATACAATATTGAATAATAATGGTGATAGTGGGCAACCTTGCTTCACTCCAGATCTTACTGGGAAAGGTTCCAGTTTTTCCCCATTGCATATGATGCTTACTGATGGTTTAAATAGATGCTCCTGACTATTATAAGGAAAAGTCCATTTATTCCTATGCTCTCAAGTGTTTTTATAAGGAATGGATGTTGGATTTTATCAAATGCTTTTTCTGCATCTATTGAGATGATCATATGGTTTTTGTTTGTTTGGTTATTGATATAGTCAATTATGCTAATAGTTTTTCTAATATTGAACCAGCCCTGCATTCCTGGTATAAAACCTACTTGGTCATAGTGTATTATCCTGGGGATGATTTTCTGTAATCTTTTTGCTAATATATTATTTAAGATTTTAGCATCAATATTCATTAGGGAGATTGGTCTATAATTTTTTTTCTCTGTTTTCAACCTACCTGGTTTAGCTATCAGTACCATGTCTGTGTCATAATAGGAGTTTGGTAGGACTCCTTCAATCCCTACTTTTTCAAATAGTTTATTTAACATTGGAGTTAATTGTTCTTTAATGTTTGGTAGAATTCACATGTAAATCCATCTGGTCCTGGGGATTTTTTCTTAGGAAGTTGGTTAATAGCTTGTTCTATTTTTTTTTTCTGAGATGGGACAGTTTAGGATATTTACTTCTTCCTCTGTTAGTTGGGGCAAGCTATATTTTTGAAGGTATTCTTCTATTTCATTTAAGTTGTCAAATTTATTGGCATAAAGTTGGGCAAAGTAACTCCTAATTATTGCTCTAATTTCCTCTTCATTAGTGGCGAGTTCTCCCGTTTCATTTTTAAGACTAACAAATTGATTTTCCTCTTTCCTTTTTTTAATCAGATTTACTAAAGGTTTGTCTATTTTATTGGCTTTTTCATAGAACTAACTCTTAGTTTTATTAATTAATTCAATAGTTTTTTTTACTTTCAGTTTTACTGATCTCTACTTTTATTTTTAGAATTTCAAGTTTAGTGTTTGATTGGGGGTTTTTAATTTGTTCCTTTTCTAGCAGTTTTAGTTGCTAGCCCAATTCATTGACCTTCTCTTTCTCTATTTTATGCAAGTAGGCTTCTAGAGATATGAAATTTTCCTTTGTTTCCACTTTGGCTACATCCCATACATTTTGGTATGATGTCTTATTATTGTCGTTTTCTTGGGTGAAATTATTAATTATGTCTATGATTTGCTGTTTCACCCAATCATTCTTTAATATGAGATTATTTAATTTCTAATTATTTTTAATCTAATTTCCCCTGGCTTTTTGGTGAATGTGATTTCCATTGCATCGTGGTCTGAAAAGGATGCATTTACTATTTCTGCCTTACTGCATTTGAGTTTGAGGTTTTTATGTCCTAATGTATGGTCAATTTTTGTATAGGTTCCATGAACTGCTGATAAGAAAGTGTATTCCTTTCTGTCTCCATTTCATTTTCTTCAGAGATCTATCCTATCTAACTTTTCTAGTATTTTATTTATCTCTTTGACTTCTTTCTTATTTATTTTGTGGTTTGATGATTCTAATTCTGAGAGTGCAAGGTTAAGATCTCCCACTATTATAGTTTTGCTGTTAATTTCTTCTTGCAGCTCTCTTAATTGCTCTTTTGAGAATTTAGACACTACACCACTTGGTGCATATATGTTTAATATTGATATTACTTCATTATCCATGGTACCCTTTAGCAAGATATAGTCCCATTCCTTATCTCTTTTAATTAGATCAATTTTTGCTTTTGCTTGATCTGAGCTCAGGATAACTACCCCTGCTTTTTTTACTTCACCTGAAGCATAGTAGATTCCAACCTTTTACCTTTGCTCTTCATGTATCTTCCTGCTTCAGGTGCATTTCCTGTAAACAACATATTGTAGGATTCTGGCTTTTAATCCATTCTGCTAACTGCTTCCTCTTTATGGGGGAATTTACCCCATTCACATTTATGGTTAAAATTACCAATTCTGTATTACTTGCCATCTTGTTAATCCCTGTTCATGCTTTTCTCCCTTCTTTTCCTCTTACCCCTCTTCCCAGTATTATGCTTGTGAACACCACTTGCTTCTCACAGCCCTCCCTTTTTAGTATTCCTCCCCTCACCTTATATTTCCTCCCCCTATCTTACCCCTTTCCCTCACAGTATCCATATTCCCTTCCGCTTAGCTTATTCCTTCCCTTTTCACTTTTCCCTTCTCAGTTTTCAATGAGGTGGGAGAAGTTTCACCATAAATTGAATATGTCTAAAATTTTTCTCTTAAAGCCAATTCTGAAGGCAGTAAGATACTCACTATATTCATCTGCCTCCATTCTTTCTCTCAGATATAATAGGTTTCCTTTGCCTCTTCATGAAATGTAGTACCCCCACTTTACCCCTTTCCTGGTACAATGTCCTTTCCATCTCTAGTTTCTAGAACAAGGCATACATGCATTCTTTATACATCTTTATAGCAAAAATATAGTTTCCAAGATTTTTTTTTTACCTTTTTAGGTTTCTCTTGCCTTCAATATTTGTAGATCAAACTTTTTATTAAGTTCTGATTTTTTCATCAAAAATGGGTGAAATTCGCTTATTTCATTGAATGACCATCTTCTTCCCTGGAAAAAGATGCTCATTCTGGTTGGGTAAGTTATTTTGGGTTGCGTACCGAGTTCCTAAGCCTTTCAGAATACTGTATTCCAGGCCCTTTGATCGTCTGATGTGGACACTGCTAGATACTGGGTGATCCTTATTGTGGCTCCTCTATATTTGAATTTGGTTTTTCTAGCCACTTTCAGTTTTTTTTTTTTTTCCCCTTCGTCTGAGGGTTCTGGCATTTGGCCACTATATTTCTTGGTGTTTTGATTTTAGGATCTGTATCAGTAGGTGATCAAAGAATTCGTTCAATGTCTATTTTACCTTCTGTTTCTAACTGTTTCTTCTGGGCAGTTCTCTTTGATAATTTCCTGGAAAATAGTGTCCAGGTCTTTTTTTCATCATACTTTTCTGGGAGTCCAATAATTCTCAGATTGTCTCTCCTGGATCTGTTTTCCATGTCGTTTTCCTAAGAAGTTATTTCACATTCTTTTCCATTATTTGATTTTTTTGATTTTGCTTGACTGATTCCTGTTGTCTCCTCGAGTCATTCAATTCCATTTGTTCAATTATGATTTTCAATGAAGTATTTTCTTCACTCACTTTTTTTTATATCTTTTTCCAATTGTCCAATTGACTTCTTTTGTTCTATGGAATTTTTTTCCATTTTGCCAATTTTGTTTTTTAGAGAGCTATTTTCTGTTTCCAGTTCACTAATCCTATTTTTCAAGAATTTGATTTCTTTATCCTCTCTGTCTTTAAATGAGTGGGATGACTTCTCCAGACTCTTTTGCCAAGCCTCCCTCTCCTTTTCCCATTTTACTTCTAGCTCTCTTGTGAGAGTCTTTTTAATTTCTTCTATGAGATTCATCTGTGCTGAGGAACAGATGATCTCCTCCTTTGGGGATTCACCTGGAGACAGTCTGTTTTTAGTCTCCTCAGGGTTTAGAGTCCACTTTCTATCAATATAGAAGCTGTCAAGGGTTAAGGTCCTTTTCAATTTTTTGCTCATTTTGTCAGAGAAGAATCAAAGACAAACTAGCAAAGAAAAAAAGAAAAAGCCCCCAAATGGAATCTGCTTTTTTGGGGAGAGGGGCTGGGTGGTGTTACCGAGCTTCCTCTACAGACTGCAGGGGCAGCAGCAAGGCACTAAAAGGACTGTGCTGCGCCTGCACTCTGAGACTCTGAGAGCGTGCTGAGATACTGTGGGGGAGGGGTGGCCAGGTCCCAAGAGACTCCAGCTGTTCAAGGTTGTATTCTTCACCCCCGGTGTTTTTAGCTTCACTGCTGGGCTACTGACTTGTTGCCAGGGCAAAGTATCCAATCCTGTAGCAAAGCTCCTCCTGCAGAGATGTCTGAGATCGCACCCCACCCCCTCTGATCTGCTTGCTTGTGAGCTTCCTGCCAGGCTCTCACTGCTGCTGCCTGCCCTCAGGCTGTGCCTGATCTAAAACTGTCCCCGCCCTCGAGCAAAAACAGACCTTTCCTGGTGAATCTCAAGGGTGTCTTCTCTTGGTAATTATTTGTGTTTTTTTTTTTTTTTTCAGTGAAGCATTAATTCAGAGGCTTGTAATGAATTGGATTCTGAGAGAAAACATGGAGCTTACACAGCTGTGTGCCTCCTCTCCGCCATCTTGCCCAGAGTGCCAGAAGGGAAAAAAATTGAAGAAAATGATGCCTTTAAAAATAAAATTGGCCAAATTTAAAAAAAAAAAAAAACTTCATTGAAGAAAGCAACTCTCTCAAAAATAGAATTAACCAAATGAAAAAAAAGAGATACAAAAACCAACTGAAGAAAATCACACATTAAAAACTATAATTGAGGATGCCCATCAATTGGAGAATGATTGGGTAAGCTGTGGTATATGAATGTTATGGAATACTATTGTTCTGTAAGAAATGACCAGCAAGTTGAATACAGAGAGGCTTGGAGAGACTTAAAAGAACTGATGCTAAATGAAATGAGCAGAACCAAGAGATCATTATATACTTCAACAATGATACTGTATGAAAATGTATTCTGATGGAAGTGGATTTCTTTGACAAAGAGAAGATCTAACTCAGTTTCAATTGATCAGTGAGGGACAGAAGCAGCTACACCCTAAGAAAGAACACTGGGAAATAAATGTAAACTGTTTGCATTATTATTTTTCTTCCTGGGTTATTTTTTACTTTCTGAATCCAATTCTTCCTGTGCAACAAGAGAACTGTTCAGTTCTGCACATATATATTGTATCTAGGAAATACTGTAACATATTTAACATGTAAAGGACTGCTTGCTATTTGGGGGAGGGGGGCAGGGAGAGGAAAAATCAGAACAGAAGTGAGTGCAAGGGATAATGTTGTAAAAAATTACCCTGGCATGGGTTCTGTCAATAAAAAGTTATAATTATTAAAAAAAAAGACTATAATTTGGCAAATGGAAAATCATGACTCTATGAGACAGAAAGTATCAAACAAACTAAAAATAACCAAAAAATGGAAAAAAAAATGTGATATACTTCATTGGAAAAACAGCTGACCTCAAAAATAGAACCAGAAGAGACAATTTATAAATGATTTGCCTATCTGAAGGCCATGACCAAAAGATCTTCATTCTTCAAGGGATCTTTAATGAAACTTCTCTGATATTTCAGAAACAGAGTGGGAAATACTCATTGAAAAAATCCATCCATCACCTTTGGAAGGAGATCCCATAAGGAAAGTCCCAAGGAATATTATTGTAAAACCCCACAACTATAATATCAAAAATAAAATAAAATAAAATAAAAATAAAAATATTGCAGGATGCTAGTTTAAAAAAAAATAAGATATCAAATAGCAATCGTCAATATCAATCAGAATCTGGTAGCTTCTATAATAAAGAATTGAAGGGCATGGAATACTATATTCTGGAAAGGCAAAGGACCTGATGTAATAACTAAGAATTAACTACCCAACTAGACTACTGAGCATCATCTTTCAAGGAAAGGGATGGATCTCCAGTGAATTAAGAGATTTTCAAATATTTCTATTGAAAAAAAAAAAAAAACAGAAGTAAATAGAAATTTAAATCTATAAGCACAGGACCAAAGAAAATCAGAAAAAAGTAAAGAGGGTAAAGGTATATATATTAGATCCTAGAAATTTTACATAGGATAGATCTCTAAAGAAAATTGAAGAAAGAGAAAGGAATACAAATTTCTCTCAGCAGTACATGTCATCAACACAAAACTGACCATATATTAGGGCATAAAATCCTATCAATCAACAATCAAATGTATAAAGACAGAAATGGCCAATGTTTCCTTTTCAGACCACAGTGGGGTAAGAATATATATTCAATAAAGGGGCAGTAAAAGATAAACAAAAAAATTGGAAATTAGATTATGTAATTTTTAAAATGAGTATAACAAACAACAAATCACAGAAGCAATTCATAATTTGATCCAAGAGAATGACAGTAATGAGACAACATATCAATACCTATAGGATGCAGCCAAACCATTTCTTAGAGAAAATTTTATATCTTTAAATAGCTACATGAATAAAATAGAGAAATAGATCATTGAATTGGGCATGCAACTAAAAAAGATAGAAAAAGAACAAACTAACCCCCCCAAATAAATACCAAATTAGAAATTATGAAATTCAAAGGAGAGATTAATAAAATTGAAATGAAGGAAAATATTGCACTGATTAATTAAACTAATAGTTGGTTTTAAGAAAATTAGATAAAACATTGGATAATTTGATTAGAAAAAAGAAAGAGAAAAAACAAATCACCAGCAGCAAAAATGAAAATGGTGAATTCATCAACAAGGAAAAAGAAATTAAAGAAACAATTAGGAGCTACTTTGCCCAATTGTATACCAGCAAGTCTGAAAATTCAACTAAAGCGGCTGAATATTTACCAAAAAAATATAAATTGTTTAGGTTTCAAAGGAGGAAATAAATTACTTTTAATAGTCCCATTTAAAAAAATTAAAAAGTCATTAATGAACTACCAAAGAAAACATCTCTAGGACCAGATGGATTCACAGGTGAATTCTACCAAACATTTAAAGAACAATTAATTTCAATTGTATGTAAACTACTTAGAAAAAAAAGGGAAAGAAGGAGTCTTGACATTCTATGATGCAAATATGGTACTGATATTTAAACCACAAAGAGCCAAAACAGAAAAGAAAATTACAGACCCATTTCCCTAATGAATATTGATGCAAAAATTATAAATAAAATTTTAACAGCGATAACAGGAAATTATCAGCAGAATAATACACTGTGACCACCTGAATTTGTTCCTGGAATGCAGGCCTGGTTCACTATCAGGAAAATTATACCATAATCAACCATCTCAATAAAAACACCCAGATAAATAATATAATAATCTCAATAAAAGCAGAAAAAGCTTTTGACAAAGCAGCACATATTCCTATTAAAAAAAAAAAAAAAAAAAAAAAAAAACAAGAGAGCATGGAGACAAAAGGTGCTTTCCTTAAAATAATATCTATCTATACCTAACAACAAACATAATTTATGATGAAGAAAAGCTGGATACCTTCCCAATAATATGAGAGTTGAAATGAGGGTGACCATAATCACTATCATTATTTAACATTGTACTAAAAATGTTGACTTTAGCAATAAGAAAAGACAAAGAAATTAAAAGAATTAGAACAGGCAATGAAGAAATAAAACTATCACTCTTTTCAGATAATATGATGAGATGTTTAGAGAATCCTAGAAAATCATCCAAAAATTTACTGGAATATGTTTACCACAAAAATCATCAGCCTTTTTATATATTACGGACAAAGCACACCAGCAAGAGATAGTAAGAGAAATTCCATTTAACATAACTGTAGACAAAAGAAAATATTTGTGTATTAGCCTGCCAAGACAACCAAGAACTATATGAATACAATTATAAAATACTTCTCACAGGAATAAAGACAGAGCTAAAGTATTTGAAAAATATCAAATGCTCATGAGTAGGCCAAGCTAATATAATAAAAACGACAATTCTTCCTAAATTGGTTTACTTATTCAGGACCATGCCAATCAAACTGCCAAAAAATTATTTTACAGATTAGAAAAAATAATAACAATATTTATATGGAAAAACAAAATGTCAAGAATATCAAGAGAATTAATGAAAAATAAAACATAAATGATGGTGGCTTAGCAGTACCAAACCTGAAAATAGATTATAAATTATCCATCATCAAAACCATTTGGTACTGGCTAGGAAATTGAATGGTGGATCAGTGGAATACATGAGATAAACAAGACACAATAATCATTAACTATAGTAAATTAGTATTCAATAAACCCTAAAATGTCAACTTGTGGTATAAAAAATCATGATTTCATAAAAATTGCTGCATAAATTGGAAAATAATGTTACAAACTTGGCATAGACCCACATCTTGCTTCACATATCAAAATAAGGTCAAAATAGGTACATTATTTGGGTATACAGAGTAATAACATAAATATATTAGGAGAGAAAGGAATAACTTACCTATGAGAGAAATTTATGACCAAATATGAGCTAGAAACCATTATAAAAGGCAAAATGGACAACATTGATTACATTAAGTTAAGAAGTTTTTGCACAAACAAATCCAACCGAAACAAAATAAAAATCAAGTACAAAGCTGGGGAAAAATCTGTGCTGTCACTATTTCTTTTAAAGTTCTCATTTTAAAAATATTTAAAGACCTGTGTCAAATTACTAAGAACATTAGTCATTCCCCAGTTGATAAATGGCCAAAATATGTAAACAGGCAATTTTTAAATGATGAAATTAGAACCATTTCCAGTCATGTGAAAAAATGTTCTAAATCACTATTGATTAAAGAAATACAAACTAAAACAACTCTGAGGTACCACCTTATCTCTCACATTGCTTAAAATGACCAGAAAATATAATGATCAATGTTGGATAGGGATGTGGGAAAACTGGGACATTAATTTATATTTTAAACACTTTAAAGCAATTGTTATAAATAACAGTAATGAGTTAAAATTGTAAGATAGATAATTATATTTCTTCACACTGGAACCATGTAAAAAGGGAGATTGTAACATGGAATCCAAATGTTTCAACATACTGCTAAATTGCATTTGTGATATTAAATTGAAAATATGTCTTGATTTAGCCATCATTCTCATGATGTGACTGGCTCTGTTGCTAAGTCAAAAAAAGTTCATCATTGAATATGAATATTTTATTTTAAATTTGAAACAATCAATGTTTAATTAAGATCTAAGTGTTTAAAGGAAAACTGTCAAGAATAGCAGCATGAGATTTAAACCTGTTTTAACAAATAACCTTCCTTTTAACATGATAGAACTCTTAGAAATTCACTCTAAAATAATTATAAACTCCAAAACTGCCCAAAATCAGGAAATATATGAACATGATTACAAAACACATCTCATGCAAATAAAATCATATCTAAACAACTAGAAGAATATTAAGTACTCATGGGTAGACTGAGCTATTATAATAAAAATGACAATTCTACCTAAATTAATCTACTTATTCAGTGACATTCCAATCAAAATACCAAGATATTATAGAGCGAGAAAAAAATAACAGAGTTCATCTGGAAGAACCAAAAATTACGAATTTCAAGGGAATTAATGAAAAAATGCAAATGAAGGTCACGTAACTGTACCAGACCTAAAACTGCATTATAAAGCAGGGGTCATCAAAACTATTTGGCACTGGCTAAGAAATAGAGTAGTCAATCAGAGGAATAGGTTAGGTTCAAAAGATTCAATAGTCGATGACTATAGTAATCTAGTGCTTAAAGAAACTAAAAATCCCAGCTTCTGGCATAAGAACTTTTTGATAAAAACTGCTAGGAAAATTGTATGGCAAAAACTAGACATTGACTAACACATAGCAATGTATAACAAAATAGGTCAAAATGTGTTCATGATTTAGATATTGAATGATACTAGAACAAACAGTAGTCTATTTCTCAGATCTGTGGAAATGGATGGATTTTGTGGCCAAAGAACTAGTTTATTATGAAATATAAAATAGATAATTTTGATTATATTAAGTTTAAAGTTTTTGTACAAACAAAACCAATGCAGACAAGATTAGAAGGGAAGCAGAAAATTTAGAAACAAATTGTTACATCTAAATATTCTGTTAAAAGCCTTGTTTCTAAAATGTATAAAGAACTGTCAAATTTCTAATAATTCAATCCATTCTCCTATTGATAAATGGTCAAAAGAGATGAACAATTATTAGATGAAGAAATTAAAACCATTTCTACTCATATGAACAAATTCTCTAAATCACTATTGATCAGAGAAATGTAAATTAAGATGACTCTGAGTTATGACTACACATCTCTCAGATTGGCTAAAATGACAGGAAAAGATCATGACAAATGTTGGAGAGACAGGAAACATATGAACATAATTACAATATACTTTCTAGGACAAAACAAAACTGGGAAACTAGAACATTTTTGTTGGAGTTATAAAATGTCCCAACCATTTTGGAGAGCAATATAGAACTATTCTCAAAGGGCTTCAAATACCCTTTAATCCAGCCTAGGATCTCTATTAAACATGTATCCCAAAGAAATCATAAAAAAGGAAAAGGACCCACATGTACAAAAATGTTTGTAGCAGCCCTTTTTGTAGTGTCAATGAGCTAGAAACTGAGTGGATGCTCATAAATTAGAGAATGACTGAATAAGTTATGGTATATGAACGTTATTATTCTATAAAAAATGATTAGCAGGATGATTTCAGAGAGGCCTAGAAATCTACATGAAATGATGCTAAGTGAAATGAGTATAACTGAGACCAACATACACAGCAACAATAAGGTTATGTGATGATCAATTCTGATGAACATGGCTCTTTTCAGTGATTCAGGTCAGTTCCAATATTCTTGAGATGAAGAGCCATGTATAACCAGAAAAAAAAAGATGTGGGCATTGAAAGTAGGTCTAGAGAGAAGCCTACGGGGACTGAGGGTGGATTACAACATATTATTTTCATTCTTTTCATTGCTATTTGCTTGCATTTTGTTTTCTTTAGCATTTTTTCCTATTTGATATGATTTTTCTTGTGTACCAAGATAATTGTGGAAATATATATAGAAGAACTGCACATTTTTAACATATTGGATTACTTGCCATTCAGAAGAGGGGGTGGGGGGAATGGAAGGATTTTGCAAAAGTGAATGTTGAAAATTATCTATCCTTGTGTTTTAAAAATAAACAGCTTTAATGAAAAAAAAAAGAAACCATTTAATCATTTGCTAAATGATAGAAAAAATAGACTCAAAAATATACTATAGTATACATAGGGAATAGATTGTATTAAGAATACAGCAGTTTTTGAAAAATACTTATTGGAATTAAGACAAAGCATTGCTATATTGAAATTATAAAATATGTTAAATGTAGGGTTTTATTTCATAAAAACAAAACAAGAACAAGTTTATTCCGGCCTACATAAATTATAGCAGAATTTACAAAAAATATTCTTTCAAGTTTATTTTATTATATTTATTATATTCTGGAGCCTTCACATTATACTTTCCTTAGTCTAAGCATTTAATATCATGTAATATTTCCAATTATTGGATCATCAGGAATTGTTCTTTAAAACTCCAGAGGATCATGAACTTGAAATTGTTGACATAGAACACTGGTGCCATCTAGCTTAAACTTTTTTCTTTAAAGATGAGAAACCAGAAAGGTAGAGATGTTGACCAGAGATTATAAATGACAAAGTTGATGTTTGAAAACTCCTGATCCACTTTTTTCAATATACCCTCCAGCTCTTTAGTGAATATAACATAAAATAAGTTGAGTCTATACTAAGATTAATATTAAATAAATAAATAAAATTAATAAATATTCATTAAGGACTACTTACTTGGTAGAGCCAAGATGTTGGAATAAAAGCAGGGACTTTCTTGAGTTCTCTCCAAACTTCTGCAAATATCTTTGTATAAAAACTCTAAACAAATCTTATAGTGGAAGAATGTGATGACCATGTATTTAAAATCAGCTGGAGTCAGGAATTCAGATTAAGGGAAAAATCTTCAATCTTTATTCTCAGTAGAGGTGAAGAAGGATTGTGATAGCAATATGGGAAGCTGTGACAGGAAGCCAGATAGCAGAGGTGAAAGGGGATTGCAGGTGAAGGGGGGTTTGGAGGTGAGGGGCAGTTGCGATAGCAATGTGAGCATCTGTGTCAAGACACCACCCAGCAGTCTCTCTTTCTGCTTCCTCTTCCACTCCCCTCTGCTTCCACCACCAAAATCGTCATTTCCTATACAACACACCAGGACTTGCACAAGAGTGCAAGGGGCCATTATTTCTCCAAGTATATATATTAATAGAGTATAGTCCAATTACTATTTAGCCTCACATGCTTGGGACTTCAGTGCATCAACTCGAGCCTCAGCCCATTACAGAAGAACCCACAAGAAAACAGACTAAAACAATTCTTTGAACCAGAATGACATTCAGTGGGAAAAGTTTCTTACTCTAGGATGGAAATAGAGTACAATTCAGCACAGGATGCATCAGTACAATACATGATGTGAGCAAACCTGGAGTAAGCATTGGGGTGATTGAATTAGTGACTCCAGTGGCAGGTTCCAGACCTGTTAGATCACATACACCAAAGACAACTTAGATCAGCAGGAAAAGAAGGTCACCTGAATAAATGTGAAACATAATCCAGTGCAGACCATGCCAGCACAATTCTGTCCCCAGAAAACGAGGAGCAGTTCTTAGGAGCCAATGAAATATCAGCAGCAACTTCCAGAGAACTCAGTCTACAGATATTAAGAGAACTGAACAATTGGTCATAAAATTGCAGGGTTTCTTTACTATCACGGAGGCAGAACTTTGTTGCTTTGCTCTTACTTGGATCAAAGTCACAGTCCTGGGCAGCAATTCCAGGGTAAGGAGGAACACCATCACACCAGAACTTGTGGCTGTAATGGAACTGGAGCAATAAAGAATGTTGTGGGCACCTGCAGAGCAGAGCACAGACCAGGAAAGTAGTAAACACTTCTAGTTAGATGACATTATCTTGGAGGAACTGAAAATTTTAAGGTCCACTAAAAGTATTTCTGAAAACAGCTACACTAGACTCTTAATGTTTGGGAAGATGCAATGTTTACCCTCAATTCAGAGCTGTATAGTTAACAAAGAGCTAAAAGTTAAGTAATAGGTTAGGAAAATGAATAAACAACACAACCAAAAAAAAATTCTCATCCTGGAAAGGTATTATGGTGACAAAAAAGATTAAAATGAACACTCAGAAAAAGATAACAGAATCAAAGGTCTTACACCCAAAACTGCAACCTCCCCCCCACCACCAAAAAAAAAAAAAGAAAAAGAAAAAGAAAAAGGAATTGGTCTCAGTCCAATGAAGAGCTCAAAGAAGATTCTGAATGACAAGTAAGAATGATAGAGGAAAAATTGAGAATATAAATAAAAGCAATAAAAAAATAATGAAAAACAAATCAATAGTTTGGTAAAAGAAACATAAAAATATTTAAGAAATTAGGTCTTTAAAGACAGACTAGGCCAAATGATAAAGGAAGTAGAAAAAACCAATTGGGAGAAAAAAATGCCTAAAAAGTAGAATTGCTCAAACAGAAAGAGAGGCACAACAATACACTGAAGAAAAAATTCCTTGGTCAAATGCAAAAAATGGTACAAAAGTTAACTGAAGATCATTCTTTAAAATTTAGAACTGAGTCAGTGAAAGTTAATGCCTTTGTCAGAAATCAAGAAAGTATAAAATAAAAATCAAAAGAATGAAAAAAAAAGGAAGACAATATAATATAGCTCACTGTGAAAACTACTCACCAAAGGAATATATCCAGGACAAATAATTTTAAATTTATTGAATTACCTAAAGGCCAGCATCTAATAAAGAATTTTTCAAGAAATTATTAAAGTAAATTGTTCTGATATTCTGGAACAAGATGGTAAAATAGAAATAGAAAGAGTATATTAAATCACTTCCGCAAAGAGATGTCAAAATAAAACTCTCAGGAATATTAAAGCTAAATTTTGGAACTTTTAAATCAAGGACAAAATATTTCAAGCAATCGGGGAAAAAAAAAAACAACAAATACTACTTTAAGTATCATGGGATCACAGTTAGGATATTACAAGATTTATCAGCATCTACATTAAATGATTGAAGATCTTAGGTAATTGTATTGCAGGGATTAGCTGAGATAGAATTACAATGAAGAATAATCTACACAGAAAAATTAAATATAATTTCATAGGGGAAATGGTCATTTCACAAATAGAGATCCTTCAACCATTCTTGATGGAAAAGAACAGAGCCAAATAAAAATCTAACTTTCAAATACAGAACTCAAGAGAAGAATAAAAAGCCAAAGAAGAAATAGAAACCATAAGGAATTTAGTAATATCAAACTATTTAAACTCCTACATGGAAAAATGAGAGTTCTAACTCATAAGAAATTTCTCATAATTAGGTCAATTAGAAGGACTACATTGTCAGAAGGCACAGGTACATGTTTAATATAAAGGAATGAAATCTAGAAAAAAATAAAATTAATGTGTAAGAGAGGAATACATTGGAAGAAAAGAAAGGGGTGAGGTAGAATAGGATAAATTATCACACAAATGAAGCAAGGAAAAAAATTTTTTTTACACTGGAGGGAAGGGGGTTAAGAAAGAGTGGATAAACTTTATTCTCATTAGAATTTGCTCAAAGAAAGGACAACATTTACATTCCATTTGGTATAGAGCTTTTACTTCAAGAATGTAAAAGGGGAAGTGAATAATGGTGATGGTAGGAAAGAAGGCAGATTGAGATAAGGGGTAATAAGAAACAAAACACTTTTAAAGAGAGTCTGAGTGAAAGAAGGGAATAAATGGGAAGGGGGAAAATATGATAGAAGGAAATATGGTTAACAATAGCAAATGTGAAAAAAAATGAAGTAAGTTTCTCTGATAAAGGTTTCATTTCTCAAATATAGAGAACTGAGTAAAATTTATATAAAATGTAAAAGCAAAATGACAAAAATATATGAACAATTTTCTGATGAAGTAATCAAAGCTAGCAATAGCTATATTTATGAAAAAAGCTATAACACACTATCGATTGTAGAAATTCTAATGAAAATATTTCTGAACTACTGTCCCATACCTATTAGATGGGATCATAGGAGAGAAAAGGAAAATGACAAATGATAGAGGGGGTGTGGAGACATTTATGCACAGTGGATAAATTGTGAATTGATTCAACCATTCTTTAAAGCAATTTGGAACTACATTCAAAGGTCTATAAAACCTTGAATATCCTTTGACCTAGCAGTGTCACCACTTGGTGTGTGTATTGAGAAAGAGACAAAAAGAAAAGAAAAGGAAAAAAAAAATCTATATGAACAAAAATAATTATATCACCTCTTTTCTCAGAATAAAGAATTTGAAATCAATTGGGGTGTGTCTAAACACATTATTATATGCAATTATGATGAAGTACTATTATGCTATTGTGCAATAAGAAGTGAAAAGCAGAATGTTCTTAGAAAAACCTGGAAAGACTTTCATGAATTGATGCAAAGTGAAATGTAATTGCACAAACAGCGATATTGTAAAACAATCATCTGTGGATAACATTTATTTTCAGCAATGTAATGATCCAAGATCCTGTGATCCAAATCTGACAGATTTGGGATGAAACATGCTACCCCCAGAGAAAGAATTGATAGCCTGAATAGAGATTGAAGTGTTACAAAACAAAAATCTGCTTCATTTCAGTGAAACTAATTTGTGGTTTCCTTTTCTTTTGCAAGTATAAGGGATGGAGATGGGATTTGATATACTCATAGAATATGGCCACACAGAGTTATTATTATCATTATTATTTTAACTAAAAAAACTTATTTTTTAACTTGTTTCTTAACAAGAAAGAGTCACCTGTGGCCATTAAAGAAGGGAACATTGTTGATTTCCTAAGGAAACACTTCAGCCTTATGCCATCAACAAATGTAGCAGCTCAAGGAAAAGACTGCAAGCTGGGAGTTCTCTTGTAATATACAAATCAACACCATAATTTCCTACCACTGTCACAGGATAAAAGAATACCAAAGTTTTGTCATGTAACACTAAAACAAACAAAAAAATTATATGAAAAAGGTCGCATTATGGTTGAGAATAAGCTTAAAAACCCCCATGCATTTCACTAGAGCAAAAAAGGCAGGATTGTTTATTTACTTTTGCTTTAGATATATTTATAGAGGAAAAGCTTTGTATTCATTTTCTTCCACATATTAGTTTTATCAAAAGAATTATTTAACAATTTAAAAAGTTTAATAATCAGTAACTTTAATTACAGTAACTCAAAATTCCATTTAATAAAATAATGAATAACAGAATTTGGTTGAGGGGCAAGAGTGCTAAGTGGACACATACATACATACATACATATATACATATAGATTTATAGCTAGAAAGAACACTCTAGGATCTAATGACACAAATTTGCTTGATGTTGTAGGAGAAAACATTCCATATCTGAATTCAGGGTGCCTCCTTCATACATGCATTCTCCTTCCATTTTTTCCAACTTCTAATTCCCCTGATTTCCATTAAGTCCTAGTTTAACTTTAACCTTCTATAAGACTTTCTAATGACACTTAATATTAATGCCTCTCCTCTAAGATCATCTCCATTTATACTGTTTATGTCTTCATTGTATGTAACTGTTCACATGTTTTCTCCAAATTAGAATATGAACTGCTAGAAAGAAAGGATTGTTTTTGCCTTTCTTTCTATTTTCAATGTTTAGCACAGTGCCTACACATCACAGGTGCTTAATAAATGCTTGTGAGCTAATTCTAGTCAAAAACCTATTTTACAATGATGGACTAAAGCCCAGACTTGTCAATTTTTCAGAGCTATTTTAAAAGGGCCATTGTAGCTAAATTGTATAATTATCTATTGACCAGTACTGGGTCCTCCTCCACCATTATACTTAACAAGATAATCTGCCACATTTGGAAGTCATTGTCCACACAGTTGCAGTTTTTGAAATCTATCAATACTCAGTAAAACTTTTTTTTTTAATATTTATTCTTCCCTGATGTCTTCAGTTGAAAGTTATTTCTTTCTTACTCACTTCTCAAAGCATTTGTATTTTTCTTTACTCCTAACATACTCAGCTAGTTTCATAGTTGTGTACTTATATCTATTATCACATATGTATAAAATATCTATGCATATGCCCATGGACAAACCTTTATATTCATGTATATATGTATGTATACTTGTTTAGACATATAGAAATGCATGTAAATCTATGTAAATTGGCTTATATCATATATGTTTTATACATTATATAAGAGCAAAATTTATGTGGGCTGCAATATTTTTTTCCAATTGTTACCTCTGTAATATTTTCTGGTGAGAAAAAAAAATGAAATGTTCAAATAGAGCAAGAGACCAGAAGATCTGTTATATTTTTTAGCAACTGTGTAGTTATACTTTCTGACTTTCCGTATGTTACTAAATACAAAACATTAAGGGGCTGAATTGGTTAAAAGAAGTCTGAGTATTGTGACATATATCACAAATGCTTCTGCTATAATCTCTGAATATAAAATAAAAATAACAAAAAATTAAAATGTAATGAAACCAGAAAAAAGTTACATTAAAATGCATTGCTCTTACATGGAACTTTCACTAAAGAATATGCTCGGGTCTTTATCTGAGACATAAATACATATGTTCTTTTTTTCTCCTTTTTTTTTCCTTCGTCTACCTTTTCTTCTTCCTCTAATTTTCTCTTTCCCTGTCTCCTTCCTGTCATCCTTTCTCTTTTTCTGTGAATCTCTGCCTCTTTCTTTCTCTCCGTGTGTGTGTCTCTCTCTCTCCATTCCTCTTTTTTGTCTCTATGCCTACATCTTTAGGTTTATATTCAGATTTATAATTAAAGTAAATCAACCAGTAGCAAGAAGACCCTTTTCATTATCTAGTTTGAATGTCAAGAGTGATTTAGACTTTTGCAATATTTGGGAATTTAATATGTAGTGGGAATTTAATGATGTATTGGGAAGGAATGGTAGTCTTTGGTGACCCATCTTTAATCTTTTCATTGCTTTTTCTTGGTAGCAGTCAGGGAAATAATAGTGTCTACTTCTATTAGTGGGCAGAAATATCCTATCATTAGTCTTCCAAGACCTATTAAGTCTATAGAATTTAGTGCTGTTCCTATTGTATATATTAGCTATTTCTACCTTTAACTGGTTTGGCTCGTCTTAGTATTTATCTGTGTCAGGTATTATTATGTATCACTGATTAATTGTAAAGTTAGCTATAAATTATTAGAAAGCAAAATATCATGCTTTCATTTAACCATCTCAACAAACAAATAAGAACAAATAATGTAGTATGACATTTTAGATAACTTTTTGGTAATTCGTCATCTGATAAGCTATATTATCATCCTCAAAACTACTATGATAATAATCTAATATTTGGATCTATGATCTCATTGATATTGGTAGTCTTTCTATTAAATCAAATTAAAATCTGTCTTTTATTTGCTTGAACATGTCTCTCTATTATTTCATGAAGTAGGGCATCATGGCATCTTTTCATCTGATTTTCAATGTATTTATAGATAATCCATTTGTTTTGCCTGCTTAAGGTACAAATAGACTAAATCAGTGGATTTTCCATTCAATAACTGAGGCTTGGATTTAACCATTTATTATTTTTCACAGCACTCTTTTGAGTTTTATAATTAATCAAAAGATTTTGTTCTAAATTTTTGGATGAAAAATTGAAATAGATAAATAATATCTATATCCAAAATTTAATATTAATTACATGAATATCTTCTAGAACTAGTTCAACATCTATAATATGAATGGATACTTCAGAGAAACAATGATTAGGACCCAGAATTGTGGAAAATGGAAAATTATATAACGTTTTAAAGACCCAAAGATTCCCACTGAAACAGTGGTACATTGTTTATAACACATTCTTTGGCATCCTAGCAACATCAGAGTATATCAAGAAAGGCCTCCAACATAAAGGGAAATCACCTTGTAGCAAACTTATGAGCAGATATGAACAAGAACTATTTAGAATAATCAAGAATAGATGCATTTTAGATCTGTTATTGAAGGAAATCATATCACCAATCTCATAAGTTCATTTGAATATTTTTGTATTTTTCCAGAAATATGTGCTAGTGAATGTGAGATTTCATAGTTCCTTAGAAATCAAAATCACAGTTCAATTAAAGAGGAATGCAGAGATTTTTAGGGAGCACAAATATTAAACTTGACAAATTTTATATAAAATGACATCAATCAATTCACTCATTAAAAATATTTTATTAATATCTAACATTTAATAAACATTCATTAAGCATTTAAATATATCTGAAGTACTTTACTGAGTTCTGGGAAAACATATATCTAGAATAGGGAAGGATAAGAGAAAAGCACCCCATCTCTGATGTCAGTGTTTACATAGTATTAAAATGTTTTGGAGAAAGATCTTTAGGCACTGATCATAATTTTCAGTACTCTGAACAAATATCCTATTTTGGGAGGAGTTAGACAGGAAAAAGATATTGATAAGAAGATGTGCATAGAATATGCTAAAGGAAGGAGAGCAATTTCATACATAATATACAGATATACTTAAATATATTGTGATTTACTATTCTTAAATCATTTTGAGAATATGACATGCCATTTTCCCTTTTTTGCTATATAAAATCATACTTTATCTTTTAAAAGAGCAATATAGATGGGCCAAATAACTTTATAGAAAAAGAAGTATATTTACAATGGGAGAGAACTAGTAGACATATCCTGCAGGTATTTGTGAGCTCTTGTTGACAGCACTATATGTGCAAAAGAGTTCCCTGCTAGAATCAAGCTTTCTAGGTGGTATATGTCTTAAAAGTGATAACTTAGGGCAATATGATACCTCTTATTAGGCTAACTGATACAAAAAAAATAGTATTATAAGTTGTCAAGACCTTTGAAAAGCCCCCTATGATATATGCCAAAGGAGAAATAACAGTTTTTGAATCTTTACAAGTGAAGTGCTTTCATTCAAGACAATCATGAAATATCTTAAAGAGAAGTATAAAAAATACTTAAAGTTGGGATTCAAAATTTTGACATTTTTGATTCTTAAACTTTAAAATGATTTCTATAAAATGCTTATTGTTTCATAAACCTTTTTAAGTGGTGATTTTTTTTTGTTTGTTTCAAAAATAGAACATTTAGACTTTAACACTTTTTTATGTACCTATGCTGAATAGCAGTAAGTGAGGACTTTGGTACTTTCTTCTATTATCTATAACTTCCCCTTCACAAATCTGAAGAGTGAGAAAATGTTTGTACTCACAATAATAACTTCATGTCTATGTCAATGTTAAAATTTACTCTTGCAGTAAGTAAACTTTTTCTCAGGATTTTTAAATTGTTGTTAATTTCATTTGCTTTTGGCACTTTTTTAACATTGAGAAATTCTAACTATATATTTCAACATGACATAGAAGTTACCTTTGGTTGAGAGGCTATTATAGTGAAGGACAAGACTCTACACTTTCGATTATGGTCAAAGAATAGACTCACAGCAACAGATAAGCTTTCTTTTCCTAGGACTGTCTTGGCTACATATATATTAATCACATGATAATGGATTCTTAAAAGTAGTAACCCATGAAATTTTTTTAAAAATTACAAAATGATTCTCAGTCCTTTGTGTTTCTCTTTTGCTTCTTCAATGATCATGTAATATTGGGGAATTAGCATATGGTACTAAGAAATTCAGTTTTAGACAGTCTATCAAATTAATTTGGTTATTTCTCTTCTACCTTTGAGAAACATTAGATATCTCTTAAATTCACATCATAATATACATAAAACTTGAAAGTATATTTGAGGACATGTAGTCCAACTCTTCATTCTATAGATAAGTGAAATGAGGCCCAGAAGAGTTATGTGACTTGCCCAAGATCACTCATGAAATTCTGGTTGCAAGTGACATATATCCTTTGCAATGGTGAAATTGAAGACCAAGGAAATAGTAAGAATGAATCAAATCTACACAGATAGTGAATAGCAAAGCTAGGGTTTAGATTTAAGTTACAGGAATGAGAGATAGAAAGAGTACACAATAAATAAGAGTATGGACCAGGAAAGAGAAAGCTGTGAATTCAAATCTAGCCTCAAACACCGCTGGGTAATCCTGTGCAAGTTATTTAACCTTTATTTGCCTGTGGAGAAGCAAATGGCAAAAAAACTTCAGTATCCTTATCAAGAAAATTCCATAGACATATTGGCATGATGTAATACACAGGGCCATGAAGAGTCAGACAAGATTGCATGCTGAAAAACAACACAGAATAATAATATCATAGATTAAAATATAGAAAGGGTCCTTAAAGACCATCAAATCTAACTTTTTTTTATTTTATGTATGAAGAAACGAATGCGCAAGAAGATTGTGATTTGTCTAAAGAAGGATTTGAATTTTGCTTTTATAGGCTCAAAATCTAGTGTCTCAATCTCTTTACTACATTTTCTATCTAATTGCATATGAAGAAAAAGAAGAAGAAGAAGAAGAAGAAGAAGAGAAGAAGAAAAGAAGAAGAAGAAGAAGAAGAAGAGAAGAAAAGAAGAAGAAGAAAAGAAAAGAAAAGAAGAAGAAGAAGAAGAAGAAGAAGAAGAAGAAGAAGAAGAAGAAGAAGAAGAAGAAAAGAAGAAGAAAGAAGAGCAAAGATGACAGAAAGTAGACACATCTCCAAATGACCTCCTCCAACCTTCTCTCAAACCAACAGCAGATTAAGCCTCTGAATTAGTTTTGGAGTGACAGAACCCACAATACTTGGAGTACAACAAATTTCCAGAAGAAGATGCTTTGGAAGAACTTCAGAACAGATCCATTTGAATCAAACAGGGAGATAGTCTGCCAAACATAGACTGCAGTGTAGGGAACCCAAGGCAAGCAGCTGGGGCAGGGAGCCAGAGCTTTTTGACATCCATGCACCAGAGAATTTACTGTAAGGGTTTAAGGCTTCTCTGTCCTAGATAAAAGCAGGTGCTTTAGCAGATTTGTGTAAGACAACCAAAAGCAAATACAAAAGGAATCACTGAGCCCTGGGAAGAATGCAGGGAACAAAAACTTTGTTCTCCAAATACAGAATATAAGAGAGGCATTAAAAAGTAAAAAGAAAAGAAGTCTTGAGAACTATAACTCTGTTATGGATATGCTTAGGGAGTGTAAGTATAATTTGATTTTATTATGATAACATGAAAATGTATCAAGGGGTAGAAAGGGGATTGTATTCAAAAAATAAAAGGAAAAGGGAGGTAAAATGAGAGAACTTGCATCTTATGAAGAGGAAAAGAAAACTATTATAATTGAGGAAAAGAATGGATGGGTTTGAGCATTGTGTGAATCTTACTCTCATCAGACTTGACTCAGAAAAAGAAAATCAGACATATTTGGTTTCAGAGCAAAGAGTTGTCTTAATTTGCATTTCTCTGATCAATAGTGATTTGGAGCAACTTTTTAATGTGACTTCAAATAGTTTCAATTTCTTCATCTGAAAATCTGTCTGTTCATATCCTTTGACCATTTATCAATTGGGAAATGGAGAATTCTCTATATATTTTAGAAATGAGGCTTTTATCAAAACCTTTGGGTGGAAAAATGTTTTCCCAGTTTATTGCTTCCCTTCTAATCTCGTCTCTATTAGTTTTATTTGTACAAAAACATATTAACTTAAGATAATTGAAATTATCTATTTTGGGATCAATAATGATCTCTATTTCTTCTTTGGTCATAAATTCCTTCCTCCTCCACAGATCTGAAAGGTAAACTATCCTATGTTCTTCTAATTTGTTTATAATATTATTCTTTATTTCTAGATCATGAATCCATTTTGACCTAACTTTAGAATAAGGTGTTAGATGTCAGTCTATTCCTAGTTCTTGCCATACTAGTTTCCAATTTTTCTAACAGTTTTTGTCAAATAGTGAATTCTTATCCCAAAAGCTGGGGTCTTTGGGTTTGTCAAATACTAAATTATTATAATCATTGACTATTTTGTTCTGTGAACCTAACTTATTTCACTGATCAACTTCTCTATTTCTTAGCCAGTACCAAATGATTTTGTTGACTGCTGCTTTATAATATAATTTGAGATCTGGTGCAGCGAAGCCAACTCCATTTGCTTTTCTCTTCATTAATTCTTTTGAAATTCTTGACCTTTTGTTCCTCCAGATTAATTTTGTTGTTATTTTATGTAGGTCAGTAAAGTAGTTTCTTGGGAGTTTGATTGATATAACACTAAATAAATAGATTAGTTTAGGTAGTATTGTCATTTTTATTATATTTGCTCAACCTATACAAGAGCAATTGACATTTTTCCAATTACTTAGATCCGACTTTGTGTGGAAAGTGTTTTGAGTTTTGCTCAAATAGTTCCTGACCCTCTCTTTGTTGTGATCTAGTTCAGATGGATCTGAATCGGTCCCTGTTCGGGCGCCAAAATGTGGTGAGCTTTTTCTTCTCAAAAAGACCACCAGGTGATAAAAGTTCAGATCTTTTATTATCTCCAATATAGCCCAGTTAGCTTAGAGGCCTATCTCTCTGCTTGGTTCCAAGAGCTCTTGCCGCTTTGTCCTTTGCTTCTGCCTCTGCTTTCTTCAGCCTCCAGAGCCAGCACCACTCTTCATGTCATTCCAGTGAAATCTCGACTTGTAGTTTCTTCACTCTGAAGAACTCTCCGACTGGCCCATTGGCCTATTTATGCTCCTTCCAGAGAGAGGGATTATGGGTAGTTCTACTTAGTACCTTGTTTCAGGTTCTGCCCAAAACATCTTCTTGTAAGATTAGATCAACTCTAATTACTTAGCAGTTAGTAAGGATTCCAACATCTCTTGGCAGATAGATACCCAAATATTTTATCCTTTCAATAATTATTTTAAATGGCATTTCTCTTTGTATCTCTTGCTGTTGGATTTTGTTAGTTATGTACAAGAATGTTGATGATTTATGCAGATTTATTTTGTATCCTATAATGTTGCTAAAGTTAGTTTTTTAGTTGATTCTCTAGGGTTCTCTAATTATGCCATCATATTATCTGCAAAGGGTGATAACTTGGTTTCCTCATTACCTACTCTAATTACTTTAATCTTTCTTTTTTCTCTTATTGCCAAAGTGAGCATTTCTAATACAATAGTGGTGATATTGGGCAAGCTTGTTCCACCCCTGATTTTAATGGGAATAGTACCAGGTTATCCTCATTGTATATGATGCTTGCTCATGGTTTAAAATAGATGCTACTGACTGTTTTAAGGAAAAATACATTTATTCCTACATTCCCTAGTGTTCTCAATAGGAATGGGTGTTAGATTTTATCAAATGCCTTTTCTACATCTATTGAGATAATCATTTTTCTTTGTTGTTGTTGTTGTTAATTTGATTATTGATATAGTCAATTATGTTGAATAGTTTTTTCTAATATTGAACCTGCAACCCTGGTATAACTCCTACTTGGTTGTAGTATATTATTCTGGGGATGATTTTCTGTAATCTTTTTGCTAATATTTTATATAAAAATTTTGCATCAATATCTATTAGGGAAATTGGTCTATAATTTTCTTTTCCTGTTTTCATCCTACCTGCTTTAGCTATTAGTACCACGTCTCTGTCATAAAAGCAATCTGGTAGGAATCCTTCATTCCCTATTTTTTTCAAACAGCTTATATAGTATTGGTGTTAATTGTTCTTTAAATGTTTGGTAGAATTCACATGTAAATCCAACTGGTCTTAGGGTTTTTTTTTTCCCTTAGGGAATTGATTAATAGCTTGTTTTATTTCTTTTTCTAAAATGGCACTGTTTAAGTAATTTATTTCCTGTTCTGTTAATCTGGAAAATCTATATTTTTATAGATATTGCTCCATTTTACTCAGGTTGTCAAATTTATTGGCATGAAGTTGGGCAGAGTGACTCCTAGTTATTACCCTATTTTCCTCTTCATTTTCATTTTCCTCTTCATAGGTAGAAAAATTCTCCTTTTTCATTTTTGAGACTGATTTTCCTCTTTCCTTTTTCTAATCAAATTAAGGATTTATCTATTTTGTTGTTTTTTTTTTCATAAATCCACCTCAGTTTCATATATATAATATATAACATATATCAGAATGGCTACCCTTGTGTTTTTTTTGTTTGTTTGTTTGTTTGTTTGTTTGGTTTTTGTTTTTTGTTTTTTTTTAATTTCATCTGAAGCATAATAGATTCTGCTCCAGCTTTTTACCTTTGCTCTGTATGTGTTTCTTATAAACAACATATTGTAGGATTCAGCCTTTTAATACAGTCTACTATCCACTTACACTATATGGGAGAGTTCAGCTCATTCACATTTATAATTAAAACTAGTAATTTTGTATTTCCCCCCATCTTATTAACTTCAAATTATACTTTTCTCTTTCCTTTTCCTCTTTTCCTCCTACCCAGTATTTTACTTATGAGCACTACTTGCCTCAAGCAGTTTTTCCCCTGTAGAGAGCCTCTGCCTTTCTTATAATTTTCCCCTAATATTTCTGTTTTTCTCTCTATTTAGCATATCCCTTCCCTTTTCCCCTTTACCCTCCCACTTTTCTATAGGGTGAGAGAAGTATCTCAGTGAAACCAAATATATCTAATATTCTTTCTGATTTGAGCTTAATCTGATGAAAGGACCATTCACATAATATTCATCACCCTACTTCTTTCCCTCAAGTATAATAGGGTTTTTTTTGTTTGTTTGTTTGTTTTGTTTTGGTTTGGTTTGGGGGTTTTTTTGCCTCTTCCGAAGATGTAATTTCCCTTATTTTACCTCCACTTTCCTGTTTTTCTGGTACATTCCCCTTTCGATCACTAATTTATTTTTATATTATAAGAATAAAATCAGATTATAATGCTTTCTCTATGTATAATTATAACAGAAATACACTTCTCAAGAGTTTTTTTTATCTTTTTATGCTTATCTTATATTCTATATTTAGAAATCAAGTTTTTTTGTTTGTTTGTTTGTTTCACTTTGGTCTTTTCATAAAAAATATATGGATTTCACCAGTTTCATTGAATGTCCATCTTTTTTCCTGAATGGAAATGATCAGTTTAGTAGGGTAATTCATTATTGCCTGTATTCCAAGTTTCTTTGCCTTTTGGAATATCAGATTTCAGGTCCTTTGGTCCTATAAGTTGGAAGCTGCTTGGTCCTGAGTTATCCTTATTGTGGGTTGCTTGGTATTAGAATTGTTTCTTTCCGGCTTCTCGTAATATATTTTTTCCTTGATTCAATAGTTCTGAAAATGAGCAATGGTAATCCTTGGAGTTTTAATTTTGTGGGTTTCTTTCAGGAGTTGTCCGTTGAATTTTTTCAATGATTACTTTAACTTCTAATTCAGGCAGTTCTCTTTGATCATTTCCTGAAAAATGGTGTCTAGGATCTTTTTTTTTTTTCATCATGATTTTCAAGGAGTCTAATAATCCTTAGATTGTCTTTCCTACAACTATTGTCCAGGTCTGTTGTTTTCCCATTTACGTATTTTACATTTTTTCTATTTCTTTCTTTCTTTCTTTCTTTTTTTTTTTTGCTGCATTGTTAGAGTTCAAATGTTGGAGTTTGTTCTTCTCAGGGCACAGCCGGTTTAGAGGCTTAGAGCCCTTCGGATGTCTCCAAATCCAAAGGTTCTGTCCTTCAGCCTCTGCCTCTGTTTTCTTCTGCCTCCAACAGAGATGGAAGATCTCTCTTATCTCCTTCTGGGGAGCCCAGCCACACTTGCCGCGGAGAGAGGGCTTCTGGCGTAGCTCCACTGAAGTCCGTCAAAAGTGTTCTCTGCAGCAGAGTCGTTTCTCTCGAGTCTAGCGCGATCAGCCAGCCAAGAGGAAAAAAGGTATTCTGCCATAGATCCTTCATCGCTGGCTTTTTATCTGCCTCTTCTGAGAGAATGGGATTATGGGTTTTCTCCCATAGTGCTCTCTGGCCCAATGACTTTAAGGGAGGTGTGAACTCTCTTGAAGTTAGAAAGTGTACTTTGTGAAGCTAGCATACTTGTGGAGTCCAATGAGTAAAGGTGGGAACACAAGCCTTGTCTTGATTAGTTCTACTTAGTACCTTGTTTCAGGTTCTGGCCAAAACAACTTCTTGTAAGATTAGATCAACTCTAATTACTTAGCAGTTAGTAAGGATTCCAACACTGCATAATTCTTATTATCTCATCGAGTTATTCATTTCCATTTGTTCAGTTCTGAATTTTGTGATTTTCTTCATTTACTTTTTTTTTTTACTTATTTTTGTATTTGTCCAATTGAATTTTTAAATGAGTTGTTTTGTTCTATAATTTTTTTTCCATTTCACAAATTTTGTTTTTTAAGGAGTTATTTTCTTTTTTTGTTTCACAAATTCTGCTTTTCTTGAAGTTGTTTTCTTTTTTCCATCTTAGCAAATCTGTCTTTTAATGAATTATATGCCTTTGCCAAACCCTCTTGCAAAGTTTCATTTCCTTTTCCCATTTTTTCTTCTAGCTATTTTTTTTTTTTAGTTTCCTCTAGGAGAGCCTTGTGTGATAGGGATCAGGTTATATCACCATTTGGGGATTCATCTTGAGATAATCTACTTTCAGTCTGCTCAGGGTTTGAAATCTATTGTTCTCTCTCTCTCTCTCTCTCTCTCTTTTTATTATAGCTGTTTATTTACAAGATATATGCATGGGTAATTTTTCAACATTGACAATTGCAAAACCTTTTGTTCCAATTTTTCCCCTCCTTTACCCCACCTTCTACCCCAGATAGCAAGTAGACCAATACATGTTAAATATGTTAAAGTATATGTTAAATACAATATATGTTTGAATATCCACAGTTATTTTGCTGTACAAGAAGAATCAGACTTTGAAATAATGTACAATTAACCTGTGAAGAAAATCAAAAATGCAAGTGGAAAAAAAACAGAGAGATTGGAAAAGCTATGTAGTGGTTCACACTCATTTCTCAAACTTATTTCACTGGGTGTAGCTAGTTCTATTCATTATTGAACAAATGGAACTGATTTGGTTCATCTCATTGTTGAAGAGAGCCACGTCCATCAAAATTGATCATCATATATTATTGTTGTTGAAGTATATAATGATCTCCTGGTCTGCGCATTTCACTCAGCATCAGTTCATGTAAGTCTCTCCAGGTGTTACTGAAATTATCCTGCTGGTCATTTTTTACAGAACAATAATATTCCATAACATTCATCCACTCAGTTTTCAGTTTCTAGCCACTACAAAGAGGGCTGTCATAAACATTTTAGCACATATGGGTCTCTTTTCCTTCTTTAAGATCTCTTTGGGATATAAACCCAGTAGTAACACTGCTGGATCATAGGGTATGCACAGTTTGATAACTTTTTGAACATAGTTCCAAATTGCTCTCCAGAATGGTGGCATGTATTCACAATTCCACCAACAATGTATCATTGTCCCAGTTTTCCCACATCCCCTCCAAAATTCAACATTATCTTTTCTTGTCATCTTAGCCAATCTGAGAGATGTATAGTGGTATCTCAGAGCTGTCTTAATTTGCATTTCTCTGATTAATAATGACTTGGAGCATCTTTTCATATGGCTAGAAATAGTTTCAGTGTCTTCATCTGAAAACTGTCTGTTCATATCTTTTGACCATTTATCAACTGGAGAATTGTTGGAATCCTTACTAACTGTTAACTAATTAGAGTTGATCTAATCTTACAAGAAGATGTTTTGGGCAGAACCTGAAACAAGGTACTAAGTAGAACTAATTAATACAAGGCTTGTGTTCACACCTTTACTCATTGGAGTTCAATGAGTTCATACCTCCCTTGAAGCTCTTTGGGCCAGAGAGCACTATGGAAGAAAACCCATAATCCCTCTCTCTGGAAGGAGCATAAATAGGCCAATGGGCCAGTCGAAGAAGTTCTTCAGAGGAAGACGCTACAAGTCGAGATTTCACTGGAATGACATGAAGAGTAGAGCTGGCTGGAGGCTGAAGAAAGCAGAGGCAGAGGCTGAAGGACCAGACCTTTGGATTTAAAGACATTCAGAGAGAGCTCTTGGAACCAAGCAGAGAGATAGGCCTCTAAGCTAACCGGGCTATATTGTAGATAATAAAAAATCTGAACTTTGATCACCTGGCTGCGTTTTGAGAAGAAAAAACTCACAACAGAGAATGGTTTGATTTCTTATAAATTAGAATCAATTCTCTATAAATTATGGAAATGAGGCCCTTATCAGAACCTTTGACTGTAAAAATGTTTTCTCATGTTATTGCTTCCCTTCCAATCTTGTCTGCATTAGTTTTATTTGGACAAAAGCTTTTCAATTTGATATAATCAAAATTTTCTATTTTGTGATCAATAATGATCTCTAGTTCTTCTTTAGTCACAAATTTCTTCCTCCTCCACAGGTCTGAGAGGTAAACTATCCTGTGTTCTTCTACTTTATTTATAATCTCATTCTTTATGCCTAGATCATGAAACCATTTTGATCTTATCTTTTGTATGGTGTTAAGTGTGCATCAGTGCCTAGTTTCTGCCACACTAATTTCTAATTTTCCCAGCAGTTTTCCCAAACAATGCATTCTTCTCCCAAAATCTGAGGTCTTTGGGTTTGTAAAATACTAGATTATTAAAGTTATTGACTATTTCATCCTATGAGCCTAACCTATTTCACTAATCAACTAGTCTATTTCTTAGCTGATACCAAATAGTTGTGCTGACTGCTGCTTTGTAATATATTTTTGATCTGGTACAACTAAGCCACCTTCCTTTAATTTTTTTTTTCATTAATTCCCTTGAAAATCTTGACCTTTTGTTCTTCCAGATGAATTTTGTTGTTATTTTTTCTAGGTCATTAAAATATTTTTGAGGGCAGTCTGATTGCTATAGCACTAAATAAATAGATTAGTTTAGGTAGTATTGTCATCTTTATTATATTTGCTTGGCCTATCCAAGAGCACTTCATAATTTTTTTTCCAATTGGTTAGATCTGACTTTACTTGTGTGGAAAGTGTTTTGTAGTTTTACTCATATAGTTCCTGACTTTCCCTTCGCAGATAGATTCCCAAATATTTTATACTATCAGCAGTTACTTTAAATTGAATTTCTCTGCTGACCTACTGGCTTGCAACAAGGTCAGAATGGCCAAAACTCCTGTAGATTCTTGTAGATTCCTCCCCATAGATTTTCCTCTACCTGGACTCTGAAGTGCCCCACATAGTCTGAACCTCCTGGGAACTCCACACTCTCTGTGCTGGCATCTATACTCACCCTGCTTGCCTTGGCTGCCTCCCACCCATTTCCAAGTGAAATGGAACTTTTTTGGGCATCTTCAAAATTGTCTTCTGCTGATAATTTGTTGCACTCCCAATATTCATGAATTCTGTCTATCCAGAGCTAATTTAAAGGCTAGATTAATTAATTAGTTTAAGGGTTGTAGGAGAAATTCAGAAAGAAACATGTGTCCTCTCTGCACTCCTAGCTCTGCCCCCGGAAGTCACAAAACACTTCTGACACAAAAATATCAGATCTAAATAATGGGGAAAATATCCATTGTTCATGGGTAGGCCAAACTAATATACTAAAAATGATAATTATGCCTAAATAGGTCTATTTGTTCAGTGCCATACCAAGCAAAATGTCAAAAATGTGTTTTATTGAGCTATAAAAATGATAACAAAATTTCTCTGGAAGAACAAAAGATCAAGAATATCAAGGAAGTTAATAAAAAATATGCCAAAAAAAAAAAAAAGGTGGCTTAGCTGTACTAGACTTAAAACTGCATTATAAAGCAGAAGTCATGAAAATCATTTGGAACTGACTCAGTAATAGTGATGACTCACTGGAATAGATTAGATTCACACTACATAATAATCAGTGGGATATAGTAATCTAATATTTAATAAATCCCCCAAACTCCAGCTTTTACTTCATCAAAACATTCTGGGTAAACTAGAAAATAATAAGTCAGAAACTCAGAATAGACCCACATATCACATTACATACAAAAATAGGGTCAAGATGGGTACATGATTTGGTCATAAAGGGTGATACCATAAACAAATTAAGAGAGGAAGGATTAATTTATCAGATCTTTGGAAAAGGGAGAAATGTATAACCAAAAAATGTAGAGAATATTTTGGAATGCAAAATTGACAAGTTTGATTACATTAAATTAAAAAGTTTTGGAGAAACAAAACCAACACAAAAAATATTATAAGGGATGTACAAAGTTGGGTAAATTTTTTCATATCCAGTGTTTCTGACGAAGTTTTTATTTCTTAAATAGATAAAGAATTGTGTGAAACTTACAATAACAAAAGTCACTCCCAAATTGACAAATAGTGAAATGGTCTGAACAGGCAATTTTCAGTAAAGCCATCTATAATCACGTAAACATATTCTCTGAGTCATTATTAATTAATGAAATGCAAGTTAAAATAACTCAGAAGTACTCGGAGGTAATTGACTAAGATGGAAAAGGAAATGATAAATTTTTGAGGGGATATAGGAAAACTGGGATACTAATACATTATTGGGGGAGTTGTGAAATGATCTGACCATTATAGAGAGAAATTTTAGAGTCCATAGGGTTATAAAACTGTGCATACACTTTGAACCAGCTGTGCCACTACTAGGTCTGCATTCCAAGGAAATCATACAGGAAAAGAAAGTACCCACATGTGCAAAAATGTTTGTAGCAGTTCTTTTTGTAGAAGCAAAAATTAGAAAATGAGTAGATGTCCATCATTTGGGGAATGGCTGAATAACTTGTGATGTAGAAAGTTAATGGGATATTATTGCTCTATAAAAACGAAGAAGCTGATTTTAGAAATTCCTGGAAAGTTTTACATGGGTAGATGCTAAATAAAACAAGCAGAAATATTTTCTACACAGTAAAAAGAAGAATGTCTGATGATCAACTATTAAAATTTTGATTCTCCTAAGAATTCCATTAAGTGACCCAAAGCAAAAAAGTTTTTCTTCTTTTATTTGTTCTCATGTACATGAAATTCTTCTGAGATCTATGAAATCACTTGGCTTGCTTCACTGTTTTTCATGCTTAAATGAATAATTTATCTTACCCAAAAATTTTAATTTAATTTATTTTTTTAACTTTTAATTTAATATCTGCCAAGTAAAATATGCAGGGATTATCATGTTTGTAAATATGAATCTTAAGCATACAGATTAGGCATTATAAAAGATATTAGAATATAGTACAACCACCTTATTTAAAATTAATACTGTTGGAATCCTTACAAACTGCTAACTAATTAGAGTTGATCTAATCTTACAAGAAGATTTTGGCCAGAACCTGAAACAAGGTACTAAGTAGAACTAATTAGTACAATGCTTGTGTTTACACCTTTGTGTTCACACCTCCCTTAAAGCTCTTTGGGCCAGAGAGCGCTATGGGAGAAAACCCATAATGCCATTCTCTCAGAAGATTCACATATAAGGCGAGAGAGCTATTCCAGAATACATTTTCCACTTGGCTGGCTGGTCGCAGAGGAGAGTTCAGCTGGACTCGAGAGGAGTGACTCTGGTGCAGAGAGCACTTTGCCAGATTTCAGCGGAATTACGCCAGAAGCCCTCTTTCCGAGGCAAGGCAGAATATATTCCACTTGGCTGCTGGTGGCAGACGAAGAGTTTTCAGAGGATAAAGCTATGAGTGAGAGTTCAGTGGACAACCAGATTCATCTTCATCTCACACCACTGTGGTAGGTGGCTGGGCTCCTGCACACCCCCCACTGAGACCAAGCTGGTCTGAAAGACTCACCAGAAAGCTAGCCGAGCCCCAAGAGAAGGAAACAAGAGATTCATTCCATCTCTGTGCTGGTTGGAGGCTGAAGAAAGCAGAGGCAGAGGCTAACGGACAGAACCTTTGGATTTGGAGACATTCGGAGGGCTCTAAGCTAAATCGGCTGTGTTTTGAGAAGAACAAAAACTCCAACTTTTGAACTCACTACATAATACATTATGTTTGATTAGCAAACTCTTGAGGAATAATGGATAGAGAACTGTTCTTGACATTTAGCAGATTTGGATTCAAGTCTTACCTCTTGTTGTATAATACTGGACAAGTCATATAACTTTACAGTGTTGTAGACAGTTCAAATAAGACTAAGTTTCAAAGAAAGTATATATCTACTCAGTTTCCAAAACTTGGTCATTTCTTTAGCTCTGACTTTTCTTTTTTTAGTTTCTTTCTCTGAAATGACAAGCATCAACCTGACTCTATCACAATAGCTTCCTAATTGGACAGTCTACCTTAAGAATTTCCACTCCAATCTATTTTCTACACAGCAGCCTGCCAAAGTGATTTTGCTAAAGTGTTACATGTGACCATGTTGCACCCCAGCTCCCTACTCAATATGTTCCAATGACTCATATTATCTCTATGATTACATTCTGTATATCATTTGAAACTCCATAACCTGACTTTCCTACCTTTCCAAATTTAACTCAGCTCTCATGTTACCAAATTTTGACTGCATTATAAAATTAGAACTAAATCTGATTTGTCATTTCATCTTTAAAATGGTATAATTAATATTATGAAAGTCACCACACACACACATACACACACACACACACACACACACACACACACACACACACCATGATACCATTCCCAGCTATTTTTATGTACTTGAAACTTAAAAGAGGAACTGTCACTAAATGGATTTCATTCTTTCCCAAAAACTAGTTTTCTTCCTTGAAATAGCTTTTGAAAGCAGAGCAGATACTGTGATGACAGACACAATAATTGTTTTAAGTAGCTTTTCTTTCCATTTTCAGAACCACAATCTCAAATCAAAGATTCCATTCCAGGATCTCATCAGTTCTACTGGTAAAAAATTTCTTGAAATAAATAAGCATTTAGTGTGAATGCCCTCAAGAAATACTCCCTATAACTCCCTCCAATGAATGCTTTTCATGGAAAGATAATAGAAACCTATTTCTATATTGCAATGAGCTCATGAATTTAGGGCTGATATGTACCAGTATTTCAAAAATATTAAGTGGTTAATCAAAGAGAAAAATAATAACATTTCTATCTTAAATATAAATGTTAAGTATTTTATTAAAGAACTGGGATGCTTTATCTAATGGAAATAATATATGTGTTTCATTTTCAGACAGATAACTTTCTCTAAATTCCTATTAATCAAATGAATCTTTTTCTCAGTGTTTCCATTTTTCCAATTTTTGTTGTAATATTCAATTAAATTTAAATAAAATAACATGCAAGCATTCTATGTCTTCTCTGTGCTAAGTACTATATTAAAGTTTATGGAAATAAAGGAAAGAAAAAAATAAATTCTGACAATAAGGAGTCTACATTTTTAGAGAAAAAAAAATGCATCCAGATAAGCAAACAGAAAATATTTACTAACTCTAAAGTAATTTTGTAGAGGGGGCAATTATGACCATTAATAGATTCATGAAGGGGGCAGAGCCAAGATGGTGGAGAGTAGATACATCTTTAAGCACCTTCTCATATCCCTCAGATCAAGACCAGATCAGGCTTTAAATTGGTTTTGGAGTGACAAAACCCAAAAATATTTTGAATATAGGCTCCAGAGGAAGATATTTTGGAAGAACTTCAGAAAAGGTCTATTTCAATATGACAGTGGGAAGAGGCTGCCAAGTGCAAGAAGCCAGGCCAGGAGGCCAGTGTTGGGAGCCAGAGCCTTGCAGTATCCACAAACTCTGTCCCAGTTACAAACCAGTTGATTAACATATTAGTTGTGAGGCACCCAAAGCAAATACAAAAGGCAAATACTGAGTCCATAAACCCCCAAAAATGTAGGACTTAGGCACACATACCCAGCACCAGAAGTCAGCAGCATTGGCCCCAGGGTAAATTAAAGCAGTTTAGTCCCTTTGCCTTAGGAGCAGACTTCAACCCTAAAAAATGAGCAAAAAAAGCCCCCCCAAAAAAACTTTTAGCATAGATAACTTTCCTGGAGAAAATGAAGAACAAAACTCAAACCCTGAGGATCCTAAAGACAAGTCATCACCAGATGAACTCCCAACGAGTGATATGAGTTGGTCCCATTTTACAAGGTTCTCTTGGAAAAATTTAAAATGATCTTAAAGAGAGTTAGAAGAAAAATGGGGAAAAGGAAATGAGAGCTTGGCAAGAGAGTTTGGAAAATGAAAAGCAGAAATATCTGAAGAAAACTCTTAAAGATAGATTTGATGAAATGGAAAATGCAAATAACTTGTTGCAAAACAGATATGGAAAAGAAGCCAATTTGTTGAAAAACAGAATCTGTAAAATGGAAAAAAATGCAATGAACAAAACACCTCATTTGAAAGTTCAAATGCAAAAGGAAATAAAATAGCTAACTAAAGAAAATAATTAAATAAAAATCAAAAGCGAGTGAAATGAATTGAATGTCTCTTTTTTTTTTTTTTTTTTTTTTTGTTTTTTTTTTGTTTTTTTATAATAAATTTTATTTTATTTAATAATAACTTCGCATTGACAGAATCCATGCCAGGATAATTTCTACACGACATTATCCCTTGCAATCACTTATGTTTCGTTTTTTTCCCCTCCCTCCCTCCTCCCCCCCCCCCCCAGGATGGCAAGCAGTCCTATATATGCTAAACATGTTGCAGTATATCCTAGATACAATACATATTTGCAGAACCAAACAGTTCTCTTGTTGCACAGGGAGAATTGGATTCAGAAGGTAAAAATAACTCGGGAAGAAAATCAAAATTGCAAATAGTTCACATTCATTTCCCAGTATTCCTTCTTTGGGTGTAGCTGTTTCTGTCCATCATTTCTCCAATGAAACTCAGTTAAGTCTCTTTGTCAGAGAAATCCACTTCCATCAGAATACATCCTCATACAATATCGTTGTCGAAGTGTATAATGATCTCCTGGTTCTGCTCATCTCACTTAGCATCAGTCCATGTAGGTCTCTCCAAGCCTCTCTGTATTCATCCTGCTGGTCATTCCTTACAGAGCAATAATATTCCATAACGTTCATATACCACAATTTACCCAGCCATTCTCCAATTGATGGGCATCCATTCATTTTCCAGTTTCTAGCCACTACAAACAGGGCTGCTACAAACATTTTGGCACATACAGGTCCCCTTCCCTTTTTTAGTATCTCTTTGGGGTATAAGCCCAATAGAAACACTGTTGGATCAAAGGGTATGCACATTTTGATAACTTTTTGGGCATAATTCCAGATCGCTCTCCAGAATGGCTGGATTCGTTCACAACTCCACCAACAATGCATCAATGTCCCCGTTTTCCCGCATCCCCTCCAACATTCATCATTGTTTTTTCCTGTCATCTTAGCCAATCTGACAGGAGTGTAGTGATATCTCAGAGTTGTCTTAATTTGCATTTCTCTGATCAATAGTGATTTGGAACACTCTTTCATGTGAGTGGTAATAGTTTCAATTTCTTCATCTGAAAATTGTCTGTTCATATCCTTTGACCATTTATCAATTGGAGAATGGCTTGATTTTTTATAAATTTGAGTCAGTTCTCTATATATTTTGGAAATGAGGCCTTTATCAGAACCTTTAATTGTAAAGATGTTTTCCCAGTTAGTTACTTCCCTACTAATCTTGTTTGCATTCGTTCTGTTTGTACAAAGGCTTTTTAATTTGATATAATCAAAATTTTCTATTTTGTGATTGGTAATGGTCTCTAGTTCATCTTTGGTCACAAATTTCTTTCTCCTCCACAAGTCTGAGAGATAAACTATCCTATGTTCTTCTAATTTATTTATAATCTCGTTCTTTATGCCTAGGTCTTGGACCCATTTTGATCTTATCTTGGTATGTGGTGTTAAGTGTGGGTCCTTGCCTAATTTCTGCCATACTAATTTCCAGTTATCCCAGCAGTTTTTATCAAATAATGAAATCTTATCCCAAAATTTAGAATCTTTGGGTTTGTCAAACACTAGATTGCTATAGTTGACTATTCTGTCTTGTGAACCTAACCTTTTCCACTGATCAACTAATCTATTTCTAAGCCAATACCAGATGGTTTTGGTGACTGCTGCTTTATAATATAATTTTAGATCAGGTACAGCTAGACCACCTTCATTTGATTTTTTTTTCATTAATTCCCTTGAGATTCTCGACTTTTTATTGTTCCATATGAATTTTGTTGTTATTTTTTCTGATAAAAGAGGAGGAGCTGCAAAAATGAGGGCTTTTTGAGGGAGGGGGTGGTCAGAAAGAAACTACTGATGAGAAGGGAAAGAGGGAAAAGGAAAAGTATAAGTGGGGGAAAACAAGATAGCAGGAAATACAGAGTTAGTAATTTTATCTTTGAATGTAAATGGGGATGAATTCTCCCATGAAATGGAAGCAGACAGCAGACTGGATTAAAAGCCCAAATTCTACAATGTATTGTTTACAATATACAAATTTAAAGCTGAGTGATACATTCAGAATAAAGTAAAAGACTAAAGTAGAATCTAGTATTTTTCAGCTAAAGTAAAAAAAAAAAAAAAAAAAGCAGGGGTAGTAATCCTAATCTCAGATCAAGCAAAAGCAAAAATAGATATAATTAAAATTGACAAGGAAGGAAACTACATGCTACTTAAAGATACCATAGATAATGAAGTAATATCAATACTAAACATATATGCACCAAGTGGTATAGCATCCAGATTCCTAGGGAGAATTTAAGAGAGCTGAAAGAAGAATTAGACAACAAAACTATACTATTAGGGGACCTCAACCTATATCTCTTAGAAATAGATAAATCAAACCACAAAATAAATAAGAAAGAAGTTGAGGTAAATAGTATTTGGAAGAAGATAAGTGATGAAGGACATATAATCAAATATGTCAATATATCATCTGAATATATATAATTACCTGAACTGAAAAAGATCTAGATAAGAAACTTAAGAAAACACAGAGCAACAAACATATAAAAGCATGATAGGGCATAATTATCCAAGAGTACTCTGAAACAGATAATACACTAGGAATAGAGTTAGGAAGACCTGAATTCAAATCTAGTCTCAGACTTTTGCTAGCTGTATGACCCTGAGCAACTTATTTATGTTCTACCTCACTTTTCTCATCTATAATATATGCATAACAATACCACCTATATCACAGGATTGTTTTGAGAATGAAAAGAAAACAGTTGTAAAGTACCTTGCACATAGTAAGTACTACACAAATCATAACTATTATTATGAAGCCCTTTCTTTGCAAATATCAAGAATCTATTTCTTCACTTGCTTTAATGGAAATTTTAATATTTAAAAAATGGAGCTATTAACAAAGATAAATCTAATCTGGGTGTAATTCTTATTAACTGAGAGGAGTTCTTTCCTAGGTAGATATAATGGGAATTGTGGGGGTAAGAAACAAGAATCTACTGTAATTTATGAGAGGAGAGAAATCTGATATATTTTTGTTTTTGTGTTATTTTTTTTTTATTTTGGAAAAGCAGATCACAAAGTGATTAAAGACATCCCAAGAGTAAAATACTTCAGGGGAAAATAATTAGAAAATTAAGTAAAAAACTTTATAGAAAACATAGCATATGATCTGGGCCTTGAATGACATTATCTTATTTCTATATTGTTTTGCTAGTATGTGCATATATGTATTTATTTATATTAATTCCTTGATATGAAGAACACATTTTGAACTCATGTTTTTCATTTATAATAGTGAACTATCCAGAGTACAGAAAAGGTTGAGCAAGGTTTATGTCTTCTTTTGTCCTATTTCTTCTCAAAAGCTAGGTCTGTAAAAAAAAAAAAAAAGGCTATATTAATGTTATGCAAAATGCCTAGAGAATGACTCTGAATGACTTTGTTCTGATTTTTCACAGAAAAAAATAAAAAAGAATAAAAAGTCTGACCTTATAATTTTGCTGCTTTTAGAATCTTCAGAGGCTACTTGCAGATATTAATATAAAATATAATCTCCTCATCTAGGCATGTAAAATACTCAGCAGCAAATAGGCAGTACCATACCTCTTCAGGCTTCTTTTCTTTCCATTCTACATTCTAACCAATTTAGTTTCTTTCCATTTTTTTTTCAGAAGGATTATTTCTTATTTCATTATTCTAGCACTGATGTGTGTGTATTTTTGTCTGTGTGAATTTTGAAGAATGAGAAGCACATGGAATATATACTCTGTTCTTCTTGTAGAGTATGTAACTTTTTTTGATTTGGACCTAATGTGCCACTTCCTTAAGGAAGCATTTTACAATTTACTTTATTGTGTTCATATTTATTTTTTGTGACATTGTTTCCCCTCAGTGGAATACAATCTCTGCAGACAGAGGGCTTTTTGTTTGTTTGTTTTGTTTTTTCATTAAGTGTTTGTATTTTCAGATTTTTAAATAAAGTAGGCCTTTAATAATGTTTTTTGGACTTGATTTGGTCAACTTCTTATGCTAAACATAACTAAAAAAAAATTCTCTCTGACATATTGTTGACCTCCATTATTGACAAATACAGTGAGAATTAATTATGTTTTATAATATGTGGAAAGAAAGGATGTACATAATGAAAGGATCATATTAGATGTTCTGTCCTGTTTCTACAAAACAAAATCTTATGAACTATCATTAACAGTTTTTAGCATCATGAGTTAATAGAAATTAAATCAACGAAGTTGTGTTAATGCAGGCAGAAAAAAAAAATGTACCATTGTTTTTGTCTTGGTTAAACCAGAATTGTTTATTTTCTTAATTATTCTTTTTTATTTTTAAATTATTTTAATTATTCTTTTTTTTTTCTTTATTATCCCTATGGTCAAAATTTTTCATGTTTGGCATTAATTTTCTTAATATTAAACTTCAACACTTATGACATTTAAGGCAAGATACTAGAGATATACAAACATATTAAGTAAATACCCAAAATTCTAACATATTCTAACACTTCCAAATCTATAATTCTTTTTCATTGAAAATTTTCAGAAGTTAATTAAGAACTAATAAATGAGTTGCTATATAGGATAATGTAGTATGATATTTTTTGATAATACTACAACTGTGGCCATATTCAGCTAATAATGAAAAAAGGGATCCTAAGATGCATGAAAGTCTAATGAATGAAGCCTTTCAAACTGACTGTTTCTTACTAAAAAGTCATATGCAGAGATAATTTTTTCAGAAAGAAAAGAAACTACATACTCAAATAAGAAGTGTGTGTGTGTATACATGTACACATGTGTACGGGTACTATATAAGACGGTAAAAATAAAAATTCATGTGTGGCTTCCTCTGCTTTAGAAAATCTCAAAAGGATTGTCTTGTCTTAAAAAAAAATAAGTAAAATCAGATACATATATATATACATGTATATATTACTCAATTAGCATTAAAAAGTAATAATCAAGAATAAGACTACATAGTTTCACTGTCCAAAATGACCCATTTAAAGTTGCACTAAGACTTCTGGCCAAGATGGCAGAGAAGACACACACATTTATTAAGCTCCAAGTGTTCTCTCAGAGTAATGTATTTCATGACAAGCCTCGAAATCAGTGCTTGACTGAAAAAAAAAAACACAAATAATTACTAAGAAAAGATATCCTCAAAATTCACCAAAAAAAGGTCTGTTTTTGCTCATGGATGGGGATGGATACATCAGGCACAAACTGAACGCAAATAGCAGCAGCACAGCAGATAGAGTAAGGCAGGCAGGTCACACTGAGCAGACCAAAGTGGGATGTGGTTTGAGCTCAGCCATTTCTGTGGTGATAGCTTTAACACAGTGCTGGCTACTTTGCCCTGGCATCAAGTGAGTAGACAAGTAGAGAAGCTAAAAACACAGACGGTGAAGACTATAACCCCAAAAAGCTAGGGTCTCTCAGGACCTGGCCAAACCCACCCAGAGTGTCTCAGCATGCTCTCAGAGTCTTAGAGCACAGAGGTAGCGCAGCCATTGCTGTCCTGCTAGTGCCTTGATGCTGCCTCCTGCAGTCCATAGAGGAAGCTCAGTAATACCATCCAGGACAAAACAAACAAACAAACAAACAAACAATCAGACTGTCTCCAGATGAATACCCAAAGGGGAAAATGATCTGATCCTCATCACATAAGACTCTCATAGAAGAAATTAAACAGGCTCTCACAAGAGAGCTAGAAGGAAAAATGGGAAAAGGCAAGGGCAGCTTGGCAAGAGAGTCTAGATAAGTCATCCCACTCATTTAAAGATAGAGTGAATAAAGAAATCAAATCCTTGAAAAACAGAATTAGTGAGTCAGAAAAAGAAAATAGCTCTCTAAAAAATAAAATTGGAGAAATGGAAAAAAAATTCCATAGAACAAAACAACTCATTTAAAAACTTAATTGGGCAATTAGAAAAAGATATAAAAAAGTGAGTGAAGAAAATACTTCACTGAAAATCAGGATCAAACAAATGGAATTGAATGACATGAGGAGACACCAAGAATCAATCAAGCAAAACCAAAAAAGTGAAACATTGGGAAAAAATGTCAAATACCTTCTTAGGAAAACAACAAACCTGGAAAATAAATCTAGGAGAGACAATCTGAGAATTATTGGACTCCCTGAAAAATACAATGAATAAAAGAACCTGGACACTATTTTCCAGGAAATTATCAAAGAGACCTGCCCAGAAGTTATAGAAATAGAGGGTAAAATAGAAATTGAAAGAGTTCATTGTTTACCTACTGAAAGGGACCCTAAAACCAAAACACCAAGAAATATAGTGGCCAAATTCCAGATGAAGATGAAGGAAAAAAAGCTGCTAGAAAAAATCAATTCAAATATAGAGGAGCCACAATAAAGATTACCCAGGATCTAGCAGCCGAAGGGTCTGGAATATGATATTCCAAAACTATATTAAAAAGCTTTCTTCAGATAATTTCTGCTTCCTTTTTCAAACTCCTTCAAAGTTCTCAATTATTTGTCCACATTTTGTCCTGACTTTCTTTTAAGATCCTTTTAAATTTTTCAAAGAGAGCCTGAGTTGAACTCATTTCATCCTTTGAGGCTTCAGCTAGAGACATTTTGCCTTTAGTGTCCTCAACGTGTGAGATCTTTTCTTCTCTGTCTCCATAATAGCGATATATTTTCAGACCTCTTTTTGCTTTTTTGCTCATTTTTAATGATTAATTTCTGCTCTTAGGGCAAAGAGAAGATTGTCCTAAGCTTTCTCTACAGGTTGACAGTGGTTACACACGGTTCTAAGACCAGTGCTGCTGTATTTCTTCCATTGCTGAGTGGGCATGGCCAAGTTCTTCTTTATGCTGTGGTTCAGGGGTTCACTATTTGCTTTCTCCAGTCATGTTGGAATGCCACACTTACTCTGCTGATCTACTGTCTTCTTAACCAGGACAAAGTTGCCAAAGCAACTGTATTTTGGCTAAGAACTTCTAATAGATTCCACAGGTATGCCCACAGAGGCCTCTTCACTCTAGGTCCTTACACTATGACAGATTGGTCTGCACCCCTATACTCCAGCCAGATTGAGATAGACCTTTCCTGAAAGTCTTCTAAAATATATTCTGTTGGAAATTTGTTGTACTCCAAATATTTTTGAGTTCTGTCTCTCCAAAAGCTATTCAGCTGCTTGATCAAGTATTGATCTCAAGGAATCCAGGAAGAGCTTAAAGATCCATCTACTCTCCACCATCTTGGCTCTGCCCTCACATCTATTCTTTCTAGTCATTTTTCTACTATAATTAGTGTAAGTGAGATTTTAGAGAAGATAAAAATGTCATTGATATATGATCTCTCATTTCTTGATCCAGTAGTTCTTGACCTTCCAATAAATTATATTGGGTTTCAAAACTCAAAAGACACAGTCTTGTATTCTTATTGCTTATGCTAGATCTGTAAAGCTTCAGTGATTTATTATAATTTAATATTCAGTGACTAATGGATGAATATAGTTTCAAATTTGGTCTTTCCAATCTGGGTTTAAACTATAAATATAGAAGTACTAAAGAAGCTGATAATTAAGGGAAGCCTTTATTCTCTTCTTTAAATAATATTAAAATTTTGGAAAGGAAGACAAAACTGCATGATATGTCTTTCTTTTAAGTTATTTTTAATGAACTCCTTTGATAGTTTTATCTGTGGCCTTAAAAATAAACAGAAATAGCTGTCATAGCCTAGATTTAAAAAAAAAAAAAAGTCTTGTATACAATTAACCAGTATATAGCTCTGGATCATAGCCAGTGTTCTATGACTGGTACATAGGTTTGAATTTCTACTTTCCATTTTGCTGACAATTTCTTATGCTGCTACAACTCTTTCTCTGCAATATCTTTCATCATAGTGCCTATCCCTTCAGGCAGACTCTCAATAGCAACAAATCTATAAAGAAGTAACTTTCACTTAGTTGGAAGCATGTCAGGTCAATGGCTAGAGTTGTGACACACAAAGAATTTTAGGCCAGTAACAATGATGAATCCCATGAAATATCCATATTTTATGTCAGTCTGAGGTTATTAGGCCATATGTCCTCAATTCTCTTTGAACTGCTATACTTAATGTTGATGATTCCTTCTAATCCATCACTGAGCTGTTAAGTCCCCCTAGGTTTTATGTGAGAAAAATTTTTGATATTTGAGACAATGCTTGTATTTTAATTTGATTACCTATGCAAAAATCCAATTTATTTTAGAATGATTCATGAACAAAGAAAGATTCTCATTTATGTTTCTGCTTAGATAGATAGATAGATAGAGATATATGTATCTTTATCTATCAACCAAAAGTGAACTGACTTCTAAAACTTCTGAATTTAATTTAAATACAGTTAAGTACTATTAATGGCGAAGTACAATATATGTTTATGTAATGAATGAGGATACATTTCAAATGTATTGGTAGTTTATTTTAGGGAACAGTTCAGATAAAACAAGAAGACTAGGAGAATTTCATTGATTCATCTACTTCTTCATGTCCCTTAATTGTGGATATTCCTCATTGCTTTATTTGTTGTTCTCAGTCCATAATTTTGGTTCTGAAAAGTTTTACTGTATTCTATGTTCATATGTATATATGTATATATGTAAATATATAGATAGATAGATAGATAAATAGACATATCTATCTATATATTTATATATATATATATGTGTATATATATATATATATATTCACACACACATACATATCAATTTTTAATATTGGCACAGAAGGTGAGCTTACTTGTATTTTATAGGTGTCTGAATTTAATTATAGGTGGTTTAAACAAAAACAACCTCAAACAAAGAATAGAAACACTAGATGGCAGAGTCAGCATGTAAAAAAAATCCTAAGAAGAGCCATTGGTCAAAATTAAGCAGGGTAAAAAATTCTTACACTAGACTTAAAAAAAAAAAATTCACAGATAGATGTGGTTAGATAGCAGTGCCTTGAAATGATTGAGAGATTTTGTTAATATTATAAACTAGTAATGCAAGCTTGAGAGATTTTGTTAATATTATAAACTAGTAATGAAAGTTAATGCAATCCTCTGCTACATTGAGAAAAATAATACTGAAAATGAAGGGGGTAATAGTCCTGCTTTAGTCAGTTCTGATCATAGAATAAGACTAGGATTGTAACATTTTGCATGGTACTTGACAAAGGATAGCCAAAAGTTGGAGAGTATCCCAAGAATGACAATTAGAATAGTGACGGGTATGAAAACAAGCCAGAGGAACTGGAGAGGTTTAGTTAAAAGAAAGAAATTTCTTGTGATAGGATAGAAGAGATCATGAAGCCTTCCTTTTTATTTTGGAACAGCTATAAAATGGGTAAGGGATTAAACTTGTTCTATTTGATCTACAAGGAAAGATGTATAGAGGTAAACAGATTTATTTAAAGAGAGATGTCCAAAAGCACAATGCATTGGGAATGAGCATAGTTGGTTTACCATGACTATAGGACTTCAAGAAAAACCAAGCTGGTTACTTGTTAGGGATGTTGTAAACTAAATTCTCATTCAGGTATGAGATGGAGAAAGGGGTCTCTTAGTTTTCTTTCAACTCTGACATTTGTTCAATGGAGGGGTTTATCAAATACTAGATTATTATAGGCCTTGATTATTGTGTCATGTATATCTAATATATTTCACTGATCTCCCACTCATATTTCTTAGATACTACCAAATGGTTTTGAGTAGAGCTGCTTTATAATATAGTTTTAGGTTCGGTATTCCTAAGCTACCATGCTTTCTATTTTTTTTTTTTTTTCATTAGTTATCTTGATATTCTTGATCTTTTGTTCTTCCGGGTGAATTTTGTTATTATTTTTTCTAGTTCTATAAAAGTATGTTTTGGCATATATATGATTAGTATGGCACTGAAGAAGTCAATTTAATCAGAATTGTCATTTTTATTATATTATCTTGGTCTATCAATGAACAATTGATGTTTTTCAATTGTTTAGACCTGATTTTATTTGTGTGAGAAGTGCTTTCTAATTGAGTTCATATAGTTCCTGGGTTTGTCTTGCCAGGTAGAAATCCAAATATTTTATTCTGTCTACAGTTATTTTAAATGGAATTTCCTTTTATGTCTCTTCTTGTTGTACTATGTAAGAAAGATATAGAAATTCTTATAATTTATTTGGGTTTATTTTATAACCTACAGCTTTGCTAAAGCTGTTATTTCCAGTAGGTTTTGGATGATTCTCCAGAGTTCTCTAAGTATTTCATCATATTATCTGCAAAGAGTGATAGTTTTATTTCCTCATGGCCTATTCTAATTCATTTAATTTCTTTTTTCTTTCCTTACTTCTAAAGCCAATATTTCTAGTTCAATAATAGTAGTTATAATGAGCATCGTTGTTTCATCCCTTATCTTATTGTGAATGAATACAGTTTCTCTCCATTATAAATAATGTTTGCTGTGGTTTTAGGTAGATAGTGTTTATTATTTTATTATTTTAACAAAGCTCCCTTTATCTCTATATTCTGTAGTGTTTTTTAATATTAATGTATGTTGTATTTTTCAAATACTTTTCCTTTAATATATTGAAATTTTCTATGATTTCTATTGCTTTTGTTATTGATATGGTAATAGTTTTCCCAATATTGAATCAGTCCTGCATTGCTGATATAAATCCCACTTGTTCATAGTGTGTTAATGATTGTTTCCTAGCTTTCTCCTTTTCTTCTAATCTTAGTTGAATTAATATGCAATAGATAAGTTATATGTAATTTATATATAAACATTTTATTTTATAAGGAAATGTATCTATTTTATACTTTCTATAGCTTTCTCTCTTGCTTTGTCATTATTTTTCCATTTCCTATGGAACTGAGAAGTACAGTAATCCTTGCTTTTCTAATTTGCTTATTGGATCACCTTTTATATCTAAATCATGCACTCATTTTTTTTTTCAGTGCAAGGTATGAGATGTTATTCTATTCCTAATTTATGTGCTATTATTTTCCAAGTTGCCCAGAACTTTTTGGCAAATAGTGAATTGATTAACCAAAGGCAAAACTAAGCCTTTGGGTTTACAAAACACTACAAAACTCTAGGTTACAGTGGTCTTTGGCTATTGAGTTTTATGTGCCAAATTTATTCCAGTAATCCACCATTCTTTTTTTAAACACAGCATTAGATATTATTATTATGATTTCATAATGTAATTTGAAATCTGGTATTGTAAGTCCACTTTCCTTTGACTTTTTTTTAGTTTCCATTGGTAATTTTTGACCTTTTCTGCTTCCTGATTAATTGTGTTGTCATATTTTCTAGCTCTATTTTCTTTTTGGTAATTTGGCTGGTATAACAACAAATAAATAAATTTCAGCAGAATTTTCATTTTTATTAAATTAACTTTGTCTGCCAATTGCTGTTTCATCAGCTATTTATATCTGATTTTATTTATGGAAAAGTATTTTGTAATTTTACTCATATGCTTCTTGGGTTTGTCTGGGCAGGTAGATACCCAGATATTTTACATTGACTATAATTATTTTAAATGGAATTTCTTTTTAAATCTTTTTTATAGAGTTTTTGCTCATCTAAAAATACTGATTATTCACATCCTACAGCCTTACCCAAATTTTGTTAATTATTTCAAGTTGAATCTTTAGTTGAGTCTTTAGGATTCTTTAATCATAATATCTGCAATGAATGATTCTTTTGTTGGCTCATTGCCAACATTCCTTTGATTTTCTCTTCTTCTTTTATAACTATAACTAACCTATCTAATATTATATGGAATAATAATGATGCTATCACTTATCCTTGCTTCCTCTCTGATCTAGTTTATTCCCACTAAAGTGGATCAAAACTGTACTTTAACCTGAGGGTAGCAAGAGCTGAACAAAGCCAACTAGAGACTGGAGGTTCCGGATACAAACAGATATTTAATTTCAAAGTGAATAAAAGGCTTGTAAACAAAACTCTACCTTTTTAATGAGCATGGTTTGACTTTTGGGGATATGAAAACCACAATACATTCATTCTTAGGTCTTGAGTAAACAGCTTCCAAGACAGGCTTGTGGGAACAGTTTCCACATTGATTGTCTTAAATCTTAAGGATTGTTGAGCCTTGTGATTATTCAGTGGGTTACAGAACTAAAGTTAGCATGGCAGGAACAGAAGTAAAGTTTATGATTGAGTTCATTTGACAATTACAACAAACAGGGATTGTGAATATATCAGGATATATGTTAAATGAATTTAGGCTATAGTTTGTTGGATCTAGCTTTCAGGTACTTGGGAAATTGGTAGGAACTCTAACAAATCAAAACAGTTATTGATTAATATAAAAACCATAAATCACTCAGTGAACACCTGGTGTTGGTCAAAAGCAATACAGTTTGCCAGAGGGTAAGAGTATTTAGAGCACAAAATATTGATGTTATGCCAAGTTCAGAACACAGTTTACTTGCTGAGCCTTGCTCTGGGTAACAGGGTGTATAATTTTATCTCGACACAGATAATACTTTTTTATATTTTAGATAAATGCAACTTATCATTTTAAAAAATGGTCTCTTTATTCCTAATTATCCTTTTATTTTTAATAGGAATAGGTGCTGCATATGTCAAAAGCTTTTTCCGTATCCATTGAGATATTCATATGCTTTGTTTGTTTGTTTGTTTGTTTCAAACTGATACAGCCAGTTGTTAGTTGATCTAACATTTAAGCAATCTTACATTGTGGCCTACCTCTCACATAAATTCTCATGCTGTATAATCATTTTGGTAAATAGCTATAATCACCTTGCTAGTATTTCTTCAAAATTTTTGGATTGATTTTCAATAGGAAAATTGGTTTGTAAGATTATTATAAGATTATTTCCTGGTTTAGATATTATCAGCATATTTGCATCATAAAAGAAATTTGTTAGGACTCTGCTTATTTTCTCAAATACTTCTTACAGAATTGTAAGGAAACAGGAATACTCAAATATTGTCAGCATAGATCAGACACCATCAATAGTACATCATGTGAACACCAGTTAAGCTGCCAGACTGTTCTACTCTCTAGCAGTGTCTACTACCCTCCTACCCCTAAGTGAGGAACCACACTTGATATTCCCCTATGGGACCCAGGGAAAAACCAGTTCAGCAACAGGAAACATCCAGGTTCTGCTGCCCCAGCACAAAAAGCCCAAGATAGCACCTCAACAAATCTGGGAGCAGAGTTCAAATTTAAAAGAAGAATAAAAGGCCAGAAAAATGAGAAAAAATAACAAGAAAAATAATCTTGTAATTAAAAATATTTTTCCACTAACAAAGCAATTAAAAAAAAAATAGAAGGAAAGCAGGAAGCTGTAAAACAATCTTTACAGAAAGTGTCTCTAAGAAACAGATCATTTCTCAAATATTGAGTCAAATTAAGTATACAAGTCATTTCTCTCTTTTTTTAATTTAATATTTATTTAATAATTACTTTATATTGACACTCATTTCTGTTCCGATTTTTTTTTCCCTCCCTCCCTCCACCCCCTCCCCTAGATGGCAAGCAGTCCTTTATATGTTGGATATGTTGCAGTATATCCTAGATACAATATATGTTTGCAGAACCGAACAGTTCTCTTGTTGCATAGGGAGAATTGGATTCAGAAGGTATAAATAACCCAGGAAGAAAAACAAAAATGCAGATAGTTCACATTCGTTTCCCAGTGTTCTTTCTTTGGGTGTAGCTGTTTTTGTCAGTCATTTATCAATTGCAACTCAGGTCTCTTTGTCAAAGAAATCCACTTCCATCAAAATATGTCCTCATACAATATTGTTGTCGAAGTGTATAATGATCACCTGGTTCTGCTCATTTCACTTAGCATCAGTTCATGTAAGTCTCGCCAGTCCTCTCTGTATTCATCCTGCTGGTCATTTCTTACAGAACAATAATATTCCATAACATTCATATACCACAATTTACCCAGCCATTCTCCAATTGATGGGCATCCATTCATTTTCCAGTTTCTAGCCACTACAAACAGGGCTGCTACAAACATTTTGGCACATACAGGTCCCTTTCCCATCTTTAGTATTTCTTTGGGATATAAGCCCAATAGAAACACTGCTGGATCAAAGGGTATGCACAATTTGATAATTTTTTGGGCATAATTCCAGATTGCTCTCCAGAATGGTTGGATTCGTTCACAACTCCACCAACAATGCATTAGTGTCCCAGTTTTCCCGCATCCCCTCCAACATTCATCATTATTTTTTCCTGTCATCTTAGCCAATCTGACAGGCAAGTAGTGGTATCTCAGAGTTGTCTTAATTTGCATTTCTCTGATCAATAATGATTTGGAACACTCTTTCATGTGAGTGGTAATAGTTTCAATTTCATCCTCTGAAAATTGTCTGTTCATATCCTTTGACCATTTATCAATTGGAGAATGGCTTGATTTCTTATAAATTTGAGTCAGTTCTCTATATATTTTGGAAATGAGGCCTTTATCAGAACCTTTAACTGTTAAAATGTTTTCCCAGTTTGTTGCTTCCCTTCTAATCTTGTTTGCATTAGTTTTATTTGTACAAAGGCTTTTTAATTTGATGTAATCAAAATTTTCTATTTTGTGATTAGTAATGGTCTCTAGCTCATCTTTGGACACAAATTTCTTTCTCCTCCACAAGTCTGAAAGATAAACTATTCTATGTTCCTCTAATTTATTTATAATCTCGTTCTTTATGCCTAGGTCATAGACCCATTTTGATCTTATCTTGGTATATGGTGTTAAGTGTGGGTCCATGCCTAATTTCTGCCATACTAATTTCCAATTATCCCAGCACTTTTTATCAAATAATGAATTCTTTTCCCAGAAGTTAGGGGCTTTGGGTTTGTCAAACACTAGATTGCTATAGTTGACTATTCTGTCTTGTGAACCTAGCCTTTTCCACTGATCCACTAATCTATTTCTTAGCCAATACCAAATGGTTTTGGTGACTGCTGCTTTATAATATAATTTTAGATCAGGTACAGCTAGGCCACCTTCATTTGATTTTTTTTTCATTAATTCCCTTGAAATTCTCGACTTTTTATTGTTCCATATGAATTTTGTTGTTATTTTTTCTAGATCATTAAAATATTTTCTTGGAAGTCTGATTGGTATAGCACTAAATAAATAGATTAGTTTAGGGAGTATTGTCATCTTTATTATGTTCGCTCGGCCGATCCAAGAGCACTTAATATTTTTCCAATTATTTAAGTCTGACTTTATTTGTGTGGAGACTTTTTTATAATTTTGCTCATATAATTCCTGACTTTCCTTTGGTAGATAGATTCCCAAATATTTTATGGTATCAACAGTTATTCTGAATGGAATTTCTCTTTGTATCTCTTGCTGTTGGGTTTTGTTGGTGATGTATAAAAATGCTGAGGATTTATGGGGATTTATTTTGTAGCCAGCTACTTTGCTAAAATTATGAATTATTTCCAATAGCTTTTTAGTAGAATCTCTGGGGTTCTCTAGGTATACCATCATATCATCTGCAAAGAGTGATAGTTTGGTTTCCTCATTGCCTACTCTTACAAGTCATTTCTCAATTGATAATTTATCAAAGGATATGAACAAGCAGTTTTTGGATAAAACAATTGAAGCTATTATGCTCTAAATCACTTTAGATCCACATTTATCAGATTTACTAATGTGACAAAAAAGGAAAATGATAAATGTTATGGAGGATTGGGAAAATTGGGTACTAATTCACTGTTGGTGGATTTAGAAAATTATATTTTCTTTCTGGAAAACAATTTAGAAGTACGTCCTAGTGATAACCACCCTTTTGCATATACTTTGATATAGCAATATTTATGTGTGCAAAATATTTATAATAATACTTTTTGTGGTGGCAAAATATTGGAAATTGATGTCTATAAATTGAGGATGGCTGAACAAGCCATCATAAATGTAATGGAATACTGTGGTGTAATAAGAAATGTTGAACTGGTAAATTTCAGAATAACCTGGAAAGACTTGCATGAATTGATACAAAATAAAATAAGCAGAAGCAGGAAAACATTCTACACAACATCAGCAACATTATGTGATCACCAATTATGGATGTCTCAACTTTTCTCAGCAATAAAATGATTCTAAACAAGTAAAAAATATTTATGAAGGAAAATGCTATCTACATCCATATAAAGAATTGATGGGTTCTGATTATATATTGAAGCAAGTATTTTTCAATAATTTCATTATTTTTTCATGTTTTTCCCTATTGATTTGTTTATTTTTTCAAAGCTCTGAGTAATATGTATTTGTTTTACATGATAGCAGTTGAATTACCTTCATCAAATTTCTACCATTTTTGGAAGGGAGATAGGGAGGGAGATTAAGAGAAATATTTAGAACTCAAAATATTGTAAAAAATGAATACTAAAATTTACTTTGATATGTAACTGGGAAAATACTATCAGGAAAATATTTTAAATAATAAGTAATATCTAAATATATCTGAAAACAGAAATGAATACTTGGAGAAGGGAATATTAATAATGCTAGTAAAGTCTGAATTGCAGATATATTGAAGCACCAATCACAAAAGTATGGGAAGGAATTGCATTCCAACATTTAATATTTTACTGTATGTCTTGAACAATGCTAGTCACTGTTAATAGGAATTGATGAAATGTTAGGATTCTTACAATGTGCTAAGTAAGTGGAATTGAGGAGACAGTGGTTAAATCTAATTTAGCATTGATTTAATCCTACAACAAATAATGGTTTCCTTGTGATATAATGATTGGTGTATACTCAGTGTGGAACATATAAGGAGGAGCTATCAGGGCTAGAAAGGACAAAGACAAGCCCACTAGAAGCTCTCAGAGCCTCAGCCAGGATTCAGTCCAGGAGATTCATAAGTCAAAAAGGCAGGCCTCTTAGAACCAAGGAGAGAGATAGGCTTCTAGAAAAACTAACAGAGCCCCAAGAAAAAAGAGATGAGACTTTAAAGGAGACAATAAAGTATTTGGACTTTAAACTTTGGCTGCACTTGTGATTACTGAACTGAAACTAAGGCTGCCTCCAGAAAACCCCAAGAAACTTGCTCCCAGAGAACATTATATTTTAGAGAAGAATATTACAATGAAATAATTGGAAAAACAAGTATGTAGTGGTTTATTAAACATTACATATTCCATAAATTTATTTTGAGAATATATCTTTCATGGAGTGCTAAAAGGTTATAACTAAGCAAAGATGATAATCAATTCTGATGGACATGGCTCTATTTAACAATGAGATGATTCAAACCAATTCCTATTGTTCAGTGATAAAGAGAGCCATCTACACCCAGAGAGAGGATGTGGAAAATGAATGTGGAAAAATAGCCTTCACTCTTTGTTTTGTTGTTTGTTTGCATTTTGTATCCTTTCCCAGTATTTTTTTTCTTTCTTGATCCAGTTTTCCTTATGCAGTAAGATAATTGTATATATGTATACATGTATTTTAACATATTTAACATGTATTCTACTACCTGCCATCTAGGAGAGGGGATGGGGGAAGGAGGTAATAATTTGGAACAGAATGTTTTGCAAGGGTTAATGTTGAAAATTACATATATATGTTTTGTAAATAAAAAGCTTTAATAAAAAGAAATAAAGGAAATAAAATAAAATATATAGATAAGTGACTCAAATTTATAATCAAATCATTTTCCAATTGATAAATGCTTATAGGCTATGAACAGGCAATTTTCAGATGAAGAAATTGGAAACATTTCTAGTCATATGAAAAGGTACTCTAAATCAATGTTGATCAGACAAATGCAAATTAAGATAACTATAAAATATTACCACCTATCTCTCTGAGATGTTAAGATGGCAGGAAAAGATAATGATGACTGATAGAGGGGATGTGGGAAAAAATGGGACACTAATATGTTGTTGTTGGAGTTGTAAATGGACCTAACCATTCTGGAGAGCAATTTGGAAGTATGTCCAAAGATATATCAAACTGTGCATACCTTTTGTACCAGAAATGTTTTACTGTGCTTATATCCTAAAGACATCTTAAATGAGGGAAAGGGACCCACATGTGTAAAAATGTTTGTGACAACTTTTGTGTAAGTGGTAAGAAACTGAAAACTGAGTGGATGCCCCTCAATTGGAGAATGGCTGAATAAGTTCTGGTATATGAATGTCATGTTATATTATTGTTCTATAAGAAACAATCAGCAGGATGATTCCTTAGAGGCCTGGAGAAAGTTATATGAACTGATGCTAAGTGAAATGAGCAGAACCAGGATTTCATTGTACACAGCAATGGCAAGATTATCTTATGATCTATTCTGATGAATGTGGCTCTTTACAGCGATGAGATGATCCCAGCCAGCTCCAATAATCTTGTGATGATAAAAGCCATTTACACACAAAGGGAAGACTATAAGGACTCAGTGTGGTTCACAATATAGAATTTTCACTTCTTTTGTTGTTTGCTTGAATTTTATCTTCTTTCTCATTTCCTTTTGGATCAGAATCTTCTTGTGCAGCAAGGTAATTGTATGAATATGTATGTTTATATTGGAGTTACATATATTTTTATTACATTTAACATATATTGGATTACTTGCCATTTAAGAGAGGTATAGGAAGAAGGGGGAGATATTGGAACACAAGGTTTGGCAAGGTTTAATGTTGAAGAATTATCCATGCATATGTTTGGAAAAATTAAAAAGCTTTAATAAAAATAACTTTTAAAGTGAGTATGCAAATATTTAAATGAATAGTAATTTCCTAGGTTCTGATTCATTTGAGAAAGTTTACATTAGCCAAGATAATACATGCTAAAATGTTGTTCAAGTTCAAATCATGTCCTTATCTTTATATGGCATTGGTGAAATCATTTATGAATCATTAAAATGTTTATCAGTGATATTGTACAATTTGGAGAGTAGCAAAAGTATTATCTAAATTATGTTAAGAACTTAGAAATAGTTCCTATACACATTCAATGGTGTGATAATAGTTATTCACAAGGTCAGGAAGATTGTTCCAATTAGAAAAACACCCATCAATATCCTTGTATAGAATTCAGTTTTTAAATGAAAATCTGAAATAAATAAAACCAAAATGCAAGAAAAAAATCAGATGAATCAATTTAAATATAGCATCAGAGTGATGTTCCTTCTTGAATTATATTTATCAGAGATAGTTCAATCTATGTTCATTGTAAGATTAATATGAAGAGCATCTCAGGGCAATTTTAATCATTGAAACCTAAATGACCTTAGAGTAGATATAATGTTCAGCGAGAATTTTTGCTGCATATCAGCATTTGTGCAGAAGTTAGTATATGTGGAGAATTTTCAATGTCATTCACAAGCCACATTTATATTTCTGGCAAAAGCTTTACAGAAATTCAGTAAGGATCCATACAGAGATGTTATATTAGGTTACTTTAAAAGACATTATTAAATTCCTATAAGTTATAGACTGTATCACTAATTTTAGAAATATTAATTAGCAAAATAATTGACATTTTCCTGCATTAGAAATGTAGCATTATGCTGTATTTTTCTATTGAAAACTATCATCAAATATTTGTATGAACACATGTATTTGCAAATACATATGTTTATAAATTTTGCATATATTTCAGATACATAATTTTATTGATGTAAATTTTACCTTCAACAAAATATCTCACATCCACTTGACTGACATAACTCTGAGTATCTATGTGATAGAAAACATTTCCACAATTCAAAGTTGAAAGAGCTTATGCTGTTGTAAAAACTCTTCAAGAAAAGAACTTGGAGCTTCCTATATACTATAGTGATACATCAGAGTAGAACACACACACACACACACACACATACACACACCTGCACACGTATATACATATATACAACTGCATAGTACAATCTATCATATATATACACACATATATATTTGTATAATGAAGTCTATGCCTCAAATGACGTTTATAAGACACATACTTTTTAAAAACATCATTGAAACAATAAATCACAAAGATGCTTAGGAAATTTTCTTTCTCAAGATAGAAGCTCAGATTTCCAATCTTTTAACCTTGGACTTTCCCACAAGCTCATTACTCTCAGCAAATTCCCTGAAAAAAAAAAAAAAAAAGCACTTCACATTTAACTAGATTGTTCAAAATGATACAACTGCCAAAATAAATATTCATGCCACATTATTGAATATAAAGTTAAAATATCAATTGTTAATGTGGTTCCTACATCATCAAGCGATATATACTAGGCATGCATGCATTCATATAAATACATGTATGCATGTGTATATGCATATATATGTATATGTATATGTACACATACATACACATATCCATACATCTCTGCATAGACAGAAATAGCATCATCCTGTAGAAAACATCTATCATTATTTCTTAGTGTTAAGTATAAAACACTACTACCTCGTAATCACGCTCATGCTGCTTGTTGAATAGGAAAATTGAAAAGTCATTCCAAAACCAAGCACACAAACTAGAAGCCCAGTAGAAAATAAATGAATTTCAAGGAATATTTTCCAAGCCATACTCAAAAAAGAAACACTATATCTGCCTGTGGAATAGAATGATTGTCTCTATTGCTGCTGTCACATTGACAGATACCTACATTGAAATCTCTAAGCAGGCTGTTCATCACCCACCACCACTAACACTACCATTCTCTTCTACTTCTAACCTTATTAAATGATCTTTTATTTGCTTATTCCAGTGATAATTGTAAATATTAAAAAATAACAGGAGAGGCATAAGGCATGCAAAAGGAAATTCACATTAAGACATAGCTTGCAAATATACAGCTAATATAACTAGTGTCCGTTCTAAATCATTATGGGACACATAGCATATCTTTCAATCATTATATATATATATAAAATATTAGATGCAATTATAGTATGACTAAGTATGTGAATATCAAATAAATAAGTCCAGTGAAATATAGAGCATACAATCAAAGAATTACAATTTGTTGATGCTTTCCATCATTATTCTGATGTAATGTATTATTTAATATTTAATATCTCTAAATCTCACTTTCTTCCTTTGTCAAATGAGGATTTTGAATTCAAAAACTTTTAAAATCCCTTATATTTCTAACTATTTTTACATAATCTTTACTGGTAGAGGTTATATAAATACAAGCTTTTCTAAAGAAAGGAAGTTAACTAAACTCACAGAATTACATCTGGGGAAATATTTTTTAATAACAATTTTTTTTTGAAATGACTTTTAAAGTAATTCTCTCATCTTTAGTCTCCAAAGTAAATGTACTCATCAGCAACAAATCATTTTTTGATCAAACGTCTTGTAATATTTGTTTTTTTCTATAAATAAATTAATTAATATTTTGGCTTATCAATCAGTCTCTTTTAAGAGTTGTGTAAGAAGGGATAAATTCTTCACAGAATAATCTTAACTGGTTAAAATGATAAAATTAAGTTCTGAAAGTTTAAAACATCTGTTTCCATAGTGATTCTAGCAAAGTACATTATCTTATAAACCCAGTCAACTAACCAGTATGTCTCATTCTCTCTTTAATATCTATTAATTGAAACATTAAGTGAGTTAATGTGTGTGTTTCCTATGTACATGAATATGATATGTGTGTGTGTATATATATATATATATATATATGTATATACATTTCTAAACAGGATTGATTATCAACACCCTTGATACCTAAAAAGAACAGAAGCTCTATTTACATTATCTAAACATTATATAAGCACACTCATACTTGTAGAAATAAGAATCATAAGAAGAAACCTATTAACCTATTTTGGGGGAGAGGAGTGAGGAAATGAAAAAAAATGAAAAGAATAATCAGAATTTCCTATGATATTTCCCAAGGGTTATATTTGTTTAAAAACACTAAGTTGGGAGCAAAGGAGTTTCCAAGTATTCATTCAAATTGGCATATTGTGCTCTATAAACATAAGTGGCAATACATTTTTAATCAAAAATTCAATTGCCTTTTTATTCTTTGATTCCCTTGTAATATTTTTAGCTAAAAGTTTCTAAAAAGAATATATTTATATTATTAAAAACATTTTCCATGAAAACAAAGTAACTTGGAAACAAACTACAGCTTTTCAAGAGTTAAAAACTAAGTTTGACTTTTAGAATTGAAATTTTTCTTCAGAAGAGCTAAAAATTCTATTCTCTTCCATAGATGCATTTAATCCTATTATTGTGAGAATCTCGTATGGGTTATCTCGTCAACTTCCTTCCTCTTGTATCTATCTATTCTGTGTTATTCCTGGCTAGCATTTTCCATTCTCTAGTTGATCATCTACCCAGATGGTACTGACACTATCACAAGAAAGACAATATTCCTTTTCAAAGTATTTGTTTTAGGAGTTCTTCGTCATTGAGAATGACCTGAAATCCATTATGTAATATCTTAATTTTTGAAGGTAACTATCATGTACCTGCTCAATATTCTCTTTTCTAACTTAAACAATTGCATTCCTTTCATTCTTCCTCATTCAGCTTGTTTCCAAACTTTCACTAGTCTGTTCATTCTCCACTGAATATGCTATAATTAATCAAAATGCATTATAAAACTGAGACACTGAAAAATCAGTTAACTGTTGATTGACCAGAGAAATGCAAATTAAAACAACTCTAAGATACCACTACACACCTGTCAGATTGGCTAGAATGATAGGGAAAGATAATGGGGAATGTTGGAGGGGATGTGGGAAAACAGGGACACTGATACATTGTTGGTGGAATTGTGAACACATCCAGCCATTCTGGAGAGCAATTTGGAACTATACTCAAAAAGTTATCAAGCTGTGCATACCCTTTGATCCAGCAGTGTTTCTACTGGGCTTATACCCCAAAGAGATACTAAAGAAAGGAAAGGGACCTGTATGTGCCAAAATGTTTGTGGCAGCCCTGTTTGTAGTGGCTAGAAGCTGGAAAATGAAAGGATGTCCATCAATTGGAGAATGGTTGAGTAAATTGTGGTATATGAACGTTATGGAATATTATTGTTCTGTAAGGAACGACCAGCAGGATGAATACAGAGAGGACTGGCGAGACTTACATGAACTGATGCTGAGTGAAATGAGCAGAACCAGGAGATCATTATATACTTCAACAACGATACTGTTTGAGGATGTATTCTGATGGAAGTGGACCTCTTCGATAAAGAGAGCCTTAATTGATCAAAGATGGACAGAAGCAGCTACACCCAGAGAAAGAACACTGGAAATGAATATAAACTGCTTGCATTTATGTTTTTCCTCCCGGGTTATTTATACCTTCTGAATTCAATTCTCCCTGTGCAACAAGAAAACTGTTTGGTTCTGCACACATATATTGTATCTAGGATATACTGCAACCCATTCAACATGTAAAGGACTCTTGCCATCTGGGGGAAGGGGTGGAGGGAAGGAGGGGAAAAATCAGAACAGAAATGAATGCAAGGGATAATGCTGTAAAAAATTACCCTGGCATGTGTTCTATCAATAAAAAATTATTAAAAAAAAAACTGTTGATTGACCATATGATGGCAAAGTGAGACTATCACATGAGCTGAAGTGTATATTTTTATTAAAATAGCCTAATCATACAATAAAAAATTTGGCAGCCTCATCATACAATTAGCTCATATGGAACTTGAAGTCTACTGAAACTTTTAGGCCCTTTTTTCCTAATAAAATTCTCTTCCCAACGACCTCAGAAGTCTTTATTACTAAATGTCTAGTGCAACTTCCTAATCCTGAAACAGATGGGAGTGTAATATTTCAAAATATATTTTGTTTTAAAAGAAAATTAAAAGAAAAGGAAATCAATTAATATGTGTTATTCTTAAAAAGACAAATTATAGTATTCTTAATATTCATAATATCTCTGGACCTCTCAAAGAAATACTATTATATGTATGGTTTTACTGGTTCAGAAAATTCCTGTATATACAATCTCCTTTATCATTTCAAAAGACAACTGATATTATTATAGAGCTGGCTAGAGTCTTGATCATTTAAGTTATTTGCCACATCATATACTGAATATATATGGAACTTGAACTCATATCTTTCTGTTTTCTTGGCCTCCGCTTTTAAACTTTGGTTTGTGACCCAAAACATGGTTTCTTTTTTTTTTTTTAATTTTATAATAACTTTTTATTGACAGAACCCATGCCAGGGTAATTTTTTTACAACATTATGCCTTGTACTCACTTCTGTTCCAATTTTTCTCCTCCCTCCTTCCACCCCCTCCCCAAGATGGCAAGCAGTCTTATATATGTTAAATATGTTGCAGTATACCCTAGATACAATATATGTGGGCAGAACTGAACAGTTCTCTTGTTGCACAGGGAGAATTGGATTCAGAAGGTATAAATAACCCGGGAAGAAAAACAAAAATGGAAATAGTTTACATTCATTTCCCAATATTTTTTCTTTGGGTGTAGCTGCTTCTGTCCATCCTTGATCAATTGAAACTGAGTTAGGTCTCTTTGTCAAAGAAATCCACTTCCATCAGAATACATCCTCATACAGTATCGCTGTTGAGGTATATAATGATCTCCTGGTTCTGCTCATTTTATTTAGCATCAGTTCATATAAGTCTCGCCAGTCCTCTCTGTATTCATCCTGCTGGTCATTTCTTACAGAACAATAATATTCCATAACATTCATATACCACAATTTACTCAACCATTCTCCAATTGATGGACATCCATTCAATTTCTAGTTTCTAGCCACTACAAAGCACCACAAACATTTTGGCATTTTGGTATTGGCTAAGAAATAGATTAGTTGATCAGTGGAATAGGTTAGGTTCACAAGACAGAATGAAGACAGAATAGTCAACTATAGCAATCTAGTGTTTGACAAACCCAAAGATCCTAACTTTTGGGATAAGAATTCATTATTTGATAAAATACAGGTTCCTTTCCCTTCTTTAGTATCTTTTTGGGGTATAGGCCCAGTAGTAGCACTGCTGGATCAAAGGGTATGCACAGGATAACTTTTTGGGCATAATTCCAGATTGCTCTCCAGAATGGTTGGATTCATTCACAACTCCACCAACAATGCATCAGAGTCCCAGTTTTCCCGCATCCCCTCCAACATTCATCATTATTTTTTCCTGTCATCTTAGCCAATCTGACAGGTGTGTAGTGGTATCTCAGAGTTATCTTAATTTGCATTTCTCTGATCAATAGTGATTTGGAACACTCTTTCATAGAGTGGTAATAGTTTCAATTTCATCATCTGAAAATTGTCTGTTCATATCCTTTGACCATTTATCAATTGGAGAATATCTTGATTTCTTATAAATTAGAGTCAATTCTCTATATATTTTGGAAATGAGGCCTTTATCAGAGCCTTTAACTGTGACGATGTTTTCCCAGTTTGTTGCTTCCCTTCTAATCTTGTTTACATTAGTTTTGTTTGTACAAAGGCTTTTTAATTTGATATAATCAAAATTTTCTATTTTGTGATCAGTAATGGTCTCTAGTTCGTCTTTGGTCACAAATTTCTTTCTCCTCCACAAGTCTGAGAGGTAAACTATCCTATATTCCTTTAATTTATTTATAATCTCATTCTTTATGCCTAAATCATGGACCCATTTTGATCTTATCTTGGTGTATGGTGTTAAGTGTGGGTCCATGCCTAATTTCTGCCATACTAATTTCCAGTTATCCCAGCAGTTTTTATCAAATAATGAATTCTTATCCCAGAAGTTAGGATCTTTGGGTTTGTCAAACACTAGATTGCTATAGTTGACTATTCTGTCTTCATTCTGTCTTGTGAACATAACCTATTCTACTGATCAACTAATCTATTTCTTAGCAAATACCAAATGGTTTTGGTGACTGCTGCTTTATAATATAGCAAAACATGGTTTCTTATAACTGAATGTTGGTTGGGGTATGAAACTATGATTTATTTTCACTAAATGTTTGATTAGTATGCATATTTTATTTGCTACATACATGGGGGTAAGCAAAAATTACTTGGATGAAAAGAGGCCACGAATGGAAAAAGTTTAGCAAGTCATGATCTAGTTCATCTCACTATCTAACACATTATTATGTCTTCATAGAAAACCTACCATGAGTTATAAATACTACTAAGAAGATTAATCCTTTCATATAAAATATTTTGTAATTGTGAAACACTCCTAACAACAGCCTAACAAGCTTCCTTCACTTGATGTGACTGTTCACACATCATGAAATCACTAAAATCTTCCTCCACTTTGAGTAATGGCACAGTCTGTAATATGTATGTATACATACATTGTATATACATACACACAGTTATGGGTGTGCATGTGTTTACAAGTGAATTACATCAAACACTTGAAAAGTAATTAATTCAATACTATGTAAATTATTTAGAAAAATATCTAAGAATCCTGCAAAACTTCCTTCCATGACACAAATATGGTACTGATATTTCTAGCAAGAAGAGCCAAAATAGAGAAAGATAATTACAGACTAATCTCTTTAATTAATATTGATGCAAAAATTTCAGATAAAATATTAGCAAAGAGATTATAGTAGCTTATCAGCATGATTTATACCTATCTTTGATAAAGGGATTGTTTCTCAAATATATAAGAAAACTGAGTCGAATTTATAAGAATGCAATTTCTCAAAATATATGGACAGTTTTCTGATGAAGATAGTCATATTAAAATGCTATAAACAGCTATTTATGTGTGAAATACACACTGAAATACTTCACATTTAAAATATTGGCTAATATGAAAAAAAAGTAAAATGATAAATTTAGGGTAGAATTTGGGAAAATAAGGACACTAATGTACTTTTGGTGAAGTTGGGAACTGTTCCACCTATTCTAGAGAGCAATTTTGAACTATAGTCAAAGAACAATGACATTGTACATGCCTTTCTATCCAGCTTTACCACTGTCAGGTCTGTACACCAAAGAAATCATAAGAGGACAAAGAACTTGCAGGTTAAGAAATATTTATAGAAACCCTTTTACATGGCATCACATGTGTAAACTGTAATAAATTGCTACCAATTCCAGAAAACAAAAGGAGCTACAAAGAGGGGAAAGCTAGGTATTTAAAGTCTGGTAAAAAAGAATATTAAAATTGGAGGGGTTCTGGGAAGATGGTGGAGTAGGGCAGAAAAATCTTGGCTCTTCAGTTTCCTTCACAGATAAAAACCAGAACATTGCCTCAGAGGGAATGTAGGGCAAGAAAAATAGAAACATGTCAAGCTAAAACAGTTGTTCTCCTAAGAAACATACAATCCCAGAAAAGACCAAAGGCAGATATTCAGCCTGAGTGAAGTGCCAGACTTCCTAGTTAGCTGTATGGAATTAAAAAAAAAAATAACAATCTTTGGAGACAACTGAAGTTGGCAGACTTCTTCACCCTTAGAAACTGTTATCTCAGGTACATTGTTGGGATGAGGTGGTGGAGCAATATATATATTTTTTGTTTTATTTGTTTGACTATTTATTTTTAATACACATTGTTTTAAGAGTTATATTGGGAGAGAAAAATCAGGGAAGAGGAAAAAAAATCAGAAAAAAGAAGTGAACGTAGAATGTTAATTTACATTAAATCTCCGTGGTTCTTTTTCTGGATGCAGATGTCATTTTCTATTCATTGGATCACTGAATCACTGAGAAGTAAGTCTTTCATGGCTGATCATTGCATAATCTTGCTGTTTTTAGTGTACAATGTATTCCTGGTTCTGCTTGTTTCCATGAGTAGCAGTTCCTGCAAATCATTCTGGAATTTTCTAAAATCAATATCTTCATTTTTTGTAGAACAATAATATTCCATCAACTTCACATACCAGAACTTATTCAGCCAGTTCCTATTTTAAGGAAATCTATTAAATTTTTCAATTCTTTGCTATCCCCAAAAAAGCTACTCCAATATTTTAAGCCATGTAGGTCTTTTTCCCGTCATGATTTTCTTGGAATACAGACCCAGTAGTACCACTACTGGGTCAAAGGGTATGCACAGTTTGACAGCCCTTTGGGCATAATTCCATGATTGCTTTCCAGAATGATTGGATAATTTCAGAACTCCATCAACAATCAATTATGTCCCTGTTGTCCCACATCCCTTCCAACAGTTATAATATTTTTGTCATATTAGCCAACCTAAGAGAGATGAGGTGGTACCTGAGAGTCATTTTAATTTACATTTTACTAATCAATAGTAATTTAGAGCCTTTTTTCATATAACTATAGATGGCTTTAATTTCATCATCTGAAAATTGATGTCTGTTTATATCTTTTGACCATTTATCAACTGGACAATAATTGTATTTTTATAAATTTGACACAGTTCTTTATATAGCTTGGAAATGAGACCTTTATTAGAAACATCGGATACAAAACTTTTACCCAGTTTTGTACTTCCCTTTTAATCTTTTTTCTCTTGGTTTTGTTTGTGCAAAATCTTTTTAATGCAATATAATAAAAGTTGGCCATTTTATTTTTTATAGTGTTCTCTCATTCTTCTTTGATTATAAATTCCTCCCTTCTCCAAAGATCTGATAGATAAATCATCCCGTGTTCTCCTTATTTGCTTATGGTATCATCCTTTATGCTCAAATCATGTATCCATCTTTGTTGCTGTGAGGTATGAGTTGTACATCTATGATGAGTTTCTGACATTATTTTCCAATGATTGTGACAATTTTTGTGAAATAGTGAGTTCTTATTCAAGAAGATTGACTTTGGGGGTTTATCAAATACTAGATTCCTATAGGCTTTGATTATTGTGTTGTATGTGTCTAACCTATTCCCCTGATCCACTATTCTATTTCCTTAGACAGTGCCAAACAGTTTTCATAACTGTCGCCTTAATAATACAGTTTTAGATCTAGTACTATTAAGCCACCATTTTTAAATTTTTTTCCCATTAATTCCTTTGATTCAGGAGAAGACTGAAGGCCCTTCTCCTGTTGAGGGACATCAAGCATAGAGGTGATGTTGAGCAGATGCATCCTGGCCTTGGTTGCTGCTGAGGAGAAGGAGTTAGCACATTCCTGGTAAGTGCAGTAGCAAAAGGACAGGGACTCTACTGGCTGTGAACACCAGCAGGAGAATGAGTCTCTTGTTTTAGTTCTAGGAAAGAGAGGACAGCTTTAGTTGGCAGTCATCAGAGGGATAATCGGGAGTTAAGATAATAAGTAGGACAGAATGACTGTGACTCTAGCTGTGGCTTATGATAGCAGAAGAGAGCCCAAGGTTGAGGTCAGAAACTGACCTCAGAAAATAACAGGAAGCAAGAGCAGAAGCTTATTGCATTATTACCCATAACTCAGTACTATAACTCTATCACAGTAATTATAACTATAACTATATATGTATATATAGTTATAGTTATATATAGCTATACATATATATGATGCTCACTCTGTCTATATACACATCTATATATCTATATTTATATCTATATCTATCCATATTAAACAAAAATAAATAAATAAAAATGAGCTAGTAAAGGGAAAAGAACCCAATCATAGAAAACTACCATAGTGCTAGAGAAAATTTGGGTTCATATGTAGATTTTTTAGTCATTCCTTTTTCAATGAGAAATGTCTAGTAGTCTCAAGCATATATACATGTGATCATGCACACACATAAACACACACACACACATATACACACACACATACAATTCTTTAAAGAACTTTAAAAGGATGTTAAAATCAAGTAAGAACATCAGAAAAACATTAGGAACAATAAAAGGAATCCAAGAAAATCAAGAGAATTATAAAAAAGAAAGTCAACCAATTTGCAATGAATGTTGAAAACTATCAATGCATATGTTTTGAAAATAAAAAGCTTTATAAAAGTAAAATAAAATATTACTTAATTGATTAAGTTAAAAAAAGAAATTGTAGAAATGACGTATTCTAAACGTCAAGATATATTTCACTCCTATGTGTCATGTATTTTGCATTTCCTTGAATTATAGAAATACAAATTAAATGTTATTATTGAAAAAAAAAAGTCAACCAACTTGAAATAGAGATCCATAAACATGTGGAAAAGTAATTACTTGAATTGAGCAAAGGGAAACAAATGATGTCCAAAGACATAAAGCAGTAAGAAAAAAATCAAAAGAATGAAAAATACAGAAGGAAATATGAAATTTTATCCAAAAATCAATTGAGCTAGAAAACAAATGGAGGAGAATAATATAACAATGGTTAGATTGCCTTAAAATTATCATAAGAAATTTTACAAGAAATAATCAAGGAAAATTACCAGGCAGTTAAAGAACAATAAGGCAAAGCAGAAATAGAAAAAAAAAAATCAATCAATCATCACCTGAAAGAGATCCCTGGAAGAAACTTACAGGAATATTATAGTCAAGTTTCAAAGCTTATAGATTAAGGAAAAATAGTGGAAGCAATAAGAAAAAAAAAGCAAATTGTAAAATTGCAATAATAGAAGACCTAGCAGCTACCACATTGAAGGACCATAAGTATTAGATTATTATATTTCATAGAGGAAAATTGCTGGTTTGACCAAGGGTACCTTATCCACCAGAGTTAAGTATGATCCTGAATTTTTAAAAATGAACATTTCACAAATCAAAAGACTTTAAGATTTTTGTTACAATAAATAGCAGTCTAAAAGAAAATTTAACACATAATATCAGGAAGATACATTATATATATGATAAATTGTAAGGGGCTGAATAAGGGGTGAATACTTCTTATATGTGAAAATATAATTCTTTTATGATTATTATTTTTATTTGATTAGTTTGAAAGAAAGGTTTGGACTGAGCTGTGTACCGTGGGGTGATTCTAAAAAATACACTAAAAATGAAACTATAGGGAGAAGTAAAAAGAAACAATTATCTCATACAAATGAGGCTAAAAAAATAGGAAAAAAGTGATACAGTAGAAGATGATAGGGCAACAGTGGGTAGTATTGAAACCTTACCCTTATTAGGAATGAGTTAATAAACTGGAAAAATAAAATCATTTTATATTCAGAAAGAAATAAGAAGGTAAGGTGATAGGACTGAAAGAGAGGATAAGGAAAGGATTTTTGCCCCATTGGTTAGAGAGTTTAAGAAATAGAAGGTAAGGGGGAAAGTAAAAGTAAAGTTCAGAAGTGAGGAGGGATAATAAAGGGAGGAGAAGGATATTGAGGGAAAATAGGAAGAAGAAAAACATATAAATAACTATAGCTTAAAATATGAATTGGATCAATTTATGAATATAATGGAAAACATAATGGTTTAAAATTTGAATTCAACAATATGTTTCTTTCTGGAAATGTAATAAAAATGATAAAAATCAGGGATAGAACTTATTATGTAAAAAAGTAGGAATAATAATCATGATATCAAGTTAAGATAAAATAAACTTAATCAAAATAGAAAAAATAGGAAATCTATACTATGAATAATATTAGCCTATTATTTTAGAATATTTAAAATAAATAGGCATATAAAGTTGGAATGTAGTTGTGGTATAGGAAATGATGAGCTGATGGATTAAGAAGCATGAGGAAAGACTTGAACTTATGAAAGAAGATGCTTTCCACTTTCAGAGAAATAGACGAAAACTTACAGTATAAGTATAGTATGATCTTCTACATATGTGCATGATTGTATACATGTATGTATGTATGTGTAGGATTTCAAATATCTATGTGTAAGTAGGTATATGTGTACAGACATACATATAGATATCTATGTCTGTACAGATACACATATATGTATGTTATATATGTATGTATATATATACATATATATATATCTGTCTGTATGTCTGTATATACACATGTACATGTATACTTAATTGTAGCCTTCTTGAGTTGCAGAGGAGAAAATAAAATTAAAAGTACACAACAGAGAACAAAATAAACATTACACAGAAGCAAAAATGTTTATCTCTGAATATAATATGTATTATTCATTGTACATATTTTTTAAAATTGAAATTTATTGCTTTATATTTTGAATTCTCTCTTGTTTTGTATTCAAATGTCACTTTTTTCTTATAATATATTTGATTTTGAAATAATATTTCAATTAAAAACATTTAAAATTGTATTGATATATAATTAGGAAAATACTATTTAAAATAATCTCTGAAATTGTTTCTAAAATTTAGCTTAACTCTTTGTCTTTCTTCCTATCTTCACCCCTCTTACATCTTACTGTCTTTGCTTACTTTCTTCTCAATTCTTTTTCATCCCTCATTCCTTATCTGACTTTCTTTTCATTCTCTTCCCTCTTTTTCCTGTCCCTCTTCTGTTACTAAGATGGTGGATTCTTTATCTGTTATCATAATTATTCTTAGAATGATGCCAATTCATTTCTGTTAAATATAACTTTTATTTGATATTTTTTAAATCACATTATTTAGAGGTTAGCAGTTTCAATAGACTTAAGGCATTTATTATTATTTGAAATTCTTAAGCACCTTTTTGATGTGTACTCAAATATTAGAAGTGTGGGGGAAAAAAGAGCAGGATGAAGGATGACACAGTGCTTTACTTCTCATTAAATAATCTGCTTTATTTGAAGATCTCTAGGTGCACAGATATTTTACAGTCATCAATTAATTAAATCCCACAACAACTATGTTGTGAGTAATAGAATAAGTGGATGTGTGGGGACCAAAATTACTCTTCTTTGTTCATAATAAAATTCAATGAATCAGAGCAAGTCAGGTCATTTGAGCGTTAAAAACTCATTTTGTCAAGTACCATATTGTAATCTTTTATAATGAAAGGAATTTCAGTTTGGAGTGCTGAACTAAAGGGAAAATGCAAGACATGAAAAGTGGAACCAATCATAACTGGATTTCCCTCCCACTGCCATTATAGTAAGGAAAATAGACTAGCTTAATATCTTGAAGCCATTTTCCCCTACTGCATGAACAAGCATTAAATCTCTTGAAGTCAATATGAATGAAATAATGGTGAATACTATTTTTTTCTGAAATTCAGTGACTTCAGATTTTCATAAGATATTCTTAATTAGCATTATTAAATTATTCTAAGTAAGTTCATACATAATGCCTACAATGTCGTGTAACTAGATTATGAAATAAATCTCGTTGAATGTCAATATGTGGGTACACAGTCATATAAATATATATGATGCTTAAATTTGCATATTTAATCATGTTTTTGGATAAAAGAAATATTTCTATTGTAATGTTCTCTTCTCTAAAATATAATGTTCTCTAGGAGCAGGTTTCTTGGGGGGCTTCTGGGAGCAGCCTTAGTTTCAGCTGAGAGTAATAATCATCTTAAATGCAGCCAGCTATTAAAGTCCAAATCCTTTATTGCCTCCTTCAAAATAGCTTGGTTAGCTTTCTTTCTTTCTTTCTTTCTTTCTTTTTTTTTTTCTATGTTTATTTTATTTTTTTATTATAACTTTTTATTGACAGAACCCATGCCTGAGTAATTTTTTTAAACATTATCCCTTACACTCACCTCTGTTCCGACTTTTCCCCTCCCTCCTTCTACCCCCTCCCCCAGATGGCAAGCAGTCCTAACAAGTTAAATATGTCACAGTATATCCTAGATACAATATATGTGTGCAGAACTGGATTCAGAAGGTAAAAATAACATGGGAAGAAAAACAAAAATGCAAGCAGTTTACATTCATTTCTCAGTGTTCTTTCTTTGGGTGTAGCTACTTCTGTCCATCATTGATCAATTGAAATTGAGTTAGATCTTCTCTTTGTCGAAGAAATTCACTTCCATCAGAATACATCCTTCTACAGTATCATTGTTGAAGTGTATGATGATCTCCTGGTTCTGCTCATTTCACTTAGCATCAGTTCATGTAAGTCTCGCCAGTCCTCTCTGTATTCATCCTGCTGGTCATTTCTTACAGAACAATAATATTCCATAACATTCATATACCACAATTTACCCAGCCATTCTCCAATTGATGGGCATCCATTCATTTTCAGCTTCTAGCCACTACAAACAGGGCTGCCACAAACATTTTGGCACATCCAGGTCCCTTTCCCTTCTTTAATATCTCTTTGGGTTATAAGCCCAGAAGTAACACTGTTGGATCAAAGAGTATGCACAGTTTGATAACTTTTTGAGCATAATTCCAAATTGCTCTCCAGAATGGCTGGATGTATTCACAATTCCACCAACAACAGTGTCCCTGTTTTCCTACATTCCCTCCAACATTCTACATTATCTTTCCCTGTCACTCTAGCCAATCTGACAGGTCTGAAGTGGTATCTCAGAGTTGTCTTAATTTGCATTTCTCTGATTAATAATGATTTGGAGCATATTTTCATATGGCTAGAAATAGTTTCAATTTCTTTGTCTGAGAATTGTCTGTTCATATGCTTTGACCATTTATCAATTGTGGTTAGCTTTCTTGAGGCCTATCTTGCTCCTTGGTTCCAAAACCTCTTGCCACTAGTCCTTTGTCTCTTCCAGCTACTGCCTCTAGCTCCTTCTGAATCCAAAGCCTCCAGCCAGCACAAAGGTAGAAAATGGAATGAATCTGACTCTGCCTCTGAGAGTGGGCTTATGGGTCTCCCTGACTTGTGAATCTCCTGGACTGAATCCTGGCTTGTGAATCTCCTGGAGTGCATCCTGGTTGAGTCTCCTAGCTTATATATGCTCTCTTAAAAGTATGAACTGTAATAAGTACTAAATACATAATCATTGGCTCTATCAATTCCAGTGACTTATCACCTTGTAAGAATTCTAACATCTCCTGCTTTCTTTTGATTTAGAATGTAGGTGGTCATGACCTCTCTGACTTCTCGAAGAGGTGAGAACCCCCCAAAAAGAAGGTGATCATGCCTTCCTTGACATCTCAGGAAAGGAGATGTTTTCATCAAATTGGAGATGGGAAATCAAATCTGATTAGCAGGTTTCTGAAGGGGCTCACTTGAAACAGGTTTACATAAATCCATCAATATGGGTGATATTACACATAATTACATAAATTACATAAGCTCATAGTAACACAGGCTACTAGTGATGTGACAAATAATATGAATCAATATGCAGAATTATAGATGTTCATAGATTAGAATAGATGACATCTTGATAGATTGTTGTGATGTCTACATCTATAATTCCATATCTATGTAAAACAATAAAATCTAAGTAGGTATACAATTCTTTTTTTTTTTTTTTTTTTTTTTTTTTTTTTTTTTTATAATAAATTTTATTTTATTTAATAATAATTTCGCATTGACAGAATCCATGCCAGGATAATTTCTACACGACATTATCCCTTGCAATCACTTATGTTTCGTTTTTTCCCCCTCCCTCCCTCCTCCCCCCCCCCCCAGGATGGCAAGCAGTCCTATATATGCTAAACATGTTGCAGTATATCCTAGATACAATACATATTTGCAGAACCAAACAGTTCTCTTGTTGCACAGGGAGAATTGGATTCAGAAGGTAAAAATAACTCGGGAAGAAAATCAAAAATGCAAATAGTTCACATTCATTTCCCAGTATTCCTTCTTTGGGTGTAGCTGTTTCTGTCCATCATTTCTCCAATGAAACTCAGTTAAGTCTCTTTGTCAGGGAAATCCACTTCCATCAGAATACATCCTCATACAATATCGTTGTCGAAGTGTATAATGATCTCCTGGTTCTGCTCATCTCACTTAGCATCAGTCCATGTAGGTCTCTCCAAGCCTCTCTGTATTCATCCTGCTGGTCATTCCTTACAGAGCAATAATATTCCATAACATTCATATACCACAATTTACCCAGCCATTCTCCAATTGATGGGCATCCATTCATTTTCCAGTTTCTAGCCACTACAAACAGGGCTGCTACAAACATTTTGGCACATACAGGTCCCCTTCCCTTTTTTAGTATCTCTTTGGGGTATAAGCCCAATAGAAACACTGTTGGATCAAAGGGTATGCACAGTTTGATAACTTTTTGGGCATAATTCCAGATCGCTCTCCAGAATGGCTGGATTCGTTCACAACTCCACCAACAATGCATCAATGTCCCCGTTTTCCCGCATCCCCTCCAACATTCATCATTGTTTTTTCCTGTCATCTTAGCCAATCTGACAGGAGTGTAGTGATATCTCAGAGTTGTCTTAATTTGCATTTCTCTGATCAATAGTGATTTGGAACACTCTTTCATGTGAGTGGTAATAGTTTCAATTTCTTCATCTGAAAATTGTCTGTTCATATCCTTTGACCATTTATCAATTGGAGAATGGCTTGATTTTTTATAAATTTGAGTCAGTTCTCTATATATTTTGGAAATGAGGCCTTTATCAGAACCTTTAATTGTAAAGATGTTTTCCCAGTTAGTTACTTCCCTACTAATCTTGTTTGCATTCGTTCTGTTTGTACAAAGGCTTTTTAATTTGATATAATCAAAATTTTCTATTTTGTGATTGGTAATGGTCTCTAGTTCATCTTTGGTCACAAATTTCTTTCTCCTCCACAAGTCTGAGAGATAAACTATCCTATGTTCCTCTAATTTATTTATAATCTCGTTCTTTATGCCTAGGTCATGGACCCATTTTGATCTTATCTTGGTATGTGGTGTTAAGTGTGGGTCCTTGCCTAATTTCTGCCATACTAATTTCCAGTTATCCCAGCAGTTTTTATCAAATAATGAAATCTTATCCCAAAATTTAGAATCTTTGGGTTTGTCAAACACTAGATTGCTATAGTTGACTATTCTGTCTTGTGAACCTAACCTTTTCCACTGATCAACTAATCTATTTCTAAGCCAATACCAGATGGTTTTGGTGACTGCTGCTTTATAATATAATTTTAGATCAGGTACAGCTAGACCACCTTCATTTGATTTTTTTTTCATTAATTCCCTTGAGATTCTCGACTTTTTATTGTTCCATATGAATTTTGTTGTTATTTTTTCTAAATCATTAAAATATTTTCTTGGAAGTCTGATTGGTATAGCACTAAATAAATAGATTAGTTTAGGGAGTATTGTCATCTTTATTATATTTGCTCGGCCTATCCAAGAGCACTTAATATTTTTCCAATTATTTAAGTCTGACTTTATTTGTGTGAAAACTTTTTTGTAATTTTGCTCATATAATTCCTGACTTTCCTTTGGTAGGTAGATTCCCAAATATTTTATGCTATCAACAGTTATTTTGAATGGAATTTCTCTTTGTATCTCTTGCTCTTGGATTTTGTTGGTGGTGTATAAGAATGCTGAGGATTTATGGGGATTTATTTTGTATCCTGCTACTTTGCTAAAATTATGAATTATTTCTAATAGCTTTTTAGTAGAATCTCTGGGGTTTTCTAGGTATACCATCATATCATCTGCAAAGAGTGATAGTTTGGTTTCCTCATTGCCTACTCTAATTCCTTTAATCTCTTTCTCGACTCTTATTGCAGAGGCCAGTGTTTCTAATACAATATTGAATAATAATGGTGATAGTGGGCAACCTTGCTTCACTCCAGATCTTACCGGGAAAGGTTCCAGTTTTTCCCCATTGCATATGATGCTTACTGAAGGTTTAAAATATATGCTCCTAACTATTTTAAGGAAAAGTCCTTTTATTCCTATGCTCTCAAGTGTTTTTATTAGGAATGGCTGTTGGATTTTATCAAATGCTTTTTCTGCATCTATTGAAATGATCATATGGTTTTTGTTTGGTTGGTTGTTGATATAGTCAATTATGTTAATAGTTTTCCTAATATTGAACCAGCCCTGCATTCCTGGTATAAATCCTACTTGGTCATAGTGTATTATCCTGGGGATGATTTTCTGTAATCTTTTGGCTAATATTTTATTTAAGATTTTAGCATCAATATTCATTAGGGAGATTGGTCTATAATTTTCTTTCTCTGTTTTCAGCCTACCTGGTTTAGGTATCAGTACCATATCTGTGTCATAAAAGGAGTTTGGTAGGACTCCTTCAATCCCTACTTCTTCAAATAGTTTATTTAGCATTGGAGTTAATTGATCTTTAAATGTTTGATAGAATTCAGATGTAAATCCATCTGGTCCTGGGGTTTTTTTCTTAGGGAGTTGATTGATAGTTTGTTCTATTTCTTTTTCTGAGATAGGAGTGTTTAGGATATTTACTTCTTCCTCTGTTAGTTTAGGTAAGCTATATTTTTGGAGGTATTCTTCTATTTCATTTAAGTTGTCGAATTTATTGGCGTAAAGTTGGGCAAAGTAACTCCTAATTATTGCTCTAATTTCCTCTTCGTTAGTGGTGAGTTCTCCCTTTTCATTTTTAAGACTAACAATTTGATTTTCCTCTTTCCTTTTTTTAATCAGATTTACTAAGGGTTTGTCTATTTTGTTGGTTTTTTCATAGAACCAACTCTTAGTTTTATTAATCAATTCAATAGTTTTTTTACTTTCAATTTTATTGATCTCTCCTTTTATTTTTTGAATTTCAAGTTTAGTGTTTGATTGGGGGTTTTTAATTTGTTCCTTTTCTAGCATTTTTAGTTGCAAGCCCAATTCATTGACCTTCTCTTTCTCTATTTTATTCAAATAGGCCTCTAGAGATATGAGATTTCCCCTTATTACCGCTTTGGCTGCATCCCATACATTTTGGTATGATGTCTCATTATTATCATTTTCTTGGATGAAGTTATTAATTATGTCTATAATTTGCTGTTTCACCCAATCATTCTTTAGTATGAGATTATTTAGTTTCCAATTATTTTTTGGTCTACTTTCCTGTGGCTTTTTATTGAATGTAATTTTCAATGCATCATGGTCTGAAAAGGATGCATTCACTATTTCTGCCTTACTGCATTTGAGTTTGAGGTTTTTATGTCCTAATATATGATCAATTTTTGTATAAGTTCCATGAACTGCTGAAAAGAAGGTGTACTCCTTTCTGTCCCCATTACATTTTCTCCAGAGATCTATCATATCTAATTTTTCTAGTATTCTATTTATCTCTTTGACTTCTTTCTTATTTATTTTGTGGTTTGATTTATCTAATTCTGAGAGTGCAAGGTTGAGATCTCCCACTATTATAGTTTTACTGTCTATTTCTTCTTGCAGCTCTCTTAATTTCTCTTTTAGGAATTTAGATGCTACACTACTTGGTGCATATATATTTAATATAGATACTTCTTCATTATTCATTCTACCCTTTAGCAAGATATAGTGCCCTTCCTTATCTCTTTTGATTAGATCAATTTTTGCTTTAGCTTGATCTGAGATCAGGATGGCTACCCCTGCTTTTTTGGCTTCACCTGAAGCATAGTAGATTTTGCTCCAACCTTTTACCTTTAACCTGCATGTATCACCCCGCTTCAGGTGTGTTTCCTGTATACAACATATTGTAGGATTCTGGCTTTTAATCCATTCTGCTAACCGCTTCCTCTTTATAGAGGAGTTTACCCCGTTCACATTTATGGTTAAAATGACCAATTCTGTATTACTTGCCATCTTGTTAACCCCGGTTTATGCTTTTCTCCCTTCTTACTCCTTACCCCCTCCCTTACCCCCCTTCCCAGTATTAAGCTTGTGAGCTCCCCTTGCTTCTCACAGCCCTCCCTTTTTCAGTATCCCTCCCCCCCCTTAGAGTTCCCCCCCCCAACTTACCCCTTTCCCTCCCAGTTACCGTATTCCCTTCCACTTAGCTTATTCCTTCCTTTTTCACTTTTCCCTTCTCACTTTTCAATGAGGTGGGAGAAGTTTCACCATAGATTGAATATGTCTAAAATTCTTCTCTTACTGCCAATTCTGAAAGCAGTAAAATACTCACTATTTTCATTCCTCTCCATTCTTTCTCTCAGATTTACTAGGTTTTCTTTGCCTCTTCATGAAATGTAGTACCCCCACTTTCCCTTTTTTCTAGTACAATGTCCTTTCCACAACTAGTTTCTAGAACAAGGTATACATGTATTCTTTATACATCTTTACAGCCGAAATATAGTTCCCAAGATTAATCTTTACCTTTTTAGATTTCTCTTGAGTTCTGTGCTTGTAGATCAAATTTTTTGTTAAGTTCTGGCTTTTTCATCAGAAATAGATGAAATTCGCTTATTTCGTTGAATGTCCATCTTCTTCCCTGGAAAAAGATGCTCAATCTCGCTGGGTAAGTTATTTTTGGTTGCATACCAAGTTCCTTAGCCTTTCGGAATATCATATTCCAGGCCCTTCGATCCTTTAATGTGGATGCTGCCAGATCCTGGGTGATCCTTATTGTGGCTCCTTGATACTTGAATTGGGTTTTTCTAGCCGCTTGCAGTATTTTTTCCTTTGCCTGAGGGTTCTGGCATTTGGCCACTATATTCCTTGGTGTTTTGATTTTAGGATCCCTTTCAGTAGGGGATCGATGAATTCTTTCAATGTCTATTTTACCTTCTGTTTCTATGACTTCTGGGCAGTTCTCTTTGATAATTTCCTGGAAGATAGTGTTCAGGCTTTTTTTTTCATCATACTTTTCTGGAAGTCCGATGATTCTCAGGTTGTCTCTCCTGGATCTGTTTTCCAGGTCTGTTGTCTTCCCCAGAAGGTATTTCACATCCTTTTCCATTGTTTGATTTTTTTGGATTTGCTTGACTGATTCTTCTTGTCTCCTCGAGTCATTCAATTCCAATTGTTCGACCCTGATTTTCAGTGAGGTATTTTCTTCACTCACTTTTTTAAGATCTTTTTCTAATTGTCCAATTGAGTTCTTTTGTTCTGTGGAATTTTTTTCCATTTCGCCAATTTTGTTTTTTAGAGAGCTGTTTTCTGTTTCCAGTTCACTAATCCTATTTTTCAAGGATTTGGTTTCTTTATCCACTCTCTCTTTAACTGACTTCTCCAGGCTCTTTTGCCAAGCCTCCCTCTCCTTTTTCAGAGCCTCCCTCTCCTTTTCCCATTTTTCTTCTAGCTCCCTTGTGAGAGCCTTTTTAATTTCCTCCATGAGATTCATCTGTGCTGAGGGACATAAGGTCTCTTCCTTCGGGGATTCACCTGGGGACTGTTTGTTTTTAGTCTCCTCAGGGTTTGGAGTCTGCTCTTTATCTGTATAAAAGCTGTCCAGGGTTAAATTCTTTTTCAGTTTCTTGCTCATTCTGTCTATTTATCAAAGACAAACTATCAAAGAAACAGAAGGAAAAAAAACCCCTTGAATGGAGGCTGCTTTCTTTGGGGGAGGGGCAGGGTATTCGTGAGGCACAAGTCCTACTGTGCTATGGCGCCTGCGCACTGAGATCCGAGCGCTCTGAGATCCGAGCGGGCTAAGACACTGTGGGGGAGGGGTGGCCAGGTCCCGAGAAACTCCAGCTGTTTGGGGTTTTATTCTTCACCCCCGGTGTTTTTAGCTTCTCTGCTGGGCTGCTGACTTGCTCCTATAGCAAAGCTCTCACCGCAGAGACGGCTGCGATCGCGCCCTGCCCCCACTCCGCTCCACCCGGTTCTGAGCTGCTATCTGTGCTCTGGTTGCCGCTGCTGCCCGCAGACTGCTTCCAAATACCGTCCCCGCCCTCGCGCAAAAACAGACCTTTCTTGACGAGTCTCAAGGATGGTTTCTCTTGGTAAGTAATTGTATGGTTTTTTTTCAGTCGAGCATTAATTCAGAGGCATGAAATGAAATGAATAGTGAGAGAAAAACACGGAGATTACACAGAAGTGTATTTCCTCTCTGCCATCTTGGCCGGAAGTCGGTATACAATTCAAATATAGTTACATCATTTTTTAAAGCAAAGATAATTGTTAAAATAATCATGAACAATTATAGTAACAGGAAACAGGAATGGAGATAATAAAAATTATAGATAATTTCAATTTCATAAAATTAAAAACTTTTACAGGAAAAAATCAATAGAGCTAGAATAAGATAAAAAAATTTGTTGGGAAATTGATTTTATTATATCCAAGATATATAGAGAATTAACATATGTAAGACAAAGAACCTTTTCCAAAATATAAATGTTCATAAGAATGGCAAATTATTATTTATGCAAGTGTTTCTCCTGATCACATCTAAAATAGTACCTTATAACTATCAAAACTGCAATGATAAGGAAAGATTAAAATTTCAGTATTTATACTGATGCATGCAATATGGCAAATTCATAAGTACTGATTGTGAAACAGTCAGTTGTTCTAACCCTTCTAGAAAGATGTGGAATCCTACTGAATAAGTAACTAAAATTGCTATATTCTTCTACCCAATGTGTCCATTGATAATTATATAGTCTAAGGAATTCAAAGTCACAGCAGAATTTTATAAGGTAGCAAATAGCTAAAAACAACCCTATTAATTGAGAAATAGTTTTAACAATCAGGGTTACATAAATATAATGTAATATTATTGTATGATTAAAATTCATAAATATCAAGAACTGTAAGAAAAATAGAAAAATCTGTCTGTGAACAGAGTGGAATAAATAGTACCAGCAAAAGAGAGACAGTATATAAAAATACAAAAGCAAACACACACACAAAAGATTAAATTTAAAACTACATGACATAAAAATACAAAAGCAAACACACACACAAAAGATTAAATTCAAAACTACATGACAGATTGGCTAAGATGACAGGAAAAATAATAATGAATGTTGGGTGGGATGTGGGACACTGATGCATTGTTGGTGGACTTATGAATGAATCCAACCATTCTGGAGAGCAGTTTGGAATCATGTTCAAAAAGTTATCAAACCGTGTATATCCTTTCACCCAGCAGTGTTACTACTGGGCTTATATTCCAAAAAGTTCTTAAAGGAGGGAAAGGGACCTACATGTGCAAAACTATTTGTGGCAGCCCTTTCTGTAGTGACAAGAAACTGGAAATTTGACTGGATGCCCATCAATTGGTGAATGGCTGAATAAATTGTGGTATATGAATGTTATGGAATATTATTGCTCTGTAAGAAATGACCAGCAGGATGATTTCAGAAAGGCCTGGAAAAACTTACATGAACTGATGCCAAGTCAAATGAGCAGAACCAGGAGATCATTATACATTGCAATAACAAGATTATACTATCATCAACTCATCAAAAATGAGAGGATTTGAACCAGTTCCACTTGTTCAGTAAAGAAGAGAGGACTGTGGGAGCTGAGTGTGGATCATAACATAGCATTTTCACTCTTTCTTTGCTTGCATTTTTGTTTTCCTTCTCAGGATATTTTCTTCTTATCTACATCCAATTTTTCATGTGCAGAAAGATAACTATAAATATTTATACATATATTGGATTTAAAGTATACTTTAAATGTATTGGACTACCTTCCATCTAGGGGAGAGGGTGGGAAAAAGGAAGAGGAAAGTTGAAACAGAACGTGTTGGAAGGGTCAATGTTGAAAAATTACCCATGCACATGTTGTGCAAATAAAAAAGCCATAATTAAAAAACAAAACAAAACAAAACAAAACAAAAAAAAAAAAAACAACTACATGACATCTCTCAAGTTTTTTTGGTCTTAGAAATCTATACCTGTGATTTTTTTTTTTTTTTGAGAATCCCTGAAGGACTTGAGAAGGACTGAAGGACTATATCTAAAATATTTATCATGTTAGTTGTTAAGACATCATTTTATTACTATTGAAATAGTTTTGACCTCTTGGGCTAAGTGAATAGGACTCAGGGACATCAAATGATCCAAATGAAAAAAATGCACCTCTCAATTTCAATAAAAAGTAGACATCTATTAGCACGTTCTATTGGGTGCAATGGTTACTTTTACTAGACTATTTTTCTTCATTATTTTTCTTTTAATTATTTTAAGAGGATATTTGCTGGTTAAAGAAACCATTTTTTAATAATTTAAAAAAAGGCATCTTTAAAACTACAATCACATCTGTGACAAAAAAAAAAAAAACAAAAAACAAAAGAAAGAAAGAAATGATAAATGATTTCAAACCGCAAATGATTGCAAAAGGTAAAACTTGTTACATGAGGTTTAATGATCTCTGGGATTTTCATTCTTCAAGATACCTTTTGGATTAAAATCCATTGCTTAGGAAGATATCACTTCTACCTGAATTCTCTATTGGCTAATTTATTAATGTGTGTGTGTGTGTGTGTGTGTAAGGAAAAGAGAAGGATTTTTCTTATTTAGGTTTCCAGAGAATGGATATTTCAAATTCAATAAAAGAAAGGAAGGAACTTACTATGATTCATTGAGTGAGACCGTCTTTTAAATTTAGAAGACATGGATTTGAATCCCAGTTCTACCACTCATGACTTGTATAATTGCACAGTCTTTTCAATGTTATAAAATCTTTGTAATTGACAACCACTTGATATGTCTTACTAATGGTATTAACCATGCTTCATTAGAATAAAGAAACAAAAGCTCAGAGAAGTTAAGTGTAATGTCTTCATTGGACAGATTATTAAATAGAATAGCCGGGTTTAATTCAAGTCTATTTCATACACTATACTTTTGAGATCAGAGAAAACTTATGTGTCACAAGAATAGATTTGCTCAGCCATTCAAATCTCATCTCACCCTGAAGCTGTTTTACCAATACTTGTCTTATGTATTTAGGGAGGGAGATTAGTCACTATAAGAGAAAAATTATTAAGAAAATTTGTTCAAAATTCAAAAGAAGAATGTAAGTGCAATTACAGGTTACTCCTATCATCAGGTAAGACTGATAATTTACATTCCCCATCTGACTCACCCCAAAAAACAACAACAAAAAAAGTACTATATTATATTATAAATACCATAAAATATCTCAGGAAACTGAATAATTAATATTATTCATAAATAGCTGAGCATATTTTTAAAATATTGATACCAAAAGTATTATAACAATGATCTCCAAAGGTTTTTTCCCCATAGGATCTGGCCCCTTTTGCCAACACCAAAGTCTGTTAAAGTTATTTTTACCATCTATTTCTCAATGCAATTTATATTGAGAAAATAATGTGTTAACATAGTTATACGATGAAGAGGCCTAAACAACACAGTTTAGAAGAGTGAATTCCACAGAGTTGGTCTGAATAAATCTAATTTTACTATCATCTATAGGATCTCATCACCTCTTGTCTGGAACAACAAATTTAAATTTTTCCATCTTGCAAATGAAACCCTACAACCTGCAACAAACTCATTTTTTTTCCAGTTTTACTACATATTAAAACATTTCATTGCTAGTTAAGCTGTTATTCTCTCTGTTCTTTACATACATTTCTTTGTTTTCAGTCTTTACTGTTTTGAAAAGGTTATTCCTGATGCTGGGAATGAACTCCTGCTTTACCTGTGCCTCATAAGATCCCCAGTGTTATTAAAGATTCACTTCAAAAAATCAAAATCAAATAAAATAAAATATTCACCTCAATTACTGTCTTTTCTAAGACCCCCTTTTAAAGAATATATATATATATATATAGGGGGTGGAGCCAAGATGGCCGAGAAGGCACACACAACTTTCTAAGCTCCTCTCATCCCCTCAACCAACTATTTAATTCAGCCTCAAAAATAGCTTTTCACCACTTAAATTCATGAAGATTAGAAGCACTATAACTTACCAGCCGAAGTCAATCTGGAAGCTTGCCAAGAAAGGTTTGTCCTGAGGGGCCAGGAACAGACTAGCACAGACAGCAATAAGGGGGGGGGGGAGTGATCTCTGTGGCTACAGAAGTTATAGAGATGACTCTGCTATAGGCTAATTGCTCTGCCTTGATTACAAAGCAGTAAACTGTCAGAGAAATTAAAACCTAAAACAGAGGGAACGCTAAAAAATGCCAGAACCTAATGAGATCTGGCTATAACCACTCAAACCCAGAAGTGACACAGGTAGACCATAACACAGCCCTGCAGTCACATCCTGCAGTTCGGGGCTTTTGCAGGGTCAGTTACAAATCTGCACAGCAGGGGGGCACAGCCTGTGCAACCTCTAATCAGCACAGTGCGGGGCTCGGCCTGGAGCAATAGAATTTTCCCATCAGGACTGTGCTTCCTGGGGCAGAAACACTTCCAGTCCCTGCAGGGCCATTCACTGTTCAGCTGCTAATACCCATAGCCCCAGGGCAGGATTTGACTTGGGGTAGTGTAACTTTCACTGCTCAGCGTCTAGCCCTAGGGCAATTATTATCCCACACAGCAGGGGTTCTTTGCAGGGCATTTTTCCAGCTCTGCCCTGCAGGCCTGAGTTATTCCTGGGTGGGGAACTCTTTCCCAGAGCACTCCAGTACCTCGCTGCTTTTTTTTAGCCGGCTGGCAGGACAGCTACCTGTCCAAACACCTTTCACTGCTCTGTAGAGGAAACTGGTAACCTCCTGGCCCTGAAGGCAGACCATGCAGGCTTTAAAAAATGAGTAAAAAAATCAAAAGGACGATTGATAGTTTCTATACAGAAAGAGAGCAGCTTTTCAATCCTGAAGAGACTAATAGGAGACAATCTCCGGACAATTATTGGTCCCCAATACAAAAGACTCTCCTAGAAGAGACTATTAAAAACCTTAAAAGAGAACTAGAAGAAAAATGGGGAAAGGAAAGAGAAGCTATGTAATAGAGCAATGACTTCCTGAAATGTGAATTGGAAAAGGTAAAAAATCTCCAAGAAGTGCAAGGACGCAGAATTTGTGAATTGGAAAAAGAAAATAATTCACTAAAAAAAAAAAAAAAAAAAAAAATAGTGAAATGGAAAAAAAAAAAAAAAACAACTCTATAGAGCAAAACAACTCATTTAAAAACTCAATTGGACATCTACAAAAAGAAGTAAAAAAAAAAAAAAAGCTAATAAAGAAAATAACTCACGAAAAATCAGAACTGAATAGAAAACCAAAAAAATGAAAGATTGGAAAAAAATTCTTACTTGAAAAACAACAGACCTGGAAAATAGATATAGGAGAAATAACCTAAGGTTCATTGGACTACCCAAAAATTATGATGAAAAAAGAGCCTAGATACTATTTTACAGGAAATCATCAAAGAGAACTACCCAGAAGTAATAGAACTGGAAGGCAAAATAGACATTGAAAGAATTCATAGAACACCTTCTGAAAAAGACCCTAAAATAAAGACTCTGAGAAATATTGTGGCCAAATTTCAGAATTTTCAGATTAAAGAAAAAATATTACAAGCAGCCAGGAAAAAAAAAAAAAAAACAATTCAAATATGGAGGTGCCACAATAAGGGTCACTCAAGATCTGGCTGCCTCAACATTAAAGGATCAAAGGGCCTGGAATCTGATATTCCGAAAGGCAAAAGAACTTGGAATGCAGCCAAGAATAAACTATGCAGCTAAGCTGAGCATTTTTTTCCATGGAAGAAGGACATTTAATGAAACAGAGGAATTCCATTTGTTTCTAAGGAAAAAAACAGACTTAAACAAAAAAAAAATTGATCTCCAACCACAGGATTCAAGAGAAGTAGAAAAAGATAAAAGGAACTCTTGAGAACTGTATTTCTGTTGTGGATATACATAAAAACTGTGATGACCACGTATTTAAAATCAGTCAGAGTCAGGAATTCAGATTAAGGGGAAAATCTTCAATCTTTATTCTTTTTGAGGTGAAGGGGGGGGTCACAAGAGCAATGTGAGCAGCTGTGACAGGACGCCAGCAAGCAGTGTCTCTTTCCTCTTCCCTTTTCCCATTACCTATACAACAAACACATCAGGACTTGCACAAAGAGTGGGCGGGGGCCATTTTTTCTCCAGGTATATATATTAATAGAGTATGGTCCAATTACTATTTAACCTCATGTGCTTGGGACCTCAGTGCATCAACTCGAGCCTCAGCCCATTACAAAAAACCACATGTATAATTTGATTTTACTGATATACCATAAAAAAGGGAAGTAGAAATGGAAAGGGGATAGTATCAGAAAAAGGGAAAAGGGGAGATAAAAAGAGGGAAACTACATGCAACAATGAGGCAAAGAAATCTATCATATCTGAGGGAACTTAGAGAGGGGGAGGAACATTGTGTGAATCCTACTCTCACCAGAGTTAGCTCAAAGAGGAAATAATTAACATATAGAGAATTCTCTCTCACCTCATTAAAAAATTGGAGAGGAAAAGGGAAAAGGAAAAAGAATAATAAAGGAAGGGTACCAAAAAAGGGAAGGGATTCAAAGGGAGGGGGGGAGGGATCCTAAAGAGGGAGAGCTGCATGACGCAAGGGGGACCAATAAGTTTAATGCTAGGGAAGGGGGGAAGCAGGGCAAGAAAAAGAAAAGCATAATCTGTGGATATTAGGATGGCAGGAAATACAGAATTAGTTATTTTAACAATAAATGTGAATGGGATGAACTCTCTCATAAAGCAGAGGTGGATTGCAGACTGGATCAAAAGTCAGAACCCCACAATATGTTGTTTACAGGAAATGCATTTAAAGCAGGGAGATACATATAGAGTAAAGCTAAAAGGTTGGAGCAGAATCTATTTTGCTTCAGGTGAAGTCAAAAAAGCAGAGGTAGCCATACTTATCTCAGATCAAGCAAATGCAAAAACTGATCTAATCAAAAGAGATAAGGAAGGAAACTATATCTTGCTAAAGGGTAGCATAGACAATGAAGCAATATCAATACTAAACATATATGCACCAAGTTGTATAGCATCCAACTTCCTAAAGGAGAAGTTAAGAGAGTTGTAAGAAGAAATAGAGAGCAAAACTGTAATAGTGGGAGATCTCAATGTTGCACTCTCAGAATTAGATAAATCAAATCACAAAACAAATAAGAAAGAAATTAAAGCGATAAATATAATATTAGAAAAATTAGGTATGATAGACCTCTGGAGAAAACTGAATGGTGACAGAAAGGAGTATACTTTCTTCTCAGCAGTTCATGGAACCTACACAAAAAGTGACCATATATTAGGACATAAAGACCTCAAAATTAAATGCATGAAGGCAGAAATAGTAAATGCTTTCTTTTCAGATCACAATGCAATAAAAACTACATTCAACAAAAGTTAGGGGTAAATAGGCCAAAAAGTAATTGGAAACTAAATAATCTCATCTTAAGAAATGATTGGGTGAAACAGCAAATTATAGACACAATTAATAATTTCACTCAAGATAATGACAATGAGACAACATACCAAAATTTGTAGGATGCAGCCAAAGCAGTAATAAGGGAAAATTTTATATCCTTAGAGGCTTATTTGAATAAAATAGAGAAAGAGAAGATCAATGAATTGGGCTTGCAACTTAAAAAGCTAGAAAAAGACCAAATTAAAAACCCCCAATCAATTACTAAACTTCAAATTCTAATATTAAAAGGAGAACTTAATAATATTGAAAGTAAAAAAAAAGAAACTATTGTACTAATAAATAAAACTAAGAGTTGGTTTTATGAAAAAAAAAAGATAAACCTTTGGTAAATTTGATTAGAAAAAGAAGAGAGGAAAATCAAATTAGTAGTCTTACAAATGAAAGGGGAGAACTTTCCACCAATGAAAAGGAAATAAAAGAAATAATAAGGGGTTAATTTGCCCAACTTTATGCCAATAAATTTGATAACCTAAGTGAAATGGATGTCTACCTCCAAAAATATAGGCTTCCCAGATTGTCAGAGGAGGAAGTAAATTGCTTAAATAGTCCCATTCGAGATAGAGAAATAGAACAAGCTATTAATCAACTTCCTAAAAAAAAAAAATTTCCAGGACCAGATGGATTTACATGTGAATTCTGCCAAACATTTTAAGAACAATTGGCCCCAATGCTATATAAACTATTTCAGAAAATAGGGAACGAAGGAGTCCTACCAAATTCCTTTTATGACACAGACATGATACTGATACCTAAAGCAGGTAGGTTGAAAACAGAGAAAGAAAATTTATAGAGCAATCTCCCTAATGAATATTGATGCTAAAATCTTAAATAAGACATTAGCAAAAAGACTACAGAAAATCATCCCCAGGATAATACACTATGATCAAGTAGGATTTATACCAGGAATGCAGGGCTCGTTCAATATTAGGAAAACTATCAGTATAAATGGCCATATTAATAACCAAATTAACAAAAGCCATATGATCATCTCAATAGGTGCAGAAAAAGCATTTGATAAAATCCAACATCCATTCCTATTAAAAAACACTTGAGAGTATAGGAATAAATGGACTTTTCCTTAAAATAATCAGTAGCATCTATTTAAAACCATCAGTAGATATCATATGTAATGGGGACAAACTGAAACCTACTATGTTTGTATCAATGTTGTATCTTGGTTTAATAACTAGCAATATGGTGAGTTCTGGAAGAAATTATGACAGCTCCATAAACTTGATGTTGCACAACCTTTCAAAGTAAGTGCTCACATTGTGTGTCATTTAAATGTAATTTAAAACAATTTATAAATCAGTGTTTAAATTCTGTGGCATAAAATATTTATTTTAATCTTTTTTTTTTTAATGAGCAAACAGAACATTAACATTGATTATTGTTTTTTGCCTAGTATTTTTCTATTGAACTTTTTGATGAGACAGTTAGATGACCAGGAAAATTAATCTTTACCTTCTTAACCATCCAAATCCTCAGATGATAGTTTATCATTAACTATTTTATATTATTATTATATTATATATTATGATCTATGTTATAGATCATAATATATAATTATTATATTAACTATTTTTTCTTAATTCTTTTAAAGAAAGAAATTGTGATTTAAAAAGTTCTTCCCATATGGCACATCAAAATTTCATCTTAGCTTCACTTAACCTTATAATGGGAAGATGCATGGATACATCAATGAAATGCCGAAAAAAAATTCACTTCTTAAAATAAAATTTGTAGAACTAGTTCTCTATGTCTTTGATTATTTTGCTCCTCAAATTCTGTTCTCTTTCTACTAATTTGAACTTTTTGACTCTTCCCATCCTCTTATTTATCTGTCTAAAAGTATATTGAATTGAATTATAAGAAACATTTCTGAAACCTATCTGTATAATCTGTACAAGTCTGAGAAGTAGTGCCAAACATACAGAGTTGCATTTTCCCTGTTTTCTGGGAAAGGAGGCCCATGGAAGTAAATACGTGGATAATAGGAAGGATGCTAAGCTTGAGATTTAGGTTTGTTTAGGTTTTTGACAGAGAGAGAGAGAGAGACAGAAAGAGAGAGAGAGAAAATGCGCTCCCCTATCCCAGATCTATCATGTCTTTTGATCCTCACAAAGACCCTCAGAACTAAGTAGGTTTATTGGTATTAACCTTATTTTAAAGTTGAGGAAACAGGAAAACAGAGATTAAGTCAATTTTCTTGGTTCACACCACTAATAAGTATCTGAATCAAGATCTGAACCCAAGTCTTCCAGACTCTAGGTCTAATGTAAAGAGGAATTAGAGTGCCAGAGTTGTCTACAGTACAAAGTAGAAAAGACTGATTAAGAGCACATTCCAGAAGTGTAAATGATGAGATCAATTTTACTTTCATTTTTGTTTGCTCCTTATACTGCCAAACTGCCCCAAAGCTCTGAGAAATGGTTATTTCTAATTGTTGACTAGACATTTATTTATTTATATCCCTATAATGTGATTTATAATAAGCTTAAACAAAGGAAGTATACTTTTAGTGGATTCCTCACTTGTTTTTTTTTTTTTTTCCCCAGTTAAACATCATACCTAAAATCTTCCTCATCTCTATAGTTACATCCTTACATATATTTAACAAAATAATTTCCCATAAACTTCTTGCAAGCAAATACCTTGTTTTTATTTCTGTAATACCAGAGTGAGTTACTTAATAATTTGTAATGAACTGAAATTAAAATAATCCTAGTATCTTATTTGTGATTTCAATGTTATTCAGTTTTTCAGTCATGACAGATTTTTCAAAACTTCATGGACAATAACATGCTAAGTCTTCTAAATCCTATTCTCTCCCCAAGTCTATCCAAGCTCATGTTTGCTGCTTCCATGATATAGTCTATCTCTCTCATTCTTAATCCTTTTTTTCTGATTCTCCTTTGAAATTTCCCAACATTATGGATTTTTCCAATGAATCTAGTTTTCTCATTATCTGAATAGAGTTATTTAAACTTCAGCTTCAGTATTTGACTTTTTGATGAATATTGTGAACTAATTTCTTTATGTACTAACTCTTATGATTTCTTTACACCCAAGGGACTCTTAAAAATCTTCTCTAACAATAGAATTTTAAAAAGATCCATTCTGCAATTCTCAGTTTTTTTGAAGTTTAACTCTCAGGGTCCAACATTATTACATGTAAAAAACAATTCTCATGGTTTTGTTTTTAAAGAGTAAACATCTTTTTAATCTCATGGCTGCTCATAAATCAATTAGTATCCCATCACCTCCATTTCCTATATTAGTAAGCAATGCTTCCTAAGACCTACTTAGTTATGTTGTCCAAGATAACTGTTTCTAGATCACAAACTACACATTCATGAAAATAGATTACATTAAGATCTCTCTTCTATAGAACCATATATATTCTTTCCCCCTCTACTTACTTTCCTTGACTTCTGTTAAGTATATATTATATTTGTCTTTTGTTATACAAATATTTGTGATGAAAGAAATGGGGAAAAGGACAAAGGAGACAATAGTGTATAATGGACAGAAAACTGAATTTATAGAGCAGAAATCTGGCTTTTACAACCAAACTTTGAAACTACCTGCTTTTCTCTGGGCAAAGAACTAAATGTCTCAAAATTGTAGTGTCCTTATCCATAAAATGTAATGCTAATATTTGTTCTAGACACTTGCTCTACAGAACAATTATAAGAAATTATTTGCCTTCTATAATTGTGTTGGAAGTCTCACAGCTAATCTGCTAGCTCACTGGCTTCTTAACCAGGACAGAATTGCAAACACAACTGTATTTTGATTAGGAGCCTCCCACTAGATTCCTCCAGCTCATGGAAGCCTCACCACCCTGGGTCTCTCGGAACTGTACTGCACTGTGCTGCACCTGCACTGATGTACAATCTACCCCCATCCTCCACCACTGCTCAATTGAAATAGACCTTTCCTGAAGTTCTTACAAAACATCTTCTGCTGGAAACTCATCTCACTCCAAATATTTGTGGATTCTATCCCTCTAACACCCATTCAGAGGCTTGATTTGGTGTTGAGCTGAAGTTTACACAAGGATCTGCCTACTTTTCACCATTTTGGCTCAATCCCCCTCAACAGAATTCAATTAGTACAAAACATATGAAATAAAAGCAAAATTACAGAAGATACCCCAACTATTCATATGGACTATTTGTGTCCAACCTGTGGTAGAGCATTCTGAGCTCATATTGATCTGATCAACCACAGTGGGCTACACAATAACTCAACTCGACCATGATGAATTCTTTTTGCTCATTTTTGAGAGTGAAGGACAAAAACAGTCAACTATTCACACACACACACACACACACACACATATATATGTACATACATTTTGTTTCCTTATTTCTGTTAAAAATATATAGAAACACTTGTACTTATGAAGAAATATATAATCCACATTCAGAAAAACAGAGGTCAAATAAGGATAATACAGTGTTATATAGATGCATATGAATGTATATATGTGTATGATTATAGGTATGTATATTTATATGTATGAATACATATATATGTATATACATTTATATGTATGAATACATAGACATAATTTGAGTCATTTTGGGAGGGAACAGGTGGAGATAGGGGAAAAAGAATAAAATAAAATGTGCATATCAGAAAACGAAAGTTTACCTATAAGGAAACAAAATGTACCTATAAGGAAACAAAAATGTATTGCTCTAAATACAATATATCATTTTTTAGAGAGCCTTTATTGAAATGGAAAATCATTGCTTTATATTTTGAATCCTTTATTATGTTCTGTTGGGCACATGGCAATATTTATTTTTACCACATATATTCTATTTATGTTTAAAATAAATTTTAAAAGTTTAATAAAAATAACAGGACATTATAACAATTTATGGTGGTGATTTTATAGCCCTCTATTTCTCAGTTTAGCCAGTAGAATGAAATGATGAAAACTGTATAAGAATATATCAAATTACTCTGCATTTTGTTGTTTTTAGGTTGGGTGGTAGAAAAGTATTATCTTTCTGTTTGTCCCAGATTTATTGTAGAGTATAGAATACAACACTGATGAGACAGATTATATCAAACAAATTAAAGATTGCTAAGAAACAGATTTCAAATTAAAAACCAATTTAAATGAGTTGAAATTACATTTCTAATAGTAATTTTAGAAATGAAATATAAATATGTATTTCAACCTTAACACAGACCAAGAAAAGTAATCTTAGGTCTCACTACCTATAGAACTGCTTGTTTCATATATTAGTTTACTTATCATAAAAAAAGTAAATTGAATTTATATAATTTACAATTTATATAAGTATGAAAGATTTGTGCTTATTTGTCAGAATTACCCTGTAAAATATAATTTTATGTAATTCTTCTAGGCCCAAAGTTAGTAGGATAAAGGGTGTATGTAAGATGATTTTCAATAAACATTTAATAAACAATTTATTATTCATGTTGTCTTTTAAGTGAAATTCAAATTTTTAAATTTTCTCTCTCCCTACTATGCTTTCTTTAATCTTTAAGACAAGCAAAATGATATAAGTTAGTTATACAAGGAAAACTATGCAAAACATATTTCCATATTAGATAGATTGAAAAAGCAACAAATAAATGAAAATGAACAATTTATATTTCATTTTGCACTCAGTTCAATTCACTTTCATTATCATTTCTTTAGGATAATCTTGCATCATTATATCGATTAGAGATGCCAAATCTTTTACAGTAGATTATCATAACATTTCTATATTAAACACTGATCATATTTCCTCATTTCACTTTGCAATAATTCATATAAGTCCTCTCAAGTTGTTTATTTTGTTTTGTTTTTTTCCCTGAAATCACTGCCTTTAAAAATTTTTGTAACTCAGTAACATTCCATCATAATCATATGCCGCAATTTTTTTTCAGTCATTTCCCAACTGAAGAATATCCACTCAATTTCTGATTTTTAAGGATCTATTTTCTCAAGTAAATTGTTATACTTAAAATTTTTTTTTATTAGTTCTTTTTAAGGTATTATTTTCTTTTGTATCTTTTTCTCTTGACTCATTTGTACAAAGCTGTTAATTTGTTCTTATGATTTTCTTGAATTGGTCTCATTACTTTTTTACCACTTTTCCTTCACTACTCTTATTTTATTTTATTTTATTTTATTATTTATTTATTTATTTATTTATTTTGGTTTAAACTATTTCTGGAATTCTTTTGGGCCTCGGTTTGAACAGAAATTTTTGATTCATGTTGTTGTCACATTGTTGTCTTCTTTTAACCCTGCCACAGAAGTAACTTTTGTGGCCAAGTTAATTTTGTTGTTGTTGTTGTTGTTTAATTTTCCAGCTTCTCTTGATTTTTAAACTTTATGTTAAAGTTGAGCTCCACTCACCTGGAGTTGGGAAGTCACTATCATAAGCTTCATATTTTTTCTACCCTCTTATTTTCAAAGTGATTTTTGCTATCTATAAGTTTTTCATGTTTCTGAAAAGGTAGAAATATTATTATTGCTTTCCTGCTCTGTGCTTTGGTCTTTACCCAGGCAAGGCCCTTCTTTTCCTGCAGCCACAAATACTAGCACACTTCTTGACCTTGAAGATGGTCTTCCATTGTCCTGGAGGCATGAAATATTAATTCTCTTTTGGGCCCTAGAATTATAACTATAATCTTTCAGTTTCCTTGTGATCATGGATGTTCCTTTTTATCCAGAAATTTTGAGCCAGAATTACTAATGAGCAATAAAGTTGCTAGTCAATGCCAGCTGCACCTAGTGCCAGTAAAGAAGCTTTTGTAATCCCTTTCTAATCAGTTGTCTGATCCACATAGTTTCTGTAGTCTGACAATTCCTGAAACTGCTTTTGCTACCTTCAACCACAACCACCTTCATGCCCTACCTGTAATATTGCCTTAGCCTGCCTGCACTTTAGGTTCTGTTGTCATATTCTTCTCAGACTGATCTCCTGTGTTACATTATATTGGAAAAAAAATGTCTCACAACAAGTTTTTCTTTATTTTGTCATTCTAAAATTTGACTTGAGACATTATTCTAAACCTGGAGGATAATTCTGTTAAAATATACCTGGATTACAGCCTGTATTTTTTCATTTTGCATGTGATCCCATGTTGCCTCAAAATATTATGGCCACAAAATATTCATTACAAGAAATTCCAGTGGGTGAAAAGTAGTTGGGGAAAGGGAAATGGGAATAATTGTAAACCAAATAGATTTTTCACAGAAAAACTGTGGGCTACAAAATGAAACACATGAAACAAAGGTTTAAAATATTAGATTAGTTTTATATGTATGTATGTACTTTGAGTGAATAACTGAATGCATACCCCCGCTAGAAATGAAGAGGATATTGTATAAACTTACCACAGACTCAAACACCCCCATATACACACATGTCTGTAAACATATGCTTCTGTATATGTATGTACATGTGTATATGTATCTAAAGCTGAAATTTACAATTTACTGCAAAAAGGTGCAGCAATTTACTACACTGAGTTTTGATTCATGTTGTTGTCATGTTGTTGGTTTCTTTTAGCCCTCCCACAGTAGTAGCTTTTGTGGCCAAGTTAATTTTTTTGCTCAATTTTCCAGTTTATCTTGATTTTTAAATTTATGTTAAAATTGAGCTCCACTCACTTGGAGTGGGGAAGTCACTGTCCTAAGCTTCATATTTTTTTTTTCCCTCCTGTTTTCAAAGTTATTTCTGGTGTCTGTAAGTTGTTAAAGTTTCCAACAAGGTAGCCCTAATATAGAGTCATATATATTCTTCTCATAAGGAGGATCATATACATTATATTTTTAAGCCATCTTTTACCAATTTATTTTTATACTTTAACAGAAACAACCTTTTCTAATTGCCATTAAAGTTTAGACTTTGATACCTTAGCAACTTCAATATTTTGTTCCCTCCCCTACCCACACTATGGCATTTTTCTTAGATTAAAAAAACAAACAATAAAACCTTATGACCTGAATTTCAAGCTTGTCTTAAATTAATATAAAATAAGAAACAAACCTAAAGATAGCCTGAATTATATGAAATGTCAGATGGTTTGACAGGTTTTAAGATTATAAAAGTATTTCCTAATATATGTAGCTAAATCCAAAACCTACTTTTTATTTGTTTCATATAAATATATGATTGTGTTTCCTTTCCCTTTCCATTTTTTTTTAATTTTTGAAATGATTAGTCATATTTTCACTTGAAAAATAAATTTGTGTTTTTGCATGGTAAAATTACTCTTCCTTTGCATTTGAAAATGAGTTAACTTTTTAACTCTTAGAAATTTATTTCTTTTAATTAATAAAGGCATTTTCTTTTCCTTCTTAGAAAAAGAAAAGGCATATACTATAGTCAAGCAAAGCAATTTCTTACATTAACTATGTTTCAGAATGTTATCTTCTATTCGGCTGCTTGTGTTTATTGTATTTTTCCCCCACAGATAGTAAACATGCTTAAGTATCAGTCCTGTAGAGTCACAGTTGGACTTTGAATTATTCAGCGTTCTTGTCTTTCAAAAATTTTTGATTTTACAAGGATGTCCTTATTAATAAATTTTGCACCTTTTTACCCTTTATACCTCATACAAGTCTTCTCAGGTTTATGTTTTTATTTTTCTCCCATAATATACCTTTCATCATATTCTAATAGTGTAATTATATTTCATTATATTCACACATTACAATTCATTTGGTCATTTTCCAGTTTATGAGTCTATATTTAATTTCTACTTCTTCTGCCATTTGTACTGCAAATACGTTTGTTCATATTGGTATTTTTTTCTCCCTCTGGACAATTTGGTTGTCTTAATTTTAGAAGCCTAATCCAAAAAAGGCAAATAATTCTAATGTCTGCTACCTAGATCATTTAAAGAATATAATTAAAACTAGTTTTTTTTCTAATATTATACATGAACATTGAGGAAAGCATTTAATTTACTCAGCCTAATTCTAATTCTAAAGATTCCTTAATCTCTAGAGTAGATCTTCTTTTAATCTGCTCCCTACCAGGAGATAATGAACATTTCTAAATAAAATAATTCAGTTAATATTTCTTGCAAATTTCCACTTGGTGCTTACTTGTTTGAGATCATCTAGTCCAAAGGTTATTTTTATTTTTTATTTTTTTTATTTTTGGTCATGAACCCCTTTGGTATTTTGAATTCTTCAGACCTCCTTTTACAATAAAGTTATATAGAAATGTGGATATGTATGTATATATTAAATACAAAATCAAAAAGGAAATAAATTACATAAATATACTAATCAAATATTTTTAAAATAGCAAGGTCATAAATACTAGATTAAGAGCTTCTTGTTTAATGATTAGTATTTATGTGAGTAGCATAGAGGGTGTGACAAAGTTAAGTGGATTTGGAAGTAGACCCAAGATGACAGAGTTAAGGGAGGGACTCACTTTAGCTCTTCCCCAAATAAATCCCTGCAGAGAGCTTTAAATAATGATTCTAAATACATTCTAGAGCAGTAGAACCCAAAAAAGATGGAGTGGAAAATTTTCCAAAATGAGACAACTGAGAAGGTCAATAGGAAAGATCTGTTGCACCAAGATAAGAATGGAATGCACTCTGGCTCAGGCCAAGCCAGCACAACAACAGGCTTCAGGGAAACAAAATAAGTGGTGACAGTGGCAGTTTCCAAACGTCTTAACCCATGGATACCAAAAACAATTTAGAAGGTCAGCAAGAAAATTTGTCACATCTGTGTGAGAAGGGAGCAGAGTACAGCACAGCTGACACCAGGAGAGCCCTCAACAAACCAGGAACATGCTTGGGAGCCACTGAATCAGCAGTAGAAATGGTGGCCTTGGAAGCTCTCAGCTCATAAATAGTGAGGAGGTTGAATAACAGGTCAGAAGGAGATTTCAGAGGTTTCTTTGGCGCAGTGAGGCAGAATTCTGTTACTTTGCTCATACTCAGATCCAGGTCACAATCATAAGTGACAGTCCCAGGGCAAGAAGTAGTACTAGGACAATAGAGTTATAGCCAGAATGAACAGTACCCCACTCACAGTAGGAGGGTAGAAGAAAGTGCTTGTGGTCACTGACAGAAAAAAGTACAGAGCAGGAGAATAATAAATGAAACTCATCTTATCATACCAACTTAGAATAACTGAAAACTTACAGGACCCTAAAATTTTCTCTGAAACCAGCTGCATAAAACCCTTGAAGCTTGGGACAATAGACATTCTATCCTAGAATCAGAACCATACTTTATTGATACTTTTTAAAATATTTTTTTAAACACATACAAAGATAGTTTTCAACATTCATTTTTGTAAAACTTTGTGTTGTGATTTTTTTTCCCTTTCCAACTTCCCAAGATAGCAAACATTATGATATGGGTTAAATATGTACAATCCTTTTAAACATATTTTCATATTTGTCATGTTGTACAAGAAAAATGAATGTAAAAGAAAAAAAACAAAATTAAATTAAAAGGTGAAAATATGCTCCTTTGAACCACATTCAGTCTCTCTAGATGTCATTTGGTATTTTCCATCCTAAATATATTGGATTTGACTTCAATCCCTGCACTGTTGAGATGAGTCAAATACATCACAGTTGACCATCACATTACTTATTATTGCAATGTAAAATTTTCTCTTTGTTCTCAGTTCACACAGCATCAATTGATTTAAGTATTTCCAGAGTCATCATTTTTTATAGAACTATATCTCATTACATTCATATACCACAACTTACTCAGCCATTCCCCAAATGATGGGCAATCCGTTTCATTGATACTACAAAAATGACTGCTACAAATATTTTTTCTTATGTGGGTCTTTTTGCCTCTTTTATGATTTCTTTGGGGTACAAATCCAGTAATGATAATACTGGTTCAAAGGGTATAAATAGTTTTAGAGCCCTTTGAATATTATTCCAAATTGCTTTTCAGAATAATTGGATCATTTCACAACTCCACCAACAATGCATTAGTGTCTCAGTTTTCTTGTATTCCCTCCAACATTTATCATTCTTTTCCTTTGTGTGTGAAGTGTAAATTCTGAGAAGTATGAAGTGGTAACTTAGAGTTGAAAGATCTCATTTCGTAAAGATATAGAGAACTAAATCACATATATAAAATAAAAGCCATTTCCGTTGATAAATGATCAAAAATATGAACTGTTTTTAGATGAAATAATAAAAGCTATTTGTAACCTTATGGGAAATTGCTATAACTATTGACTGGAGAAAAATACTGAAGTACTGCCACATATTTATTAGATTGAATTCTGTAATGTCCAAAATAGCTCTCTGGAGGACCGGGGGATCAGCCCAAGTCCTTAATCTTAGTGGAGGAGTGAAGGAAGCAGGACAGCCACCATGAGGCTGATCAAGAATGGAGTCTGGCATCTGAAGTCTTCTCTGTGTCTGTGGCTGAGAGCTGTAGCTGAGAGAGCCTTCTGTGTTTGAGACTCCCTTAAATACCTCAGTACACAGTTACATCACTACAACACACTGAGCACCCCCAACTATTACATCACCATAGAGAATCCTTATCTTACATAAAGTAGGTGCTTAACTACAAGCACCATGCTGACCTAAATTGAAGTACATCTTTTCAGAGTTCTGACCCTCTAAAAACTACTAAAACAAAAAATGAAAGTGAGAAATTGTGGAGGGGATTTGGAAAAAATGAGGCATAATGAGCTGTGGTGGATTCAACCATTCTGTAGAGTGGAAAAATACACAAAGGGCTACAAAACCATGCAAACCATATAGCAACTCCACTAGTAGGTCCCTATTTAAAAAAAAAAAAGATTTAAAAAGGAAAAAGTATGTGTGCAAAAATATTTATAGCAGCATTTTTTTTCTGGAAAAATATTGGAAATTAAGGAGATGCCTATCAATTTGGAAGTGGTTGAATAATTGCTTTGGTGCTAAAAAATGATGAACCTAATGCCCTCAGAAGAGCTGTGAAATATTTCCACAAGCTGATGCAAAATGAAATTTACCATGTACAAAGAAATAGCAATATTATAAGATGACCAAATTTGAATGAGTATTCTCAGCAATACAATGACTTGAGACAAATCTGAGAGAGGTATGACAAAAAAAAAAATGCTATCCATAATCAGAGAAAGAACTGATGGTGATTGAATACAGATTAAAGCATACTTTTTAAACTATTTCTCTTGAGTATTTTTTATTCTATGTTTTCTTTCACAATATGACTATTTGGAAATGTTTTGCATAACAACACATGTATAACCTATATTGAATTGCTTGTCATCTTGATGGGAAGAAGAGTGGAAAGTGGAGGGGAGAAAATCTGTAACTCAAAATTTTAAAAAGGAATGTTCAATTTTTTATGTATATAATGGGGAAAATAAAGTACTAAACTATATATTTAGAAATAACTTTTTAAGCTGATAAAAAATTTGAACAGGTTCTCAAATCTTTGCTTGAACAACACACTATTTATGTGATTTTCTACATGAATTAACTCACTGGTAAGAAGAGAAAGAATCCTTCTGGAATATTATGTCTAGCTTCAGCCTCCACATTTTGAGAAAAGGCATTCAATATATTCAGTATACCCAATGAATGGAGCCCTGAAATTTGAGTGTGCTAAATTTATAACAGAAAATAATCAGTTCAAAAAACTGAAGATGCTCACTCTGAAGGAGAAAAGACCTAAGATGGCAATGATGGTTCTCTTCTAGTATTTTAATATAATTTGGAAGAGTAATTGAAATTAAATTTAAGTTTAGGAAACTAGGAAGGCAAAATCTGGCTTGATTTAAAGTACAAAGCAATTCATAACTTTAACTATGTATAATAGAATCTATCAAAATATAGTGAGATAACTATTACCAGAGTCTTCCAAGAAAAGATTGACTATTCAGTGATCAGGGACATGATAAGGGTTTTCTTATTCAGAAAATCATTGTTCTAGTCAATGTATGTCTTTCTCCTGTCTCTAATTAAACTTATGCTTTTATTTCCATTAGAAATCAGAATGTTTCAATTGCTTCTATCATTTCATCAGTCACCAACTTTTCACTTATATTTTCCACCAGATTAACCTAATTGGTATATTATACTCTAAAAAAATCACCAAAGCAGATACAATTAATGCACTAATTAGTCTCTGTAAACTAAAAGAGACTAAATTCAATTATTTTAATTTGTTGCACCTGGAAAAGTAGTGTTTCACAAATGCAAGTGTTATGTTCAACTTTTCTCACACATAGTAAAAAAAGAGCAGTACTTCCTTTGGTCCCAATAATTATTTAATGTAGCTTTGATCTAATCAATTTATTGGAGTTGATGCTCCTGAAGATAAAAAGCACTCTGAAATGCTGCTATATCATGGAACAATGGGCTTAATTTCATCTTAGTCACAACTATAAAATCTCATTAATATAGTTAGATTTTCAGGAATTGAAAAATTATTTGAATAGCCTAGAGAAGTTGAACTGCTCAGATACTATAGAGAGAAAAAGCTGAATTCAAGTCACTGGCACTCTGCTTTTTATTTTACATGAATACCTTAAAATAACGTAATTTATGAAATTTTTCCATAACCTTGGTCTTCACATTTTTGGTGGGCAAAATAATAAATCTTAGAAACATGGAAATAACTGATGAAATTATAATTCTATTAAAGTAAGGTATTACTAAGAGTTAGATTTCCTTGATTCCTGGATGATCCTTTAGAAAGAAAACAATAATTGCCATGGTAAATAATAATATCATATGGTGATCACAAGGCACAGAAAATAATTTTGCACTAATCTCCATGTAGCATGTGTGTGTGTACATGTCTGTACGTGTGTGTATTTGTGTGTGTGTGTGTGTGTGTGTGTGTGTATGATAAAGAGAGGTGGGGGGCACAGAGAGAGAGAAATTTTATAGACTCCAAGCTAACCTGGAAAGAAGTAGCAGTAGCAAATAATGTACAAGATTTTTCAGGACCCTATGTAGTAGACAGAAAAATCAGAGGGAAAAAAAAACATCTTTTAGTCTCTTAATTCTCACTTTGAAAGCTATAAAGAGGCTGTCCATTATGGAGAAGTGAATTGTGAAGTAATTTGTTCAATTCCCTTTACAACAATGCTTATATAGAAGGAAATATAGAAAGATAAATATGTCAAATATTTTCGTGGTCCTATGACCCTACCATGAACATATATGTTCTGAATGTGTAGATTTTAATATGATATGCCTTCATATCAATCTCTATAAGTCCTTCAAAAGCACAGACTCAATATTCTAGTTTTCTTCAAACTTTTTGTAATATTGGTGCTTATACATGTTCCCCATTATTTATGCTGACAAGAACTAAAATGTTAATAAATGACATTTTGAATTTCAACTAAAGTATATTGACTCCCACTTAAGTTCTTTCTTAACTCCCTTGTTGTGGCATAATTTTTTCCCATTCAATTATGGATCCATTTTTAGCTATGCTCTTTCTTCCTTATTTTTAAAAGACCTATGAAAAGTCATCTTTTCATTTTGGTCTTTTTGTTTTCCAGAATGCTTCCCTTCATGGACTTCTAGGATGATCTAGTTAAATTTGAAGGTATCAGTTCCAATAATACTAAATTGTGTGTGTGTGTGTGTGTGTGTGTGTGTGTGTGTGTGTGTGTATTGTGATTAGGTATGATAAATGCCAATTTGCTCAAATTTAGAGATTTCAGCTGCTACACATTTTATGGGAGTAGACCAGAGGGAAAAGTATGAATGCTATCCATGTATCTCTGCAATGTCATCCCTGCCTCCCATTCATTATGCTCTTTAGCTGTCTCCAGTTGAGTAACAGTCTTTCATGCAATACATCAAATAAATGTGTCTACCACTTTTATGTGTCTACTTGGATTTACTGATTTGTCTAATTGTCCTGTGTGACATCTTTTAGTTTCAGCAGCAGATATTGAAAACCATGCTCTCTTTATTTTTTGAAAGAGTTGGTCACACTTCTAATAAATGAACACCTTTAATTTATTTTATACTTCCCAGGATAACTTTATTGTAAATAAATTATGTTTTAAAAAATAAAAAGAGGTAGGGGTGAGCAATAAGTACATAGAAAACAATAAGTGCTTAAATGACATTACAAAGTTTGAAACTTTCATCCAGCAGTAATGGCAAGAAATTGAAAATTGAGTTGATGCCCATCAGTTGGAGAATGGCTGAATAAATTTTGGTATATGAATGCTGTGGGATACTATTGTTCTATAAGAAATGACCAGCAGTGTGATTTCAGAGAGGCCTGTAGAGACAGGAACTGAGCAGAAGCAGGTGATTGTTATCCACAGCAACAAATGGTCTCTCAAAGATATTTTAATTTGCATTTTTTTAGTCAGTAATGATTAGAGTATTTTTATGTGATTATTGATGTTATATCACTTTTTCTGAAGACACTGTGTTTATATACTTTGACTATTGATCAACTGAGAAATGACTGTTCTCTTATAAATTTATCTCTTCTTTATATATTTGAAAATGCGGTCTTTGTCAAAGCAATTTATTTATTTAATTTCATTTTTTAAGCAATTTATTTTTAAAATCCCTTCTCCCAATTTCCTTCTTTCTTCCTAATCTTGACTATATTGGTTTTATTTCTGCCAAAGTCTTTTAGCTTATGTAATCAGAATTATCTATTTTACTTCCTCTAATATTGTCTCTCTTTTTTGCTCACAAACTTTTATCTATTCATTTGTATATTTGTATATTTATTTATTTGTCTTTGTCTATCTATATATCTACTTTGTTTCTGCCAAACTGCTTTCTCATTTCTCTAACAATTTTTTTTTCAAATAGTTAAGTTCTTAGAACAAAAGCTTGGAACTTTAGGTTTGTAAACAGGAGATTATTACAATATTTTACATTAATTATTATGTAACTAATTTAATTCATTGATACACATTCTATTTTCTACATGGTACAAGATTGTGTTGATTTTTATAATTTTATAATTTAGTTTAAAATCTGGAACTTCTAGTCACTTTCCTTATTGTTTTTTTTTATTGATTCCATTGATAGTCATCAACTTCTGTTTTTTCAAAAGAATTATTTTTTTATACTTTTTTAGTTTTACAGAGTAATTTTTTTGTAGTTTCATAGGCATATTTCTGAATAAGTAAATTAATTTATAGAAATGTTTTAATATATTATTTTAGCCTACCTAATATAAATAAATGATTCTCAAATTGTTTAGATTTGTATTTCTTTGAAAAGTGTTTTGAAAACCAGGTTAACATGAAATAAAAGGAAAATGAAAAATGATATTGATGAATTGGAATGATAATGCTTTGTTGATGAATTTGTTAGCTTGCCTAGCCCTTCTGGAGAACAATTTGGAACTATGCTAAACAGTCTATAAAACAGTTCATACCCTTTGTTTGGCCTAGCAATAGTATCAATAGTCATGTATCCCAAATAGGTTAAAGGAAAGGGGGGAAGACCTATCTGTACAAACATATTTATATTATCTCTTTGTTTATGGTGGAAAGAATTGGAAATTGAGGGAATGACCATCATTTAGGGAAATGGCTAAATAAAATTGTGGTATATGCTTGTGATAAAATTTTATTGTGTTATAAGGAATGACAAAGAGTATGATTTAAGAAAAAAATAACTGGGAGGACTTATGAGTTCATGCAGGGATGGAGTGAAGAGAAACAGGCAATACTATATACAGTAATAGCAATATCATGAAAATCATCTACTATGGAAGATTTAGCTAGCTACAGTGATCAAAATAATGATTTAAAATAATTCCAAAGCATCCATCATGAAAAATGATATCAATTTTCAGAGACATAAATAAAAAATTCTGAAAAACAGATTGAATTAATACTTTCTAAAATGTTCTTTATATTTCTTTTTAAAAAGTTGTTTGTTTCAAGATTAGAAGGGAAGCAACAAACTGGGAAAACATTTTCACAGTTAAAGGTTCTGATAAAGGCCTCATTTCCAAAATATATAGAGAACTGACTCAAATTTATAAGAAATCAAGCCATTCTCCAATTGATAAATGGTCAAAGGATATGAACAGACAATTTTCAGAGGATGAGATTGAAACTATTACCACTCATATGAAAGAGTGTTCCAAATCATTATTGATCAGAGAAATGCAAATTAAGACAACTCTGAGATACCACTACACACCTGTCAGATTGGCTAGATGACAGGAAAAAATAATGATGAATGTTGGAGGGGATGCGGGAAAACTGGGACACTAATGCATTGTTGGTGGAGTTGTGAACGAATCCAACCATTCTGGAGAGCAATCTGGAATTATGCCCAAAAAATTATCAAAATGTGCATATCCTTTGATCCAGCAGTGTTTCTATTGGGCTTATACCCCAAAGAGATACTAAAGAAGGGAAAGGGACCTGTATGTGCCAAAATGTTTGTAGCAGCCCTGTTTGTAGTGGCTAGAAACTGGAAAATGAATGGATGCCCATCAATTGGAGAATGGCTGGGTAAATTGTGGTATATGAATGTTATGGAATATTATTGTTCTGTAAGAAATGACCAGCAGGATGAATACAGAGAGGCTTGGAGAGACCTACATGAACTGATGCTAAGTGAAATGAGCAGAACCAGGAGATCATTATACACTTCGACAACGATATTGTATGAGGACATATTTTGATGGAAGTGGATTTCTTTGACAAAGAGACCTGAGTTTCAATTGATAAATGACGGACAAAAGCAGCTACACCCAAAGAAAGAACACTGGGAAACGAATGTGAACTATCTGCATTTTTGTTTTTCTTCCGGATTATTTATACCTTCTGAATCCAATTCTCCCTGCGCAACAAGAGAACTGTTCGGTTCTGCAAACATATATTGTATCTAGGATATACTGCAACATATCCAACATATAAAGGACTGCTTGCCATCTAGGGGAGGGGGTGGAGGGAGGGAGGGGAAAAAAAATCGGAACAGAAATGAGTGTAAATATAATGTAATTATTAAATAAAAAAATTAAAAAAAAAGTTGTTTGTTTTGCTTTTAATAATTCATTTAATATAGAAATGTGTTTTGCATAACCTCACATGTATAATAGAAATCCATGTGACTGCCTTTTCAAAATTATGTCCAATAATTTTGGAATTATTGGAATTATATTGGAATATATTAATTGGAAAATATTAAATAAAATAAAAATATTTTCAAAAAGGAAGAAGAAAATATATCCTTAGTATGAGAATTTTTTTGGTTTCTTTTTAAGTTTTCCTCAAACAGATTTGTGAAGAATATTCTGGAAAATCACCATTTGAAGCCATGTACAAAGTAGTCTTCCTTCTTAGTCTTAACATGTACAAAGTAGTATTCCTGCTCATCTCAAGAGATGAATTCTGAAGAATTATTTTATACTTCTGAGGATCAGTTGAATTTTGGGGATAGAAAAAGGAAAGCATAAACAGAAAGTATTAAATTCTTTTTAACAAATAATTTTTAACAAAATTAAATTTTGTTTCCAATGACTGTAATCACAAATCTCATTGGTTCTGTATGATAAATACAGCCTAATTTTCAGTTTAGCAGTTTTATTTTATATTAGATATATGCATTTCTAATAGTCACCATCATTTTTCAAAGTAGTCCTCTCAAACCTTATTTCTGTTTTCTTTCCTTTTTTGGGGGGGGGAGCAGAAAAGAAAGGTATCAATGATGGCCTTTTTTATTTTTCTTTTGCTGAGGCAATTGGAGTTAAGTGATGTCACACAGCCAGGAAGTGTCAAGTGTCTGAAGTCAGATTTGAACTCTGGTCCTCCTGACTTCATGGCTGGTGCTCTATCTACTACACTAACTAGCTACCTCCCAAAATGTCTCTTTTTACTACATACTTGGAACCATTATCCTGATTTTGGCACATGAGTTTGAGGCAAGAGAGAGAACAAAGAGATATTTTTTGGTAAGTTTTACTTAACATTTGAAAACATCTAGTATACAATTATTTATATTTAAAATGGTGATATAGTTTTCTGTGAATGCTACTCATTATCACAAGAAAAGTATAAACATTCATCAGGCATGGGAATTGTAGCTACCTTAGAACCTTGCTCCCCCAAAAACAAACAAACAAACAAAACAAAAATAAACCAAGGAATACATGTGCATGAATAAATGAATAGATTATTATAGTGTATAAATAAATATATGAATAAAGTAATTTTGAAACATTTTTAAAAAGAAAAGAAATAATAAAGGGATTTGAAAGTACCACTCAGAAACAAAAAGAATCTTGTCTATCACCTTCAGAAAATTCTGTGTACTTTCTTCTTGAGATGTGGTCCTCATTACATTGATAATACTTCAAAGAAAATGTTATTGCCCTTGTTTCTTAATCATAATGGAGGGTAGTGAGGGATTAACTTACTTTGTGTAATTAAATTTGTCGATATATTTAAATATGAGACTTCCAGGTATGTTGGAATCCTTACTAACTGCTAACTAATTAGAGTTGATCTAATCTTACAAGAAGATGTTTTGGGCAGAACCTGAAACAAGGTACTAAGTAGAACTAAGTTCAATGAGTTCACACCTCCCTTGAAGCTCGTTGGGCCAGAGAGCACTATGGGAGAAAACCCATAATCCCTCTCTCTCGTATCCCACAATTCCTCCCTCTTGGATAAAAGAAACAGACAGAAGCTCTCGGTCAGATTTCAGTAGAGTTACGCCAGAAGCCCTCTCTCCGAGGCAAGGCAGAATATTTTCCACTTGGCTGGCTGGTGGCAGAAGTGTTCTTCAGAGAGGAAGACGCTACAAGTCGACATTTCACCGGAATGACATGAAGAATGGAGTTGGCTGGAGGCTGAAGAAAGCAGAGGCAGAGGCTGAAGGACCAGACCTTTGGATTTGGTGACATTCGGAGAGAGCTCTTGGAACCAAGCAGAGAGATAGGCCTCTAAGCTAACCGGGCTATATTGGAAACAATAAAAGATCTGAACTTTTATCACCTGGCTGCATTTTGAGAAGAAAAAGCTCACTACACACAGGTACTTTGACAATTTCATTACTTCACAATACGTAGAATGGTGAAAAGATATAATCACAGTTTATAACCATATTCCTCTTTCAAAATATTAACTTATTTCATCTTCTGAACAACCCTTGTGGGTAATAATTGGCAATAACATCAAAACCCCAGTTTTACATACTGAAGAAATTGAGGCTTAGGATTACCAAATGAGACCTTCAATCATTAAGCAAATGGAAATTTGATTACTCAGTCCTAGGATATCTGGCCACAAATCCAGTACAATTTCTATTACAACAACCCTCTCACAAAAAGACAAAAGCTAAATCAAAATCAAAAAATCTTGTCTTTGTTTCTACTTCAGTTTGAACTTCTCCAAGTTACAAACATTATTTCCAAGTTTCAAAAAAAATCCATAGCTAATTAACATTAAATAGTACGTATAAGTTAAACAAAACTGGAAGAAATTCTCTTAAGTATGAGTTTGATGATAATAACAATTACAAAATGAGGGGAAATGATACTTGACCCCTACAAGTTTTTGTTGAGAAATAATAAAAAATAACTCACAAAGGATACAGGTAAGAATGTCAAAATGTCCTGGTGAGAATCTATAAATGAGTCACAAAAAGACAGTCTGTGCATCATTTATATACAGCAAGTTTCAAGAAAAGCAAGATGGGAATCTTCCACTTTTTAAAAGTTTCAGCATGATGCTCAGTCATGATCTATAGCATGGGTCTCATCACAGTGGGCAGCCAGCCCACTGCTTACCAGAATTAGTACAAATCAATTACAAGTAGACAGCTCCCTACATTCAAACGGTGATTTGTGAGCTGCTTCTTCATCTTTTTTTTTTCCATTTTTAAAATTGCATTTGTGGAAGTAAAATTAGGTGGAATTATAGTCATAAGCAAACACCTGAGGCATGAAAGGGTAAATGAACAAGGCAGAATCTGTCAATGAATCAGATTCCAATCATTATACTTGGGACATTGCAAAATAAAATCTTCTTTTAAATTCCTCATTATAATTATTAATCCTTTCACTATTTTTTTGAAATAAGCAAAGATGGAAAATGATCATATAACTTGCAGAATGAAGCATTATTTCAAAATCAATTAAATCTTTTGCTTAACTGACATCAGCTATTGACCTATCATCAAAATTATGTCCATCATATTGTTGTTACAATATGTACTATATGAGGTTTTATCACGGTTAACTAGGAAAAATGGTCCAATTGTTAACAAATAAAAAAGACATGAATTAAAACTGTATTAAAATTTTTATATTCTTTTGACTAGGGCCTACCTTTCCAATCATTCACGTGCATTTCCATTTTCATAAAGAGGTAGTATGGTATAACAAAAGAACACTGGATTGAACATTTAGCTTTTTCATTTACTATATGGTTTGAGCTAAGATAACTTCCCAAGATCCAGATTGCTCATGTGTGAATCAAAGATTTAAAAAAAATTGTAGAACATATGGAAAAAGAATTTGACTTCACAAAATTTTATATCCTCAGATGTGCTATGAGCACAATGAGAGGGCTATGTAGTCTAACTTTGTATAGTATATACCTGAAAGCTATCATCCAGATTTTTATGGAGATCTCCAATAAAGAGGGATGGACACTGAGGCAACACATTCCACTTTCACATATCTCTAATTTTCTTCCTTATATCAACCTAATTATATTATTTTCAAATCTGCTCCATGGTTCTATTTTTGGTCTATTGGGACAAGTTTTTTTTTTTTATTATTTAATATTTTCTTCCCATACACTTTGATCCAGCAGTGTTTCTACTGGGCTTATACACCAAAGAGATACTAAAGAAAGGAAAGGGACCTGTATGTGCCAAAATGTTTGTGGCAGCCCTGTTTGTAGTGGCTAGAAGCTGGAAAATGAAAGGATGCCCATCAATTGGAGAATGGTTGAGTAAATTGTGGTATATGAATGTTATGGAATATTATTGTTCTGTAAGGAATGACCAGCAGGATGAATACAGAGAGGACTGGCTAGATTTACATGAACTGATATTAAGTGAAACAAGCAGAACCAGGAGATTATTATATACCTCAACAATGATACTGTTTGAGGATATATTCTGATGGAAGTGGATCTCTTCAATAAAGAGAGTTAATTCAGATCAAAGATGGGCAGAAGCAGCTATATCCAAAGAAAGAACACTGGGAAATGAATATAAACTGCTTGCATTTTTGTTTTTCTTCCCGGGTTATTTCTACCTTCTGAATTCAATTCTCCCTGTGCAACAAGAAAACTGTTCAGTTCTGCACACATAATATTGTATCTAGGATATACTGTAACCTATTCAACATGTAAAGGACTGCTTGCCATCTAGAGGAGGGGGTGGAGGAAGGGAGGGGAAAAATCAGAACAGAAGTAAATGCAAGAGATAATGCTGTAGTCTTCCGGCCAAGATGGCGGAGAGGAAATACACTTCTGTGTAACCTCCGTGTTTTTCTCTCACTATTCATTTCATTTCATGCCTCTGAATTAATGCTCGACTGAAAAAAAACCATACAATTACTTACCAAGAGAAACCATCCTTGAGACTCGTCAAGAAAGGTCTGTTTTTGCGCGAGGGCAGGGACGGTATTTGGAAGCAGTCTGCGGGCAGCAGCAGCTGCAACCAGAGCACAGATAGCAGCTCAGAACCGGGTAGAGCGGAGAGGGGGTGGGGCGCGATCGCAGCCATCTCTGCGGGGAGAGCTTTGCTACGAGAGCAAGTCAGCAGCCCAGCAGAGAAGCTAAAAACACCGGGGGTGAAGAATACAACCCCAAACAGCTGGAGTCTCTCGGGACCTGGCCACCCCTCCCCCACAGTGTCTCAGCCCGCTCGGATCTCAGAGCGCTCGGATCTCAGCGCGCAGGCGCCATAGCACAGTAGGAACCGTGCCTCACGAATACCCTGCCCCTCCCCCAAAGAAAGCAGCCTCCATTCAAGGGGTTTTTTTCCTTCTGTTTCTTTGATAGTTTGTCTTTGATAAATAGACAGAATGAGCAAGAAACTGAAAAAGAATTTAACCCTGGACAGCTTCTATACAGATAAAGAGCAGACTCCAAACCCTGAGGAGACTAAAAACAAACAGTCCCCAGGTGAATCCCCAAAGGAGGAGACCATATGTCCCTCAGCACAGATGAATCTCATGGAGGAAATTAAAAAGGCTCTCACAAGGGAGCTAGAAGAAAAATGGGAAAAGGAGAGGGAGGCTCTGCAAAAGGGGAAGGAGGCTTGGCAAAAGGAGAAGGAGGCTTTGCAAAAGGAGAGGGAGACTTGGCAAAAGGAGAGGGACGCTCTGCAAAAGGAGAGGGAGGCTTGGCAAAAGAGCCTGGAGAAGTCAGTTAAAGAGAGAGTGGATAAAGAAACCAAATCCTTGAAAAATAGGATTGGTGAACTGGAAAACAAAATTGGCAAAATGGAAAAAAAATTCCACAGAACAAAAGAACTCAATTGGACAGTTAGAAAAAGATCTTAAAAAAGTGAGTGAAGAAAATACCTCACTGAAAATCAGGGTCGAACAATTGGAATTGAATGACTCGAGGAGACAAGAAGAATCAGTCAAGCAAATCCAAAAAAATCAAACAATGGAAAAGGATGTGAAATACCTTCTGGGGAAGACAACAGACCTGGAAAACAGATCCAGGAGAGACAACCTGAGAATCATCGGACTTCCAGAAAAGTATGATGAAAAAAAGAGCCTGGACAATATCTTCCAGGAAATAATCAAAGAGAACTGCCCAGAAGTCATAGAAACAGAAGGTAAAATAGACATTGAAAGAATTCATCGATCCCCTACTGAAAGGGATCCTAAAATCAAAACACCAAGGAATATAGTGGCCAAATGCCAGAACCCTCAGGCAAAGGAAAAAATACTGCAAGCGGCTAGAAAAACCTAATTCAAGTATCAAGGAGCCACAATAAGGATCACCCAGGATCTGGCAGCATCCACATTCAAGGATCGAAGGGCCTGGAATATGATATTCCGAAAGGCTAAGGAACTTGGTATGCAACCAAAAATAACTTACCCAGCGAGATTGAACATCTTTTTCCAGGGAAGAAGATGGACATTCAATGAAATAAGCGAATTTCATCTATTTCTGATGAAAAAGCCAGAACTTAACAAAAAATTTGATCTACAAGCACAGAACTCAAGAGAAATCTAAAAAGGTAAAGATTAATCTTGGGAACTATATTTCGGCTGTAAAGATGTATAAAGAATACATGTATACCTTGTTCTAGAAACTAGATGTGGAAAGGACATTGTACTAGAAAAAAGGGAAAGTGGGGGTACTACATTTCATGAAGAGGCAAAGAAAACATAGTATATTTGAGAGAAAGAATGGAGAGGGATGAAAATAGTGAGTATTTTACTGCTTTCAGAATTGGCATTAAGAGAAGAATTTTAGACATATTCAATCTATGGTGAAACTTCTCCCACCTCATTGAAAAGTGAGAAGGGAAAAGTGAAAAAGGAAGGAATAAGCTAAGTGGAAGGGAATAAGGTAACTGGGAGGGAAAGGGGCAAGCTGGGGGGGGAACTTTAAAGGAGGGGAGGGATACTGAAAAAGGGAGGGCTGTGAGAAGCAAGGGGAGCTCACAAGCTTAATACTGGGAAGGGGGGTAAGGGAGTAAGAAGGGAGAAAAGCATAAACCGGGGTTAACAAGATGGCAAGTAATACAGAATTGGTCATTTTAACCATAAATGTGAACGGGGTAAACTCCTCTATAAAGAGGAAGCGGTTAGCAGAATGGATTAAAAGCCAGAATCCTACAATATGTTGTATACAGGAAACACACCTGAAGCGGAGTGATACATGCAGGTTAAAGGTAAAAGGTTGGAGCAAAACCTACTATGCTTCAGGTGAAGCCAAAAAAGCAGGGGTAGCCATCCTGATCTCAGATCAAGCTAAAGCAAAAATTGATCTAATCAAAAGAGATAAGGAAGGGCACTATATCTTGTTAAAGGGTAGAATGAATAATGAAGAAGTATCTATATTAAATATATATGCACCAAGTAGTGTAGCATCTAAATTCTTAAAAGAGAAATTAAGAGAGCTGCAAGAAGAAATAGACAGTAAAACTATAATAGTGGGAGACCTCAACCTTGCACTCTCAGAATTAGATAAATCAAACCACAAAATAAATAAGAAAGAAGTCAAAGAGATAAATAGAATACTAGAAAAATTAGATATGATAGACCTCTGGAGAAAATGTAATGGGGACAGAAAGGAGTACACCTTCTTTTCAGCAGTTCATGGAACTTATACAAAAATTGATCATATATTAGGACATAAAAACCTCAAACTCAAATGCAGTAAGGCAGAAATAGTGAATGCATCCTTTTCAGACCATGATGCATTGAAAATTACATTCAATAAAAAGCCACAGGAAAGTAGACCAAAAAATAATTGGAAACTAAATAATCTCATACTAAAGAATGATTGGGTGAAACAGCAAATTATAGACATAATTAATAACTTCATCCAAGAAAATGATAATAATGAGACATCATACCAAAATGTATGGGATGCAGCCAAAGCAGTAATAAGGGGAAATCTCATATCTCTAGAGGCTTATTTGTATAAAATAGAGAAAGAGAAGGTCAATGAATTGGGCTTGCAACTAAAAATGCTAGAAAAGGAACAAATTAAAAACCCCCAATAAAACACTAAACTTGAAATTCAAAAAATAAAAGGAGAGATCAATAAAATTGAAAGTAAAAAAACTATTGAATTGATTAATAAAACTAAGAGTTGGTTCTATGAAAAAAACAACAAAATAGACAAACCCTTAGTAAATCTGATTAAAAAAAGGAAAGAGGAAAATCAAATTGTTAGTCTTAAAAATGAAAAGGGAGAACTCACCACTAACAAAGAGGAAATTAGAGCAATAATTAGGAGTTACTTTGCCCAACTTTACGCCAATAAATTTGACAACTTAAATGAAATAGAAGAATACCTCCAAAAATATAGCTTGCCTAAACTAACAGAGAAAGAAGTAAATATCCTAAACACTCCTATCTCAGAAAAAGAAATAGAACAAACTATCAATCAACTCCCTAAGAAAAAAACCCCAGGACCAGATGGATTTACATCTGAATTCTATCAAACATTTAAAGATCAATTAACTCCAATGCTAAATAAACTATTTGAAGAAGTAGGGATTGAAGGAGTCCTACCAAACTCCTTTTATGACAGAGATATGGTACTGATACCTAAACCAGGTAGGCTGAAAACAGAGAAAGAAAATTATAGACCAATCTCCCTAATGAATATTGATGCTAAAATCTTAAATAAAATATTAGCAAAAAGATTACAGAAAATCATCCCCAGGATAATACACTATGACCAAGTAGGATTTATACCAGGAATGCAGGGCTGGTTCAATATTAGGAAAACTATTAACATAATTGACTATATCAACAACCAACCAAACAAAAACCATATGATCATCTCAATAGATGCAGAAAAAGCATTTGATAAAATCCAACAGCCATTCCTAATAAAAACACTTGAGAGCATAGGAATAAAAGGACTTTTCCTTAAAATAGTTAGGAGCATATATTTTAAACCTTCAGTAAGCATCATATGCAATGGGGAAAAACTGGAACCTTTCCCGGTAAGATCTGGAGTGAAGCAAGGTTGCCCACTATCACCATTATTATTCAATATTGTATTAGAAACACTGGCCTCTGCAATAAGAGTCGAGAAAGAGATTAAAGGAATTAGAGTAGGCAATGAGGAAACCAAACTATCACTCTTTGCAGATGATATGATGGTATACCTAGAAAACCCCAGAGATTCTACTAAAAAGCTATTAGAAATAATTCATAATTTTAGCAAAGTAGCAGGATACAAAATAAATCCCCATAAATCCTCAGCATTCTTATACACCACCAACAAAATCCAAGAGCAAGAGATACAAAGAGAAATTCCATTCAAAATAACTGTTGATAGCATAAAATATTTGGGAATCTACCTACCAAAGGAAAGTCAGGAATTATATGAGCAAAATTACAAAAAAGTTTTCACACAAATAAAGTCAGACTTAAATAATTGGAAAAATATTAAGTGCTCTTGGATAGGCCGAGCAAATATAATAAAGATGACAATACTCCCTAAACTAATCTATTTATTTAGTGCTATACCAATCAGACTTCCAAGAAAATATTTTAATGATTTAGAAAAAATAACAACAAAATTCATATGGAACAATAAAAAGTCGAGAATCTCAAGGGAATTAATGAAAAAAAAATCAAATGAAGGTGGTCTAGCTGTACCTGATCTAAAATTATATTATAAAGCAGCAGTCACCAAAACCATCTGGTATTGGCTTAGAAATAGATTAGTTGATCAGTGGAAAAGGTTAGGTTCACAAGACAGAATAGTCAACTATAGCAATCTAGTGTTTGACAAACCCAAAGATTCTAAAATTTTGGGATAAGATTTCATTATTTGATAAAAACTGCTGGGATAACTGGAAATTAGTATGGCAGAAATTAGGCAAGGACCCACACTTAACACCACATACCAAGATAAGATCAAAATGGGTCCATGACCGAGGCATAAAGAACGAGATTATAAATAAATTAGAGGAACATAGGATAGTTTATCTCTCAGACTTGTGGAGGAGAAAGAAATTTGTGACCAAAGATGAACTAGAGACCATTACCAATCACAAAATAGAAAATTTTGATTATATCAAATTAAAAAGCCTTTGTACAAACAGAACGAATGCAAACAAGATTAGTAGGGAAGTAACAAACTGGGAAAACATCTTTACAATTAAAGGTTCTGATAAAGGCCTCATTTCCAAAATATATAGAGAACTGACTCAAATTTATAAAAAATCAAGCCATTCTCCAATTGATAAATGGTCAAAGGATATGAACAGACAATTTTCAGATGAAGAAATTGAAACTATTACCACTCACATGAAAGAGTGTTCCAAATCACTATTGATCAGAGAAATGCAAATTAAGACAACTCTGAGATATCACTACACACCTGTCAGATTGGCTAAGATGACAGGAAAAAATAATGATGAATGTTGGAGGGGATGCGGGAAAACGGGGACACTGATGCATTGTTGGTGGAGTTGTGAACGAATCCAGCCATTCTGGAGAGCGATCTGGAATTATGCCCAAAAAGTTATCAAACTGTGCATACCCTTTGATCCAGCAGTGTTTCTATTGGGCTTATACCCCAAAGAGATACTAAAAAAGGGAAGGGGACCTGTATGTGCCAAAATGTTTGTAGCAGCCCTGTTTGTAGTGGCTAGAAACTGGAAAATGAATGGATGCCCATCAATTGGAGAATGGCTGGGTAAATTGTGGTATATGAATGTTATGGAATATTATTGCTCTGTAAGGAATGACCAGCAGGATGAATACAGAGAGGCTTGGAGAGACCTACATGGACTGATGCTAAGTGAGATGAGCAGAACCAGGAGATCATTATACACTTCGACAACGATATTGTATGAGGATGTATTCTGATGGAAGTGGATTTCTCTGACAAAGAGACTTAACTGAGTTTCATTGGAGAAATGATGGACAGAAACAGCTACACCCAAAGAAGGAATACTGGGAAATGAATGTGAACTATTTGCATTTTTGATTTTCTTCCCGAGTTATTTTTACCTTCTGAATCCAATTCTCCCTGTGCAACAAGAGAACTGTTCGGTTCTGCAAATATGTATTGTATCTAGGATATACTGCAACATATTTAACATATATAGGACTGCTTGCCATCCTGGGGGGGGGAGGAGGGAGGGAGGGGAAAAAACGAAACATAAGTGATTGCAAGGGATAATGTCGTGTAAAAATTATCCTGGCATGGATTCTGTCAATACAAAGTTATTATTAAATAAAATAAAATTAAAAAAAAAGAGAGATAATGCTGTAAAAAAAAAACTACCCTGGCATGGATTCTATCAATAAAAAGTTATTTTAAAAAATAAAAATAAAATAAAATGAAAAAAATATATATTTTCTTCCAATTACATTAAAAACAAAAAAAAATACATTTGTTTCTAAAATTTTGTTCTCTCCTTTATATCCATCCACAATTAAGATGCAAATATTTCCACAAAAGCCAAGTCATGCACACAGCACACACACACACACACACACACACACACACACACACACACACACACAATACATAGATCTCTTACCCTAATGAAAATAAAATATCTCAAAATTAAGTTAAGAAAAACAGATCGAGATAGAAAAAGAGAAAGTGATTTAATCTGTATTCAGATACAGTCAGTTCATTCTCTGGGTAGGGATAGGATTTTTCATAAGTCCTTTTGAGTAGTCATCAATGATTGTACTACTGAGATAGCAAAGTCATTCACAGCTGTTCATCTCAGAACATTGTTATTTCTTTGTTTGCAATATATTTCACCTTCCTTGAGTTCATATAGGACTCTTCAGATTATTTTTCTTTCTGAGAGCATCCTGCACATCACTACCCTTAGAACAATAATATCCCATCATAAGTATACACCACAATTTTTTTAAAAAATTCCCCAATTTATAAGCATCCCTTCAATTTCCAATTCTTCTTGCCTGAAAAGAGAGCTGCTGTGAATTATTTTTTGTATATATATAGGCCATTTTTTCTTTTTTAAAAAAATATTTATTTTGTTATTCGTGCCAAGTATTGGAGTTTTTAGGTCAAAGGACATGCATGAATTTATAGCCTTTTGGGCACAGTTCATATCTTTTTTATCATTCATCAACTGGGGCTTGGTTCTTAGTTTTTATAAATTTGACTCAGTTCCCTCTATGTGTTGGAAATAACTCCCTATCAGAGAAATTTGCTTCAAAACTCTTCCTGCAATTAACCATTGCTAGCTGTATTCCCCCCCTCACTTATTTTCTCCTTTCACCCTGTCCCTCTCCAAAAGCATTTTCTTACTATGTCCTCCCCCCATCATCCTTCCCATTTTCCATATCCTATCCCTCTCTCATTATTTTGCAAGCCAGAGTAGACCTCAATATTCCCACTGAGTATGTATGTTAACTCCTCTTTGAGCCAATTCTGATGAGAGTAAGGTTCACTTTTTCATTCTCTCTTCCCCTTCTTTCCCTCCACTGTAAAAGCTTTCTTTTGACTCTTTTTCATGACAGATAATTTGCATCATTCCATTCTCCCCTTTCCCTTTCATAGTGCATTGCTTTCTCACTCCTTAATTTATTTCCCCTTTTTTCTATTTTTGTTAAAACTTTCTGTTTTCAAAACATATGCATAATCTTCAACATTTACCCTTGTAAAACCTTGTGTTCCAATTTTTTTCACGCTCCCTTCTCACTCAAACCAATATAAGTTAAACATATAAGTTAACACTTCTAATATAAGTTAAACATATTCAATTCTTCTATACATTTTCCCATAATTATTATGTTGCAGAAAAAGATCAGATCAAAAAAAATGAGAAAGAAAACAAAATGCAAGTATACAACAAAAAATGACAATACTGTGTTGTGATCTACATTCAGTCCCCACAGTGCTCTTTCTGGATGCAGATGATTCTCTCCAACACAAGTCTCTTGGAATTGGCCTGGTCTCATTGTTGAAAAGACCCAAGTCCATCAGAATTGATCATTCTATAATATTACTGTTGCTGTATACAATGTTCCCATGGTTTTGCTCATTTCACTTAGCATAAGTTCATATAAGTCTCTCCAGGTCTCTCTGAAATAAACCTGTTGATAATTTCTTATAGAAAAATAATATTCCAAGAAATTCATATCCCATAACTTATTCAGTCATTCCTTAATTGAAGGGCATCCACTCAGTGTCCTGTTTTTTGCCATTACACAAAGGGCTGCTACAACATTTTTGCACACATAGATCCTTTTCTCTTTTTTTATTTTCTTTTTGGGATACAAGCCCAGGAGAGACACTGCTGGATCAAGGGATATATACAGTTTGATGGCTTTTTGGGCTTAGTTCAAATTCCTCTCCAGAATGTTTGGATTAATTCATAACTACAGTAACAATGTATTAGTGTCCCAGTTCTCCCATTTCCCTTCCAACATTTATCATTATCTTTTCTTATAATCTTAGCCAATTTGAGAGGTGTAGTGGTACCTCAAAGCATTCTTAATTGGCATTTATCTGATCCATAGTGATTTATAACATTTATTCATATAACTGAAAATGGTTTTGATTTCTTCATTTGAAAATTGGAGAATGGCTTTATCCATTGATCAATTGGAGAATGTCTTTATTCTTATAACATTGTGTCAATTCTCTACATATTTTAGAAATTAGGTCTTTATCAGAATCTTGGATATAACATTTTTGTTCCCAGTTTAGTTTCCCTTCTAATCTTGTATGCATTGGTTTTGTTTGTATGATTTTTTTTAATTTAATATAATCAAAATTACCCATTTTGCATTCCATAATGTACTCTATTTCTTCTTTGGTTACAAATTCCTTCCTTTTCCACAGATATGAGAGATAGGTTCTCCTTTGTTAAAATACTTTGCCTATAATATCATTTATTATGTCTAAATCATGGACCCAATTCTCCTTTATCCTGCAATAGGGTATTAGGTATGGGTTATTGCCTAACTTCTGCTATAATGATTTTCAATATTCCCAGCAATTTCTGTCAAATAGTGAGTTATTTCTCTAGAATCTGGGATCTTTGGGTTTATCAAACACTTGTTTACCATAGTAATTCACTATTATGTCATGTGAACTTAACTTATTCCACTGATCAACAATTCTATTTCTTAGCCAATAACAGATGGATTTGTTAACCACGACTTTATAATATCGTTTTAGTTCTGGTACATCTAGGCCACCTTCATTTGCATTTTTCTTTCATTAATTCCCTTGAAATTCTTGACATTTTGTTATTCTAGATGTACTTTGTTGCTATTTTTTCTACTTCTATAAAATAATTTCTTGGGAGTTTTATTGATATGGCACTGAATAAGTTGATTAATCTAGGTTGAATTGCCATTTTTATTATATTAACACAGCCTACCAATGAGCACATGAAATTCTTCCAGTTGGTTAGGTATGACTTTATTAGATATGTGAAAAAGTGTTTTGTAATGGTTTCATATAGTTCCTGACTTTGTCTTAGTAGGTAGATTCCCAAATATTTATACTATCTACAGTTATGTTAAATGGAATTTCCCTTTGTATCTTTTGCTGCTGGACTTTGGTGGTAACATATAGAAATATTGCTGATTTATGTGGATATATGTTGTATCCTGCATCTTTGCTAAAGTTGTGAATTGTTTCTAGTAATTTTTTAGTTGATAATTTAGGATTCTCTAAATAAACCATCATATCACCTGTAAAGAGTGATAATTTGGTTTCCTCATTACCTACTCTAATTCCTTTCATCTCTTTTTCTTCTCTTATTGCCAAAGCTAATATTTCTAATATAATATTGACTAGTAATTGTGATAGTTGGTAACCTTATTTCACCCCTGCTCTTACTGGGAATGGTCCTAGTTTATCCCCATTACATATGATGCTTCCTGGCAGTTGTAAATAAATGCTACCAATCATTTTAAGGAAAACTCCATTTATTCCTATACTCTCTAGTAATCTTTAATAGGAATAGATGTTGTATTATGTCAAAGGCTTTTCTTACATCTATTGAGATAATCATATGAGGTTTGTTAGTTTATATTATTGATATAGCCAATTATAGTAATAGTTTGCCTATTCTTGAACCAGCCCTATATTCTTGTTATAAACCCTACTTGGTCATAGTGTATTATCCTGGGAATGACTTTCTGTAATGTTTTCACTAATATTTTATTTAAGATTTTGACATCAATATTCATCAGGGAAATTGGTCTATAATTTTCTTTTTCTCTTTTGACCCTACCTTATTTAGGTATCAGCACCTGTGATTAGAAAAAGGAAAAAAGAAGAAAAATAAAATGCTATCAAGAAGTTTAAAAATAAATTATATTCTTTACATAAATATTCATTTTTAAATCTGGTTTTCTCTTACTTTCAATTGGCACCCTCCACCTCACACACACTAATAATAACCAACATTTACAAAGCCCATTGTAATCAACTATTTTATTTAATCACACTAAAAGATGGGTGCAACAGATTCTATTATTATTGGCATTCTTTATATTCTTTTTATTTTGTATATGAGATCACAGATGCCTGACAAATTTAAATGATTTATTCCAGTTCTTCAAACTAGTGAGAGGCATATGTGATTTGAACTCAGATCTTCCTCACTCCAAGTTTAGGGATTGCTCTCTCTCTCTCTCTCTCTCTCACTCTTTCCCTCTCTCTTTTTCTCTGTAATTCTCCAAATTATTTCATGCTATTATGAAATTACTTCCTTTATACATTTTTCTCAAAAATATTAGATTTTAGAGATGCTTCTTTTATTAAAAAGTTTATTTAAGACATTAAGGAATTCTTTACATGTTGGTTTTTTTCCTCCTTCCAAGATTTCTACTGAAGAAAGTTAAGGGGCATTTTATATCATCTTCATGTATTGATTCTTAAATGACTATATTAATTCCTTGTGCTGTAAAACTAATAAATCATCATAACATTCCCCAAAGTGATAAAAATAAATCAATAAATATTTTAGTGATAGTATAATCATAAAAGGTTTTATTTTTCCATGTGAAATTAAGGAAACAAGGAGATATGTAGTTAGAATATATGTAAAAAAGAAAAAAAATCACCACAAATCTACTCAGCAGTGGATTATCTGTGTTCTTATTTATTTATGTGTCTGCTTGTAAAGCCCAGATGTGTCATTTATTAGTTGGTCATTATGGTGAAGCTTTTAAACTTTATGATGAAAATATTTTCTAAATGTTGATAGAAAAAGAACGAACATCTTAAAAGACATTCATAGAATTGGCAGGTTTACAATAGTCCTTAAATTCATACTGCTTCCATTTTATGATAGTTAATCTGTATACCTTGTGCAATCACATGGGTAATCCTGACAAAAAATCACATGTAATTCAATGAAGTATGGAAATTTTTACTGATGTACAGTTAAGCCATTCTACTATGTGTCACTGTGAGAGATTTATTCAAAAACCTACATGACCAGAGAATATTTTCTTTTTGTAGTTTCTTAATATTACAGTGACTCCCAAGAAGGCTACAGTTAAGAAAGGATATATTTATATATAAATATGTAGCTACATATATATGTATGCTACATATATATGTATATATATACACACATATATACATATACACATACAGACACATACAGATCTCCTTTTCATTTCCCACCATCCCAAGCTACAGTTAAGAAAGATGTATTCATGTATACATATGTAGATACATACACACACACACACACACACACACACACACACACAATCCAGATATATATACATCTTTCCTATCCTTCTTCCATTGAATTCTGCTCCATAACTTGGTTTACAATTATTTAACACCTCCCCACCAAGGATGCCTCCTTTGACCTCTTCCCTTACCCTTTATTTCCCCATTCACTCATCTCTCTCCCCTAATTTAGTAAGTAATTTAGTAAATTAATTTTTAAAATTCATTATTATGAATCATGTTGAGAGAAAAAATCAGAGCAAAAGGGAAAAATGAAAGGAAAGATTAAAAAAAAACAGAGAAAGGAAGTGGATATAGCATATATTTATTTACTTCAGTTCCTTATTTCTTTTTCTGGTTGCAGATGACATTTTCTGTCCAAAATTTATTGGAATTGCTTTGGATCACTTAACCACTGAGAAGAACAAAGCCCTTCATAGTTCATCACATAGTCTTGCTGTTATTGTGTACAACATATTCCTGATTCTCCTTGTTTAGCTCAGCATCAGTTCATGTAAATCTTACCAGCCTTCCTAAAATCAGCTTGTTCATTACTTTCTAAAAAACAATAATATTCCATTTTTTCACATACCACAACTACCACCCCCATTATTTCTTTTTAGATTTTCAAAAGTTCTATACCCTTCGTGGTATATATATGTAGTGCTGCCTGTTGAACCCATTCCTGATCTAAGTGAGTATTGAGAACTACCAGCCCTTCTTCACCATCTAATGCTTCTGTGTTAATTTTTCATCTGCACCTCATTTGTATGACTGGATTACTGTTTTTATATTTATTCTTACAGTCTTTCTTTTGAGCTATCTTATTGTTGATATAAATCTTAAACATAAAACATAATTTACCATGTTTTAAAAAAACCTATTTGTCCATGTTGAAGCAGTTTGTCCATGTTAGTTTCTTTAAAATTGATCTTGTATATTGCATGTTTAATTTTCTGTTAAGTTTGGGTTTGTTTGATACAAAGTACTGGAAATCTACAAGCTTCTTGAATATACTTTTTTTCATTCAAATTATATTTAATTTTTCTGCATGAGATTTTTTGGGACCTGGTCTAGTTCGTTTGGTTGTCTTAAATATGATCCCAAAACTTGCAGTCTTTTATTATAGCTTCAGATAAGATTTGGACAATTCTCATTGTAGTTCTAGCATATTTGAATTGATTTTGTTTGTTTGTTTATTTCTTGAAAAATTTTCTCTTTGATCTGGAAGTTTTGGAATCTGACAATAATATTCCTGTGTGTTTTCCACAGAGGATCTTGTTTAGAGGTATACTCATGGATTTTTTTCTATTTCTGCTTTCCCTTCATGTTCTATCATTCCAGCACAATTTTCTAGGATTATTTCCTGCATTATGGTGACAAAATTCTCTTTTTGGTCACAACTTTCAGGCAGTCTAATTGTCCTTATATTTTTTCTTCTTGATCTATTCTATTTTTTATAATCTATTTTAATTCTTGGTCTCTTGTAGTTTCACTGGCTTCCCCTTGCCCAATTTTAATTTTCAAAGAATTGCTTTTTAAGTAATTAACTTTTTTCATAATCTTGTTTTTAACAACTCTAATTGTGCAGAGCCGGAATGGTTCCTCATTCTTCCCTTTAGCTCTCCACTCTGACTAGAAACCCTAAACCAAATGCTCCACCCTCTTGCAAAAGACCGCAGCCAGCAGCATCCCTGTCCTGCTGCTCCTGCTTTCATTTGGTGCTCTTTCCTTTTCACCCAGAGCTACATTTCAGCTGCACAGTGAGGCCTGGCTTTCCCAGTCACCTGAGGTTCAAGCTGTCTTCCTAGACTAAAATCCCTACTCTATAAACAGACTTGGAGATAAAAGTTTCTGTGGTTCTGCTGAGACTCCAGCCATACCTAGTTAGTTATCAGGAGGAGTCCAAAATGATGTTTTTGTGGAGCTAGCCCTGAGGTGTTTGCACTTCAGACAGGCTAATCTGACCCCAGAGTCTTTCTTCAGATCTCCTTGGGTTATAGCTGGAAGATCCCTGTTTTGCCCCAAGTCTTATTGTTTTTTGTTTTGTTTTTGGCAGTTCTATGTTTGCCCTGTGGAATAAAATTTGCATTATCTATGGGGTCAATTGGAAAGCTTGAAATTTACCAATCTTCTCCATCATCTCTGCAGAATCTTCCACATAATATTTTCTACATACTATACTTAGCTATCCATCCTCTTTCCATTATTTTCCCCTAAAATTGCTTACTGATGTTTCTAGCTGGGAAAGAGAATTGTGATCCCTATAACATAAATGTAATCACTGAAGTTAATTGTAAAAGCTTGGTTGAATATTTGAAGCCAAGACAGGGCCCACACTAAAGATCTTGACTATTACAAAAAACATTAATAAATATGGAAATGTCAGACACTTCATCATTCAGAATGCAACTAGTAAACTTGGATTTTGAAGGAGCTCACCCCAGGGTCTCTAGCCTGGAAGAGAACTTCCCTCTCTTTCATGTCTTTGGTGCCAATGACCTCTTATTTGAATATTTGAATAACAGGAAAATACGTTTTCCTGTTAGGTGTCTATACATATCCTAAGAACAAACATGCTCACAGTCTTTCTAAAATTAAAAAAAAAATCTTCATCTGATTGTACTACATAAGTTGGAAGTTATTCCTCTGGTGTAGACATTTAGACACATGAAATTTGTTCTGAAGCATAAATGTTTTTCTCATCTCTGGAAAATGAAGCTATTCTCAAAAAACTTGAAAGCCCACAAAGAGGAATCCCTAGTATTAGTGGATTCAATGATCAATCAAATAATGGAGCTTCACGGAGGCATTGCATGGTTCCCCATAGGATATGATGAAGGATAGATATTTCCTTGGTGAAGGAGAGATTTCTAAACAGTGGCTGCAGCAGAAACAAAACATTACAGAAAAACTGTTACCTTCCACAACTCCAATGTGAAGCATATTTTATAGAAGGACAACCTAAGGGACATTAATGATGAATGCCTCATAGAATCTGGAATAGTACTCTTTCTTTCATTATGACTTTTCAGACTTTCTTATATCTATTATATTTCTTTACCATATTTGCAGATTTTTTTTTGGTTTGTTTTCTCACATCTAGCTTCAGTTTCTCAATTGAGATTTTTTTTGCCAGAACACATCTGATTTTTTATCCAATTTTCGATAAGGTTGCCAGATGCTCTTTAGTTCAGTCCCTATAATCTGCATATTCCTGCAGTCTTTGATTCTATCTTAAGCTTATAAATCGTGTTTCTTCTTAATAGCCTAATGTTGGTTCTACAAAATTCCATTTAGTGTATGAGAAACTAAAAAGCCAGAGGTGTTAAGCTATAAAGTTTGTGGGGCAGAGCAAAATCTAAAATATATATTTATATATATTAGATAGGCAGGTAGAGAAGGACTAGTAGGTCACAAAATCCCTTGGAATTTGTATAGTTGTATTGGGGATAAAAGAAAATTTTAGATGAATAAAATAAGCAAAGACAGGTTACTAAAAAAGCAAAGAGTTTGGAATAATGATGCAACTAAATGGCACTAGCTAGGATAGACATTTTTTGTGGTGAAATGCTATCAAATAAATCTAGAAATATAGTAACTATTTGCCTCTGATATGTTTATATACAGTCAAATTTGTGTGAGGTGTTTTTTGTCTATTTGTTTTTTCTTTCAGGAATTAGGAAGTCATTTAAAAAGTGGGAATAGGTAACCAAACTGATTGATATCTTTCAAGATTATTGAGCAAGTTTTATGTTTTATAATCCTTCAATTTTCTCGTCCTTTGTCTCCATACTTTGTGGCTCACCATTTTCAGTTAGGGTGAGAATAATGGAGACATTACAAATAATTGGAGATATAATAAAAATAATGGAGACATATAATATGTCTCCATTATTTTTGACTGATAGTTGTTGAATTCTTAAAGCCTAAAAGCAAGAGACTCCATCTCTGTAAGTTCACACTAATTTGGCCTAGATCAGTTTAGCTATATTCATCATTTTCTTCTAAAACAATGCACAGCAGTCATCTAATAAAGCATGTAAGTCCTGCAATTGGTATTAGAAAAAGCTCTATATGCACTGAGAAAAAAAAAGAATCTTTCCATTATTGAGAAATGATGAGTCTTGAAAGTAAATTGATCTTTACATATTGGTCACTGCAAATGTTAATACATAATAAAAGAAGAAGGTAGCAACCACATATTCTGTTAAGACCTACAGTTAAAATAAATTGCTTATTTGATGTTTTAATTTTATTTGTTCTAATAAGAGGTTTAGTGTCTATAAAGTATTTTTATCACTGTTTATCATCTTCTATCATTAAACATAAGTTTATTGTAAAAACTGAGTGGATGCCCATCAGTTGGAGAATGGTTGAATAAGTTGTGGTATATAACATAAATAAGTATTTTATGGAATTTTTTTTTATAAGAAATGATCTGCCAGATGATTTTAGAGAGCCCTGGGTATATTTAAATGAACTAATGCTAAGTGGAGTAGAATATGGAGAACACTGTAAACAGCAACAACAAAATGATACCATGATCAATTCTGATGGACATGGATGGCTCTTTGCAACAGTGAGGTGATGTGGGGCAGTTCCAATGGTTTTGTAAAGGACAGAGCCATCTGCATGTCAAGAGAGAACTGGGAGGCTTAGTGTGGATCAAAACATAGTATTTTCACTTTTTGTTGTTTGCTTGCATTTTATTTTCTTTATGTTTTTTTTCCTTTTTGATTTTGATTTTTCTTATGCAGCATGATAATTGGTAGAAATATAGAGAGATACTTGTACATGTTTACCATATATTAAATTATATATCCTCTAAGGGACAGGCTGGGGGGAAAGGAGGAAAAAAAAATTGCATCTCAAGGTTTTGTAATGGTGAACAATGAAAATTATACATATGTTTTGAAAATAAAACACTTTAATAAAAATAGGTTTATTAGTTTCAAAAATGAGAAATTTATTGTAGGCTTTAAATTTGTTACTCACCTTAACTATGATCAGAAAAGAGAAAATCTAATTGCTCTTTATTTTTTAATACCTTCTTATCTTCATTAGAAATTCTTACTTTCTTTTTAAAAACTTGATAATATTTTCTTTTTTCTCCCAAGCATATGTAAAGATACTTTTAAATTTTCATTTTTGTAAAATTTTGTATTCCAATTTTTTTCCTTCTTTCCCTTTCCTCTCCCTCCCAAACATATCAAGAAAATTGATATAAATAATACATATATAATCATGTGAAACATATTTCTACATTAGTCAAGTTATTGAAAAAAGAATCAGAATAGGGAAAAAAACACAAAAAAGAAAAAATAGTGAAAATAATATGTTTCAGCCTTCATTCAGATTCTATAGGCTTTGTATGAATGTGAATAGCATTTTCCATCATAAGTTTTTGGAATTTTCTTGGATCATTGTATTGCTCAGAAGAGTTAATTCTATCTAAATTGATTATCCCATGATGTTGCTGTTACTGTTTTCAACATTGTCCTGTGTCTGTTTATTTCTCTTACTATGAGTTTATGTAAGTCTTTCCAGTTTTTTTTCTGAAATCTGTCTACATATCATTTCTTATAGAACAATAATATTCCATTTTATTGTTTAGTGTTCTTCTTCTCTAAAGTATGATTGTTCTCTGAGAGCAGATTTTTTGCAGGGCTTCTGGAGGCAGCTTTTGTTTCAGTTCAAAGTAATAATCACATCAAATGTTTAAAGCCAGCTGTTTAAAGTTCAAATCCTTTATTGTCTCTTCCAAAATAGCCGGTAAGCTTTCTTTTGTTCTTAGAGCTCTTGGTGCTTGTCCTTTGCCTCTGCCAGCTTCAGCCTCCAGCTCCCTCTGAATCCTGGCTCTGAACCTCCTCCTGAATTCTGGCTCTCAGTCTCCTCAATTGACCCCTAATTGAGGCTTGTCCTTTTATATGCTCTTTTAGAGGTGTGAACTCAAAGGTTGATTCCTCCTCCAAGAGTGGGATTGTGGGAGCTGTGACTTGTGAATCTCTTCCACTGAACTTGTGAATCTCCCGATTGAATCCTGACTTGTGAATCTCAAATGCTAATGTGTGAACTAATGTGTGAACTCTTAAAGGTGTAAAAAGTGTGAACTCTGAACTAGAAAACTGTTAAGCATGATGCTAAAATTAGACAACCAACTTATCACTTTGTAAGAATCCTAACATTATTGGAATACCACAACTTTCTAAGCCACTCCCCTATTGACAGACATATGTACAATTTTCAGTTCTTTGAAGTCACAAAAAAACCTGATATAAATATTTTTGTACTTGTGTGTCCTTTCCATTTTTATATGCTATCTTTGGGAAACAGCATATTATTGGTGTTGCTGTTTGAAAGGATATGCACAGTTTCATAGGCCTTTGGATATAGTTCAAAATTGTTATTCTCCAGAAAGGTTTAATCAATTCATGACTTCACCAACATTTTCTGTCATATTAACCAATTTGATAGGTGTGAGGTTACCTCAAAGTTATTTTAATTTTTGCTTCTCTAATTAATAGTATTTTAAAGCACTCTTATATGACCATAGAACTTTGTTATCTGAAAAGTGCCTATTTACATCCTTTGAACATTTATCAATTGGAAATGTTTTGATTCTTATAATCTTGAACTGAATTCTCCATGTATTTGATAAATGAGGTCTTCATCAGTAACATGGCAATAAAAATCATTTCCCAGATGTCTTTTTCTTTTACCTGGTTACATAGGCTTAACTTGTGCAATACTTTTTATTTTTTTTTAATGTAATGAAAATTATCCATTTTGCCTTTCATAGTGTTCAATGTTTCTTGTATGGCCATAAATGTCTCCCTTCTTCATAGATCTAAGAGGCAAACTATTCCTTGCTCACTTAATTTGCTTGGTATTATCATATGTGTCTAAATCATAAACCTATTTGAAATTTATCTTATGATAAAGTATAAGATGCTGGTCTATGCCTAATTTATGCCACATAATTTTCCAGTTTTTCCATAATTTTTGTTAAATAGTGAGTTCTTTCCCCAAAAGATGAAGTCTTTGTGTTTATTAAACAGTAGAATACTACAATCATATACTACTTTGTCTTATGGATTGAATCTATTTCACTCATTCACTATTCCTTAGTCAATATCAAATAGTTTGATGACTGTCACCTTTGATATAATGCATGCAGGCCACATTTCTATCATTATTTTAATGCATTTTCTTGATATTCTTGATCTTTGTAATTTTAAATGAGTTTTGTCCTTATTTTTCTAGCTCTATATAATAATTTTTGATAGTTTAATTGTTATTGCACTAAATTAGTAGATTAATTTAGGAAGAATTGCCATTTTGTATTATACTAGCTCATTCTACCCATGAATGATTGATATTTTTCCAATTGTTTAGGACTGATTTTTTTCTTTGCAAAGTACTTTGCAATTGTGTTCCTGTAGTTCCCAGGTCTGTCTTGACAGGTAGATTCTCAGATATTTCATGTTATCTAAAGTTATTTTATTTTATTTTGCTGAGGCAATTGGGATTAAGTGACTTGCCCAAGGTCACATAACTAGGAAGTCTTAAGTGTCTGAGGCCAGTTTGAACTCAGGTTCATGACTTCAGGGTTGATGCTTTATCTACTGCACTACCTAGTTGCCCCTTCTACCATTATTTTAAATTGAATTTCTCTTTCTTTCTCTTGCTGCTGGGCTATGTTGGTAACAGATAAAAGGCTGATTATTTATTTAGGTTTATTTTGTATCCTTCAACTTTTCTAAAGATATTAATTGGCTTCAAGCAGCTTTTTAGTTGATTCTATTGGATTCTTTAATATCACATCATACCAGTTTCAATTTCTTTTTCTTCTCTTATTGCCAAAGCTAATGTTTCTAATACAAAACTGAATAATATTGGAGATAATAGGCATCTGTTTCACCACTTATCCTAGCTTACCTCTATTACATACAATGCTTGTTGATGATTTTAGATACATTGCTTATCATTTTAAAGAAACATTCATTTCTTCATGTCACCTATAGTGCTTCTAATAGGATTTTTTTCCTAGATTGAGAAAATCATATGATTTCTATTTCTTTTTTAAGGATATGGAAAATTATGCCAATGGTTTTCCTAATATTAACCAAAATTGCATTCCTGAAATTAATCCCATTTTTCTTTGTGTATTATCCTGCTTATAAATTTCTGTATTCTCTTTGCTAATATCTTATTTAAGAGTTTTGCATCAATATTAATTTTTTAAAAAATTATATATAATCATCTTTCACTGTTTTGGCTCTTTCTGGTTTAGATATCAACACCATACTTATGTCATATGAAAAAATGCTCTAAATCACTATTGATGGGAGAAATACAAATTAAAACAACTCTGAGTTGCAACCTTAAATGTCTTGGATTAGCTAAAATGACAGGGAAAGTTGATAACAAATGGTGTATGGCATGTGGGAAAACTGGGACACTAATGTATTGTTGGTGGAGTTGTGAAGTGATGCAACTATTCTGAAAAGCAATTTGGAACTCTGTCCAAAGAGCTATAAAAGCTCAGCAGTGCCATTAGTTGGTCTGAAAGAAAATCATAGGAAAAAAGATCCATATGTGTAAGAATGTTTGAAAAGGAATTTGGTAGAACTCCTTCATCTATTTCTCCATATACATTGTGTATTTTGAAATAAATCACTTGTAAAATCACCTAGCCATGTAGTTTTTCTTGGAGCATTCATTTCTGGTTTCCTCAATTTCTTTTTCTAAAATGAGAAAATTTAAATGTTCTTTTCCTTATCTGTTAATTTATATTTGTATAAATATTCATTCATTTTTCTTCGATTGTCAGGTTTATTGTCATATAGTTGGTAAAACTTATTGATTTAATTTTCTCCAATATACAAATTTGGTGGTACTTTTCATCTTTTGATATTTTATATGTAATTTTACTGCATCATAATCCAAAAAAATGAACTTAATATTGCTACTTTTTTATATTTGATTGTGGGATTTTAAATTCTTTAATATATAGCCAATTTCTGTTTAGGTGACATGTACTACTGAAAAAAAGGTATATTACTTTCTATTCCCATCCCATTTTCTACAGGGATCTATCATGTCTAATGTTTCTAAAATTCTATTCATTCCCTTTAACTTTTTTCTTCTTTATTTTGTGGTTAGATTTAACTAGTTCTAAGGGAGTGTTTGAGTTATCTCACTAACATAGTTTTGCTGCTTGTTACTTTCTATAACATATAATTTATCCTCTAAAAATTTTGATGTTCTACCACATGATACATATATGTTCAGTGTTGCAATTATTCCATTATTGTCTATGAAACCTTTTAGTTAGTTTCTTTTCTTATCTCTTTTATTTAAAACTTTTTTCTGGCTTTTTTTGAATCTAATAACAGCTTACCACTGCTTTAATATTTTTTCATTCAAAATATAATATATTCTTCTCCATCCTTTTACTTTTATTTGGCATGTATCTCTCTTTTTCAATATGTTTCTTGTAAGTAACATTGTAAGATTTTTGGTTTTTACTCTATTCGGCTATCTGCTTCTATTTTATGGGAAAGCCCAATCCATTCACATTTACAATTATTAACTTTGTATTTCTCTTCACCCTTTTCCCCCTGTAAATTGTTTTTCTTGTTTTTCTGTCCTTTCATCCTCTCTTTCCTCATTAGTGTTTTGTGTTCTTATCAACACCTCCTTAAATCTCCCTTCCTTTCTATCAACCTCTCCCTCCTTTTCTTTTGCCTTTCCCCTCCTATTTCTAACACCCTTTTGGCCTTCCCTTTTTAATAAAAGGATCTGCCTTCCCTTTTCTTTCCTCTTTCCCTTCCTACTTCCCAATAAGGTAAGACAACTTTTTATACCCAACTGAACATGTGTAGTATTCCCTCTTTGACGTAAATTACATAAAATTAAGGTTGAAACAATGTTCAATTCTGTCCTTCTTTTCCTCTAATTTAATAGATCATTTGTGCCTTTTTATGTGATAAAATTTAGCATTTTCTGCCTCCCTGTTTCCTCTTTCCCAGCACAATCCTTTTTTAATTTTTTTTCATTTAATCACTTAAAGTCATCTTATACCTCATCCCACACATATGTTTGAAAGAAATATGAATACATATAAATACACATACATTTGTATACATATTTCTTCATTCTTAAAAATGTGTGTGTATCTATACAAGTATATGCAACTTAGTGGTGTAGTGGATAAGGTACTAGAGAAAGGATTACATTAATTTTAATTACGTACTATATACTTAATAGATTTGTGGCTTGTAATAAGTCAGTTAAGTTCTGTCTGTTTTTATTTCTTTTCTGTAAAATTGGGATAATAATAACATTTACTTTACAGAATTACTGTGAATATAAAATGAGATAACATTTGTTAAGTTCTTAAAAATCTCTCAGTCTCTTTCTTTCTCTCGCACACACACACACACACACACACACACGTACATTTTTGTGCACATTTACTTTATTTTTATAAGTGTTATAAATATTTTATACATATATCTTATATTCACTATTTACATATGCAGGCATATTTGTATAAATCAATATAATATGAGATAAAAACATTTGAAAATATTTTGACATATGTCTAAGACATTTTTAATTGTTTTTTTTTCTATCATAGCTATAACCCTTTAGCAATGAAGAAATAATATTCTTTGTCATATATCCAATAGCTAAGTATAAAATCTATTGGCCTTCACCAATTCTTCATTGGATTCTGATAATATTTTTATTGGTATAAGTTACAAGGCTTGATATTACTGCAAATTATTAAATTTCTTTTAAACTTTGGTTTATCAGGATAGAATTA